>NW_024884756.1:11589721-11702485 GCF_019232065.1 Centrocercus urophasianus | reverse complement strand
GGGGCGGGCGGGCGCCCCGGCTCCGCGCCGCGCCGGACCGCGCCCCCGGACCGCCTACAGCCCCGCCCCCAATGTCGGCTCCGCCCGCCCCCGGCTCGGCACCGCCTCCGCCTCCGCGGCGGGTAGCGCCCCTCGAGCACGCGGCGCTGTTCGCGGAGCAGGCCCGGAGCTTCCGGAAGCTCTCAGCGCGCTGCCTCTTGTCCGTCCATACCGACTCCCTCGGAGCGCACAGATCCCCGCTGCCGGCACCCCTGCGCGTCACGGCCGCCTTCCTTCCGCACCCCCTCCGGGTCATCCCAACCCCGCGGCAACAGCCGAAGGCCAACAGACAAGAACCGGGGCGCAGCTCTGCTCGGCGCCACCACCTCTGCTGCCGAACTTAAAAAAGGCCAAAAGCGCTCCGATCCCCACAGCACTCGGCTGCCCACAGTACGGGCACAGGGCGCTGGTGTGCAGCAGCACAGCCCTGCAGCAGGAGCCATAACTTTTAATTCTGCCCGACTGCGTTTCTGTGAAGTCACAGCCCAGCAGAAGGCAAATCACAGTTTCATTATGGCCCTCAGCTGATTACCCCAATTACAGTGAGAGTAGAGGGCAGCTTTTTGTTATCATTACTGTGCAATTAGAAAATGCTGATGCGGCTGCATTAGAGCAGAAATTCTCCTTTTTTCCCATGTATTTCAATTCTGTAAGCATTCCCTCTGGCAGTATCAGTTTGGTCTGACACACAGTGGGGACAGGTAGGCAGGGGGGCACAGGAAGTGCAGAGCGAGGCAGTGCTTCGCTCCACCCATCCATCAGCCTGCAGCCTGGTGTGGGTTCTGCCACTGCTCCAGATGCACCTAATTCTTAGGGCCTGGCTATAAATAACACTGCATTTGCTACACTGGGGATACATGAAACCCAATTAAGAGCCAGGTAGACATCTGTGTTTCTGTTTCCTTTTTGTTGTTATGAATATGCAGCAGAGCAACCAGAGCAGGATTAAATATGGTGTAAGAGCGAGTGCAGTCGGTAAGCTGCTACCCATCCCTACCGCACAGCACGAGCACATCACTGCATGCATACACAGCGCCGTTAGCAACACCCCGTTCCTGCCTCAAACCTACCACGCTGAATCCTGACAAACAAGAAAGCATTCCTCACACTTGAGACCTTTCCACCATCATTAATAAATTCTACACATTATTAAGAAATTGTGTTACCTTCAACCCCCATGCAGAGGTGTTCCTCAAGCTGTCCCACGCCGACAGCTGTGCCTGGGAACTGGGCTGCAGCCCCAAGGAGAGGGGCAGGGGCAAGGCCACTCACGTGTACCTTTCCCCATAGGTGCACTTCCAGCAGGGGGGTTCAGTGGTTCCTGCAGGAACAGAAAGTCAGAAGGCGGTTAAGTGTTTCTGTGCTTGGTTCTGTGTTGTCAGCCTTCAATTTTTACCTGGGCAAACTGCCTTTCTGGGGGACATGGTCACTTCTAAAGGACTTGAGGAAAGGACTAAGGGAGATCCCTTTGTAAAGACCAGTCACTTCCATTGCCCTTATTAGGGAGCTCAGCAGACATCTGCAAAGAGCTCCCGATGCCCGCAGGCAGCTGTGGGTACCTCACTTGGGGGGGTGCTCACACGTGCAGTGACCCCCTACCAGTGGCTTAGTGAGTGGTGTTTCTGCACTCCCACTTGAGCCACAAGACCGTGGGCTGCCAGTGCTGCAAGCCTTGGAACCCACACAGACCTCCCCTCACTGCCAGAGCCAGTGGGGGTGTGAAATAAGACACAAAGTCCCTGCACACTAGGGGCCAGCAGGTAGAGGGACAGCAGGGGCAGGCAGGCTGTGAGCTGCTGCCAGCATGGCAGGACTCTGGCACCCAGTCCCACAAAGTGCAGCAGCAGCAGGCCGGCATTTTCTCATGAGCAAAATGATTTACAAGCTTTGGGCTGCAGACAGGAATTTGGATTTAAATCACTTCAACACTTTCACCATGCATGCCTTACTGAAATTCCCTGGAAAACCCAAACTTTCATCACTGCTGTTTGTTTATACAGATACCTGGACAATTACACATCTCAAAATAGTGTGGGAAACAAAACCCTGCCAACTCAGAGTCATATTCAAAAAACTCCATGGAATAGACACATTCCAAGTGAATTAACACAAAACGTGGTTTCTAACAGTGACATAGGTGGCACCAACAGCTGACCTGATTGCTACACTTTGCAAAATGCAACCAAAACTTTACACGTGGAAAGCTAAAGCAAAGTCAGGAGGAGTGGCTGCACTTAAAGCTCATCTTGCTAGATCTGTCAATTCTTTACCTCAACAATTCCATTATGACTTATCTGTGCATATCATGGCACATACAATGTACACAACTGGCCTCCGTCTGTCCCCACAGGGACTGGGGGTGCAACTGCACAGAGGGGCTGCCCTGCAGCCCACATCAGGCAGAGGGGCCTCGGGGCCACAGCCCTAGGGAGCAGTAGGAGGAGGAAAAGCCCCAGACCTGCAGCTTCACAGCTCTCTGGATCTCACCATGATTCACACAGCACCGAGCTAAGGAGGACGCAGGGAACATTACATTTGCTTCTCCTGGTGGGCACATTACAGCCTGAATCTTCTCAGATATCTACGTTTTGAAACACACTGCACAGTACTCCAACCCCTCCCCCCCTCTTTTTTAACACTGGCCTTTGAAAAGAAAACAGTCCCCATAGTGAAGTTGACATGATAAATTAGTATGGCCCTGGCAAGGCCCTCACTCTTCATTGGGCAAATACTTATTTATGGACTTTCAAATTGTGGCTTATGTAACAACATGGTGAGTGACTTTCAAAAAACCTCCACCATTTCTTGACCTGATAGAGCCTAATGGGTCCTTCAGAGCAATTAGGATTTATTGTGTTAGTGCCTATTGTGTATAGAGACCATTTTAAAAACATGTGTTATTTACCCAGAAGGCAGTAATGACTGTTTAAATACATAGACTGTTTCTGAAATGCTCACTGCTCTATATATTGCAAAGGAGTTACTCCAAACATTTTTCAGAGGTAAATACTTTGCTCTGCTGGGATTTCCAAGCAGGGCGATTGTACTGCACATCCATTTGTATACTTACAGCTGTAAATGAATCCAGCGCTCAGGAAAGCTGCCAAATGAACAACCCTGAAGCATGAAATCTCAGATTTTTTCTTGACCAAGGGGCCAGCGCTGGCTCCTCTGGCGGTCTGAGCAGCTCAGGCTGTTTCCTAGTAGAGAGCTGTGCATTTCCTGCAAACTACCAGAGCTCTGCCCAGTCTCAGCTGAATGGTGATCAGAACAGCCATGAAGCCATGGTTTTCACCATGGCACAGCTAACCTGCACCACCACAACCACATCACTGCAGCCAGAGTGCAGAACCACCAGTGCCGGCTCAGAGCTGAGGATCTGCTCCCTGGCCAGGCTCCTGGCAGCGAGGCTTCACTGCCTGCTTTCAGTCTAGAGTCAGCTTCTGACTTCTACAGAAGTAAAACAAAACAAAACCCCAGCTAATACATGGGAGCCATTAAACGCCTCTGTTAAATAACAATAACATACACTAATTATTGCTTGCTTTATCTTCAGATTAGTCCTGTTTTGATCTATGTCATCTTTAAACAGGCCTCTGCCTCTCCTTTCTCTGCCCTCTCCTTTCCTGTGAGATGCCTATGGGGTGAAACTGCTTGGAGCAGTTCAGGTTTGACATAATGCCTTCTGTGCCCTGCCTCAGGCCATAACCTTTGGAAACCTATTTCTATTTGTTTGCTCTACATCCAAATTCAAATAAAATCAGTTACAGTTGCAGTACTTTATCCTGGGGACAAAGGTCCTAAGTAGCTCCCTAATCCAGCAGAGATGGACAAGGCTATAGCAGCAAGGTGAGGCTGAAAAGGTTACGAACACATTAGGGCTAGGATGCAAGTCAAGGTGAGAATTCTCTGGAACAAATGCTCAAGCAGCCTTCACTGAAGCTGTTTTGTGGAAAATTCCAGCATTAAAAAACAATGCAAAACATACCAGTTTGTGCCAAATAGGGCAAGCTGATCGTACTTCTGAAAAATGCTGCAGCATCAGGAACAGCAAAGAAGCTTCCTGTTCCAACATGGAAAAGGTCTAGAAGTCCCCTCCTCTGTCCTAGAGCAGGGACACAAAAATGCTGGCACACCAAGAGCTTGCTGGGAAGCAGGCAGGCTTCAGCCAGAAGGCAGCAGAGCATGGTCAGCTGCCTCCGGCCCCAGTGGCTTGTAGAGACAGAAATTTTGCCAGTAAACTTTCAGTCTGTGCTGAACCAGATCCTCACAGAGAAGCTACTATCTGTAAGAACAAAGCCGATACCAGTGATCTCTCTTGGCCTTGAAAATTTATCAATAGGTGGAAAGTGTTGCTGTTAAGAAGGAATTCAGCCTGGCCTTTCTTATGAATACAAAGTACCACACAATCAGAAAACATCTCTGACTGCTCTTTTTCATTAGTCTCTCCAAGTGCTGGGATCACCATTTTCCGGTGATCATAGGATGCACTGATGATCTGGTGATCATCAGGTGCACTAACTCTGGACCTTTCTGAGGCAACTGTAAGGGGTCTTTATTCACAGAAACTGCTTCATACCTGTACTCTGGAGTCTGAGCACCTCCATGATGTGCCATATTGACCCAATGATCTATAGTACCCTAGAGAGGTACTATGAAACCACGTCTTCTCTCTGACCTTGAGGCATTCTTGCTAAGATCAGGCCCTCTGGACTCCCAGTATGTGCTTCTGACATCCTTGAAGTGCTTGACACAGACTGGAGAAATATCTGGAGCTAGGGCTTAGTGAGTCATGTCACTCCCAGTGAATGCACCAAATTATGATGAGAAACAGACTTAATTCGCTGCATAATCAACATTTACTGGACACAAGTAAAAAGATACATGAAACTGAATGAGAAGGCAGTTAGCACTGGTTGGAACTATACACATTTTGATTACCTTCTTTTGCAAGTTATTCATAGGATGATTTAATACACAAGTCAAAACATATTTGACCTGCATATTAGTTAGATGTGAAGAATTAAGAAATGCAAAAAATCTATGTATCCTGATCTTAAAAAGCAGTAGCTTTACCAGGGACTAGTGTTACAGAGTTGGAGCACATCAAGAGATTTGCAGGGATAAAAAAACATGGCATTTGTTCTCTAAATCCTACACCACACTGCAATGTGCATTACTGTCAAGCACATGGTGATGCTACCTTGCTTGGGCTATGTCCTGGTGACACAAAAATGTGCTCTAAATATATTCAATCTTTCCACAAGTGCTGGCAAAGGGTTTCAAAAAATCTCTAATGACCAAGTTGTGCCATTAGGACTTTTTCTCTTACAAGGCCTTTTTTTTCTTTTTACTGAACTGATGCAATCAAACAGATTTTCTATACGCAGCAGGCTGACAAAAAGAGTAGAACAACATCTACAAAGATGGGACACATTCTTTATGCCATTATAAACAGTGGAGTAGCTTGATTCAGCTTTTTGCTCAGAGAAGTCTACCTGTCTGCAGCAGAATTCACTCTGTTGTATTTTCCCTAGATTGGTGAAATTAATTGTGCACTACGTGGGGCAGGCAGCTGCGGAGCTCTTTCCCATGCCTGCCAGGCCCCAGCAGTTACATTGCCATAAAACAGGCAGGACCCCTCTGGGTGCACTTGGAAAAGTTACTGTGCAAGCTTCCACTACACAGCTTCATTATTTGCGTCTCACTGTGCCAGCTGCTCAAGATACTGGGCAGTATTAACAACATTCGGGCTAATGTTGTTAATACATATAAGGAACAATAAATACAATAAGGAACAATAAATGGGAGAAAGGACAAATAATTCTCCTGCTTTTACAGACAGAAAAATGTGATTTACCACACTGATCTGGGAAATCAATCCTTTGGTCCTGAGCTAGAGAAAGACCAGCTCCTGCTGCAGACAGCACTCTGTTTCCATTCCCCTAGAGCAGGTTAGACCGATCACCTCCAGTGCTGTCTTGCAAGGATCCAAGGCTGGGTGTCTCTTCAGTCAGGGCAGATTGACTGCCCTAAAGATAAAATTCCCCTCTGGAAGAAGTGCAGTCACGGGGGAACAAGGTTGCCTCCTTACCTGAGCCAGCACAGCTATATCCCTCCAGGACTAAACATCTCCCCTTGGATGAGGAAGGAGCAGAATAAGGTGAGAAGATTTTAATCCTTTCAGCTGAGACTCTGGCAGAGATGTTGCTAATTAGCAGAGTGAGGATGTGTCGTGGCTGGTGTGAGACAGACATGTTCTGTATTGCGAGACAGTGTCTTCAATCAGCCCTATCTGTGAGACATGTACACTGAGAGCCTTCCGATCATGTTTGCATTGCAGGAGCCATCCCAGCCACGTCAGCTGAGTTCTTGATGCCTGCTGTGCTCCCCTTGGCTCTGTGAGAAACCTGTGATGGGATTCTGGATGGACCAAAAGTCTTGGTTGTGAATCCCATTTGCACTGTTCTGATAGAATCAAACTGATTTTGTATAGATGTACAGAGTAGCTGTGGCTTCCAGCTCACATTAAAAAAATGACCAGTACTGGAGCAGCAACTGCATTTCCCAGGCTTGCTTGGGTATCTTAGAGCAGTGTTGTAGCTGCAGCTAACGGGGGAAATGGGGAGTTTTTTTCAGCCTCAATGTGAAGTGAGGCTGCGGTCCAGAATTATGTATAAGTGCATGAGTATCAGCTTTATACAATCCAGTTTGGGAAAATTCCCAGCAGACACTACTAAATTTGGTTGGTTAGTGTCTTGGTCAATTTAAACAGAGATGAATCCAAAAGAGAACAGTTATGTTTTCCTATATCCAAAGAAAACCAAGATACGCACCCATTATATCTGAGAACAACCTACACTGTGTCCTGCAGTTTAGTTCCATGGATTTTCTTTAGAACCTCTAAAAACATAAAAAGTACCATTCTTGAATTTGTGTCTCTGTGTACTTTTCACTTAAGCTAGGATGCCCCAAATTCTTTAATACATAAGCATATTTATGTGAGGTAAACCATGCTTTATGAACCTATTACCTTGGCATATTCCTGAGACACAGCTAATTGTTTGGCTCATCAGCTCTTGACTAAACCTAGCATTCAGGGTATCAGCTGACAATGGTAACAGCAGCAAGCTGCAAGAGCAACAATCTTACAGAAGTAGAGATTAAATGTATTCAACTATGCGCTAATGCAGACACCCCAGACAAGCCCAAGCCATGCTAGGTCAAAATGTGCTCTAAGAAATACCAAAAATACCAGTGCAAACCTTGGGATGTTTAAGACCTGAAAAAGAAATGAGCGGAAAGGGGTGGATGCAGGTGTCATCTGCACTATGCAGGTTTTTGTGGGGAAGCAAGAGCAAGGTTTAGCACTTGGTCTGAGCAAATTCCACATAGCTGCTGAGCTTACAGATATGCTTTGCCTAAATATACCACAAAAAACGTAAGGATGATCATGGGAAATAAGGGACACAGGCAAGAAGAACAAGATCTCTGAGGTTCTGCTGGAGGAAGAGGGCCAGGCTGTGGACAAATGCAGCCCAGCCGCAAGGTGCACCGTGTCAGGCTGCAAAAAGGAACAGGGCTGCTTTTAAAGGTCCTTGAAATAGGCAAAGCGCCAATATGGTATGAAACCATACCCTTACATCCTGCAAAACACCTCCTGCATTCGGCTGAGCTTTGGAGATTGCCGTCCAAATAACTAACCACAAAGAGCTGCTGGATGGGGCCTCCACAGAGCACGGTGGGCAGGGGAGGACCGCCAGTTCCCATCCCTGTGCTGCTCCCGGCCCGGCCGGATCCGGAGGGAAGGGGGAAGGGGAAGCGGTGGCAGCCAGCAATTCGCTGGAGAGCCACGGCGCTCTTGCAGTTTGCCCACTAATTACTATTAAGCCCTGTTCCTTTTTGTGTTCCAAGGGGCGTCTTCAATGTGGCACTGCTTCTTGGGCTTTCATGCAGCTGGGCTAACCTCTGAATAGCAGGCTACCCCCCCTTCTCCTCTTGCTACCTCTCTCTCCCATTTTCTTTCCCCCTTTTGCTTTTCTGATAGTATTTTCTGTCCACGTTGTGTAAGGCCCTAAATGAATCTTGACTGCCCCTACGGCCGACTGGAGACACACAAAAGCGGCCCATTCCAGTGGCCACGGCGCCATTGTGTTCCCTAACAATGCACTAATTGGCGGTGACAATCGTGCGGCTGGGGAGGAAGAGGGGGCCGGGGGGACACGGGTCTTTTCCAATCAGCAAGCTGGGTCAATAGAAAGAAGAGAAGCAGTGTTAGGAGCAAGACGCGCTCTGCTCCCGGCTCTCCCACACGCATGCCTCTACCAGACCCCAGATCCCCCGAAATTCCTATAGAGAACAGCAAAGCTAACAACTGTAATGGGTGGCTATGCGGAGAAAGATCCATACGAACTAAACGGGTCTCCTCAGTCTCCAAGGCTTTCTCACCATCCCGTGGCCGTTGAGTTCACGTGCTGCGGACAACACTGAGATATTCATGGGAAAGAATCACACACAAAGCCGGGGGTGCTGTTGCTGCAGCACTCCATGTTGGGCACACGTGCAAGAGCGTGCTCTCTCCTGAAAAAACGGAGCTTCAAAGCCCTCACTGCTGCACAAGGCTGGTGTGATGCAAGGTCAGGGCATGCTACAGGTCCCTGCCAGGCAGCGGGGAGGACCTGAGGTGCAGAGCCTGTGGTACTGTTGAGAAGAGGGGAGTGCGCCCGGATCGCATCCGTCAGCACCAATGGAGCTGAGATCTGAGGACTGCACGGGGCACCAGGTGGCACAGAACTGGGCACCTGCCAGGACTCAGAGGAGGGACCAGCTCCTCCCAGTCTTAAAGACAGATTCAGCTGGAGCATGCTGGTGTATAGAGCCAGCTCCACAGTTCAGAAGCTGATACAGCTGATGTGAGAGACAGATTTCAGCCTCAGTCTCTAGCTGTAAAGGTATGGTCTGAGTCAGGAAATGGGATGGACAACACTGCTGGCATAGGATATGAAAAGTATGGCCACAGAGAGCAAGGCTCATATAGTTGCACAGGCAGAAAATTAGCTCAGCCAGTTTAGAAACATAGGGTCAGATCTTGAAGGGCTCAACACCTGCCAACTCATGTTTTGCAAACAGTCTGTCCCAGAAAACAGAGGAGCACTTTGGTTTCCAGCAGAGAAAGCAAGGCAAGCTGGGCCAGCATCACCACTAAAGTTTACAAAGGCCTCCAAAAACTCCCTTCTCAACAGAAGTGTTTTTATTCTTACGGCTGGCTCGTTTTGGAGAAGCATTATCCAGAGCAGGGTCAGGAAACAGAGTCTCCCAACCCTCAGCAGACAGCTGTGAGACTGCTATGAAGGAAATACTTTTGCTAAATGATCTGGTGGAAAAGAATGATCTTCATTTGGAAGATAAAAGCAAAATGCATTACCATGTAGTAGGATCTAACCGGAGAACCACATCTAGTGGAAGAGCAATATTTCTCTGCAGTAGTACTTTCCTGCAGCAAGGCTAACAGGTCCCATGTACGACCATGGCTTGGAGAATAGATGTTGCCACAACTCCAGAAGGGTGGAGATGGGTAGGGGCTACAAAGTGAAGCTGCAGATCCATGAACAGGCAAAGCACTGTGCCTAGATCCAAACTCCTCAGCACTCTGACTGATTGGGACTGGCATTTCAGTTTCCACTGCATGTAAGCACTGAGTTCAGCTGTAAAGTCTGGTCCTGCAGCAAAAATGTTAAGAGGATGCCTACCATGAGCCTAGGGTGAGAAGCAGAGCTGTGACACCCTAGAGCTTAAAGTATGCTGAGTTCAGGATGTGCAATGCAGAAATCCTGGGACTCTGGGCTCCCATTCTTTTTAGCTTCATAGCCACACTCAAGCACTGTATTTTTCTTAATGTTAGCTTTTATGGGCCTTGTTAGCATTTCTATGAAACCCAAAAGGGTATTTCAACTCAGACACAAGCTTGCTTGCAGCAGAAACCCTCATCTTCACTGGCTGGAGGGCAGATTCATTAGGTTCCTAAAACCAGGGGGTGGTAAAATATTCTCCCTGAAACAAAGCCATTGGTTACCTGCTCGGAACATAGCAAACGTGCCACTTCTGCTCTTTCCCCTAGCAGGCCTCCATACAGCTCCTGTCGACAGCTATGGAAACATTCTCACAGATCACCACTGGAGCTGGAGGAGGGCCTTATATAGAGACTTCTTTGCCTTCCCTTTGCCCTAAGCCCTTCACAGAAGTACTTTATTGTTTTATGACAGTGCAGTAACACTTGACATAAATTTCTAAGCACACCTAACAATGTCAATACTGTGTAAATATCTGCAGTAGAGACCCATACTTTTATTGTAATTTCACTCTTCTTTTCTTGCTATCACCCAGGGTTAACTCTGTGCTGAACACAACATGCAGTCCTGCAGATTTTACAAGTAATCCACCAATTTTATAAACCTGCTACAGCTCGCATCTCTAAACACTGAAAACTCAGGTCTAGTTCTTTCAAAACTGTAGCTTTCATCGAAGACAGAGGAACTTGTATATGCTTAAAGGACCGATCATGCCATCTGTTAAATCACAGATGAACATTCTTCAAAAGTGCAGAGTCCAAGCCAGAACAGGACATTTTGCAATAAGCACACAACAAACAACATCCACCCAAGCAATTGGGTTGCAAGCAATTGTCAATGTCTGATGACAGAATGGTGCTGGGTTCTCAGTTCCTCTACCCTAACCTTGCTCCCACAGGACTGTCCTTGGCTCACAGAAATCAGGATTACTTAACAGTGCAAGGCACAATTCAGTGAAGAGACACTGATTACATTTCAAGCTTTAATCACTACACTTCAGGTATGTCACAGATGAGATTAATTTATAACCTTTCATGCTATGAAAACAATTTAGACTGAACTGTTCCATGCACACTGATTACATCTATTACTTTCTTACGCACTCAGTAACTTGCACTTTCTTACATTTAAACAATGTTTAGCATTATTAGCAATTCCTTCCTATTCACCTGTAAGCACATCATATTGTATATTTATACGATAAAGATCTGGGAACTTTCAAGTCAGTCTAAAGTTCAGTCCTTAACACAAACTATTATCTGACTTCTCTTGCTTTCCAGATGAGCCTCATAACTTCATTTTTAATATCTGAGGCTAATGTCTCAGGCTCAATATAGAAAACAGAGAGTTTATAAACTACAAACATTAACAGATGTTTAGCATGTTTGCAGCCCCAATGACAAGGTTTATATTTGTCTATGCTTACAATGGCTGAAATTTACTCCTTGCCTTAGAGAATTTGTCTGGTTTTACTTGTGACACCTGATTATCTGAGATGCTTTTCACCACCTTCTCAGAGTGGTAACTCAGACCTCTAGATGGAACCACTAGTTCAGAGAGTATTTAGTTAAACAAGAACTATTTCAAAAAGACAGTCCAAAGCTATGTACAAGCACTCCTAGAATATTTTCATTTATCCTCAACATGTCCTTTCACTGAAAAGTTACATTAGCCCTCAAACCTGGAAGGGCCTTCTCTGTCTTTGAGGAAAGGAGGGAACTAGATCCTTTGAGGTTAATCTATTGTTGTCATTATGATTGTATCATACACATGACAGAAGCTTAAAAATCTGAATGAAAAAATAAGGTGTTTCCTTGAGCTTGAAGCACAGTTCTGAACAAGGGGCTTGTACTATTTTAATTCAGACACTCTCAAGACTTATTAAATGTCTTTAATTTCTTCAAAGAAGAGCTATATTCTAATTCTGCCACCTTTCAGAAAATCAGCTCCTTACAAAGAATCAAATATTGTTAATTTTTGCCTAAGAGCTAGAAATGTAACTTTTTAAAACAGAATTGTCCTGACCTTTCAGAGAAGAGTTTGGTTTGGCACGTTCAGATGATATGAACTATAAAATCATGCATAGGACTTGGCCATATGAGATGACCAATATTCATGGCTCAACCCATTGCAAAGCATTTGAAGTGCAAAGAGAACATGAAACAACAAAATCCAAAAGGCTGTTAGATCTAAGGGGTTATGAGATTTGTCCATGATATAACATCCCCAATCATCTAAGTTGATGTGATCACCCTACGAAACAATCTCACCAGCATGAAGGGTGTCAATCAGGAACAAGATGGTTGGACATTCTGTGAGTGTCATTTTGTCCCCACACTGCTCAGCATCAGAAGCAAATGCTGATTTTGCTTCTATTTTCCACAGGACCTCTAGGGCATGCTCCAATTCACAGTCTGACTGGTATTTTTTGTGGCCTGCTGAGTTGATAAATTCATACAAAAGACTAATAGAAGGTTAACTGAACTACTCAAAAGCTATGGCTTTTGTGGGACACATGTGCAGGGGTTAAGAATAGGGCTGCCAATGTAAGGTTTTGTTGGCAGAGCTGCACTTCACTGTAGGGCAGAGCTCTCATGTAATGACAGCATACAAAAGGGAGAAAAATCCCAGCACTTTAGCTCCTGATGAAAACCAAGAGCAACAGTGCTTGAAACCACAGCCCCAAGTTGTCTGTGACAGTTACTGGGGTATGTCCTTTCAGTAACTCATTTCAGTGGATGGGTTCATACACTGAAGCAGAGCAAAACAGGGAACTGAAGAGGCAAAGAGGAGAAAAGCCATGAAGGGAACCACCAACACCGCTCTCCCCCACCCATCTCCAAGAAAAAAATCTGAAAGAAACAACCAAATTACTCCTCCCATGGCTCCTAAGACTCCATAATCACAGCTCCGTGTTGATGCTTCCTTTCTAGCATTTCTTACAGTGAAGTGGGGAGGCAAAGTGGCAGTGAAAGCTGAAAAATGTGTAATAATAGGATTTGCTCACCTTGTAAAGCAAATAAGGAGGAAGAGAAGGTCTTGCACATGGTTTTCCTGTGTGTTGTCCTGGTCAAACATTAACCTGTTGCCTGTAGTTAATTCATCACAGAGATGTAGTCCAAAGGTGCCTGCAGGAGAAAGGATTGACATTCCTGGTGGACTTCTGGTCCTTCTGAGGAGTGGCAGGAGGGCAGTGAGGGAGGGGATGTGTCCTTCTCTTTGAAAGACAGGAGAGCACAGGACTGGGTGCAAATTTCTCCGGGGGCCCTCACACAGGGTACTTAGATCTGCGAGTTCTACCAGAACTCAACACCAAATCCACAGCCCTGGAAAGTTGCTGAAGCTTCTAACTAGGTGCACTGGGAGAAGCAGCCACCAAGAATTGCAATTACACCTACTCCTCCATCCATCAGATGGAGAGCTGTCTAAGCAGGAAAGTGCTTACACCATAGGCAACATCCTGTTCTCCCAGCCTTTCAGTGGGCCCAACAGCAAGCTTGGAAGCACCTCTCTTACTTACAGTCTAAGGCTTTTTAACCTGGATTTTGCAGGAAGAGGTCCACGTGGCAGCCATATAGCGGAGAGCAGCCTCCCCATGGCTCCAATGAGATGCTTACCCAAAAGTGCCCAACAACAACTCCCAATACGTTTTCCTGGAAGATGCTGGAGCTCAGCACCTTTAAAAATCTGGGCATTTGGGGCTTTCAAACACACTTAAGAGACTGAAATGTAAATTCAAACACACCAAACCTGATGCAGTCATTGATAACATTTCCAGAGATCTTCTGCCTCACACCCAATAAAAATATCATAATTTACTTAGATTTTGAAGACTTTTACCAAGAACTAAGTATTTATAAGGAAACTAGCACTCTTATCCTGCACATGGTGCAGTACCCAGCAGAAGGCAGATTAAAAAGGAGAGGAGTAATTTTTGTAGTGTTTATTGAGAGATGCCTTTATACAGAAGGGACTGATGCTCTGATGCTGTCACAAGTGAATCCAAATAAACCCTGCTCAAGTATCAACACGCAATTCAACTCACCGAATTTAAATTACATTATTACACATCAATAATAAATTAAGACCATTGCCTAGTAGTTGCAGATAATTTAAACAAAATCCTTGTCAAAAGTAAAACAACAACCAAACAACAACAACAAAAAAAACCAAAAAATAAACAAAAGACCAATGAAACACACACAACAATGTTGCCAATAAATTAACAGATGAAGTAGCACACACATATAATTGTTTTCAAACAACTTACGGTGCTGCAGGTGAGCTGGAGCGCTGGTGGGAAGTAAGGCCAGGCCAAAGGAGCCAGTACCAAACCCTGAGCTCTGCCTATCATGCCTGGCTTCCCTCGGCCTCAAACTGCTTCAACTCGACTGGTGCTTATCTGGAAACTGCCTTTACCTCTTCAAATGTGCATTTTGCTCATTAATTCTTACTTTTGCTTGGCTCAAGTACAGAAGGGCCTGGTATAAGCCTACCTAGCATCAGAGGTATCAGTGCCACTCAAAATCAGTCTGAAAACACTTTAGTTGGAGCAAGATCAAGTGCATAAGCAAAACTGAAATAAATCCTTTCTCCACCAGTACAGTGCTATGCATTCAATGATTTACATTGGTTCAACACACATATTAGACAAAAATAAGTTACTGAGCCAATTACAGCTGTGTATGTGGATGAGACCTAACAGACATTGGTCCTGGACAGTTAATAGCCTTCCAGGCCCAAAGTTCTCCAATGCTGCCCACAAGTGGCATTCTGAGCTGACTTAAGGGCCACCTTAGTATCCAGGAAGAAACCTGCATATTAAGATATGACCCAAGCCAGTGTGTGCACACCAGGGTTTTCAAGTAAAGAAGCACTTGGCACACTATCTATCGTCCAGGCTGTCTGCTCACTACACTATTAAAGTGAAGGGAAAACAGTGCCACTGCCAAATGGGGATCCTGCTACTTGGGGTCAAAAGTGGCCTTAAAAGATCCCAGTTAGTACAGACATGTGCCCAAGATGAACACACACAGGATGAGGTTCGCTGTAGACTTTAACAAATAATGCTCATATTTAAGCAGGTTAACTCTCTCCCTAAGGTAATGCTGACAAAAAACCCCAGAGGCTTAGCTTTCACGAAAGACGACTGAATTAAAACTAAAGTTTGAGTAAATGCCCTCACTGCCACAAACCCAGCTTTACCATGTGGAACCCTCTCATCACATGGCACAGGCCAGCCAGCGGTTCCGGGAGGAGCAAAGCTGCAAGTTACCTGATCCTGCCTTAATGCCATTATTATATATCCACAGCACTGATGTTCTCACATTAGCACAACCTCATTTGTATATGAAAAAAAGCCCAGCTAGTCTCCAAAATGAAGGTAATAAAAACAATGCCCTCTCCCCCGCCCCCCAATGCTATCTTTTCTCACATTTCCCTCTCAAAGCACAGATAGTAAACAAATTTTATGCTAACCACTCCTAGCAAGATGGAAATTGCCATGAGCAAGGGTTTAGAGCTCTAACACCAAACATGCTCCATCGTGGCAGAGCATTCCTGACAAAATTCTTCATTGTTGGAAATTTAAGGCACCAGATTAAGCAAAAGTGAGGCATTTCCATGCAGCTTGGTATCTTCAGAGCTGGTATATACAGCCTGCAGAGCATACTTCATGAGGACAGAACAAGCAAATTGATTTATTCAGCTGCCCCAGCAAAAGAGCATGTGCAGCCACAGGAGAGTTCCAGTTTAAGCCTACAAGTTAATCAAACAAGCAGATTCAATCAGGAAATCCAAAACAGGAAGATAGAAACTAATATACAATACTGTAAGGCACTCCTACTGGGAAGGGAAAATTGGAAGGCAAATTATGAAGGAGAAAGCGATCAAACTTGACTAGCTCAAAAGCAAAGTCATCAGCTATGAAGCTGAAGCCTAGCCAGAG
This sequence comes from Centrocercus urophasianus, assembly GCF_019232065.1. Classification (NCBI taxonomy): domain Eukaryota; kingdom Metazoa; phylum Chordata; class Aves; order Galliformes; family Phasianidae; genus Centrocercus; species Centrocercus urophasianus. Next base: position 11,686,651 of record NW_024884756.1, on the reverse strand, counting down.
GCTCACCACTGTGAGCCAAGGCAGGGACAGAGACAGAAAGAAGGAAAGGAAGAGGGGACTGGCTTGCAGCTGAGCAGCAGAAACAAGAGATAAGATTATGATGATTATTCAAATTAATTTTCTTTTAGCGAGATCAACAGTCAGCTGCAGTACAGATCATGACCTTGGAAAGCCCAGGAAACTCAGTGGCTTCTGTTGCTACAGGGAAAAAGCAAAGTACAACTGTGCAGCTTCCCCATCAGCAGACATCCTCTGTTGTTTTGTTTTTTTTTAAAGTCCTTCAGGACATGATCATAAATCCATTATAATGCACACAGTATCCTAGTGTTATTTACTAAGACGAGACTTCATACGAGCAGCTCTAGAGGTACTCTGACGACTCACTTCTGACAGGGCATACTGTGCAGAATGCAAGATCCTCACCAAAAAGCATCTGCTCTTATCAGAAACCCTCACAACTGCCAGTTCCTAGGCCAAGACACTGTCACACCATAAAACCATCATTTTTCATCAACTAAAAGAGACAAAGATTTCTGGGGGATCCAAAATTCTGCAGATGGATAAAATCAAAAAAGCTGCAGTTTGCACTCTCTAGATATGTGTTTATCTACATTAAAAAGCTAGAAGTTTGGGTTAAGGAGAAAAATAGGGAGAATTGTGTAAGTTTATCTACAGTATTCTGCATTAAATAATCTCAGACTAACTAAATCGAGATGATAATTTTCTAAATAGTTGTAAAGTCAGGCTACAGTCCCTTGCAGTGAAGCATTCTATCTCTACAGTGATTTATAAGCTCTGTACAACAAAGTTAGAGCAGTAACTGGACCTACAAATCAATTTATCCTCCTCCTTAAGTAAAGGGAGCACCTTCTTTGTGAAGGAGACTAACAGCACATTTTATTTTTGAATCACAGTGAAAGGCTACTGTTCAAATTTATTTCTTGCATGGGCAGGATGGGACTAGAAGCACATACACACAAATTCCACCTCTGTCCACGTGTGTGGGGGACAGAAATGCATAATTTGGAAAGGCCCTAGGTACTTTTCCAGCTGGTGCCCACCTAGAAGTCTGCAGAGCGTAAACAAGGCTACGGAACAGGAAAACAGTACATTGGTGACCAGTGTGCACCACTACATTACACTAGCAGAGAAGTCATGCAAGATACAGTGTTATACAAAATCCAAACCACCTACAGAAGCATGGACAGTGCTTCCAGCAAGCAGGAAAACCATCCTTTTGAGGTCTTTCAAGAGTTAGCAACATGAACGGTAGTTTCTATTTATTCTTTCACCCTACAGCCCTAAAAATTGAAAAAGGCTCATTCCTACTTCACCAACAATTCCTGAAGGCAGGACTGGGCCTTTATGCTCTTGAAAGGCAGAAACAGAAGACTACATCCTACTCATCCATATGGAATAACTTCTTTTGGATAGGAGCTAGGCATCCCTGAGAGAAAAGCATCCGCTTTACAGTCTGCTCTTATAGCTACAGGAAGAAGCTCTATTACTTTTTCAAGGTAGAAAAATGCATCCATTTCATTTACAATTACACTGGATTAAAAATAGTAATTTCCAATGTATATTGTACATTATCCATTCACAAAAAGCTTTGGGTGCTGCCAGCATATCAAAAAACATGCTTTTGCTCTGCTCCCTGTCCTTAGCAATGCAGAGGTTCCAGACTCACCACTAATTCCAATGAATTTTCTGACAACAAAAGCTTTTTTCCCCTCTAAGTCTCAGATAACAAAGTAAAACTGTTCTGCAATAGCTGTACAAATTGAGAGCAACTCCAAAGCTGTCCACTGTTACTCCAGAATTTTACTAGAATATCCAGCCACTCTCATCACTGACACTTTAGACATCATGGCATCTATAAAAGTAATCAATACTTTGCAATGCCTAATTTCAATTCCTTGATGCTGTAGGGTATTCCACAGTGCACACAAGAACACTTTTCTAAATCGGAACATGAACTGGTGCCATAAAGTATCTTAAGTTCTAAAGCATTATGACATGGAAAACATAACTTTCTTTTTTTTTCTTTAATGACCCATCATTATGTCTAGAGTTAAATCAAAATAGTACTTGCCAGATTCCGACAGTCTGAGTTACTGGCTTTGCCACAGGACGGGCTGTAGTGACACACATTGAAAAACGTGGGAGTGTACTGTTTATTCAGCCAGTACCACTGTAATTCCTGTTTACATGACTAATTCCACAAGACTTGCTCAGTGTTTGCATATATGAACATGCAGGGAGTTCTTCACGTGGGAATGGACTTGGAAGGAACATTATATCCTTAAGGATGACAGCTGAAAATAACTCATTTCACATGAAGAACAGTGAGCTGCGTGAAACACAGATGTCCCTGTGTAAAGGAAGTATTAATTTTAGTGACAAAGGTGCATCGTTCACCAAGTTTATTAAATATAGGAATCCCTATACTACTCTGCCAAGAACATGGAAAAACCCTCACTTCCTTCCAAAGAGTCCCAATGGGAGAAAGACTTCTGGAAAAGAAAGGCACTGGTTGTCTAGTGTATACAGATATAAACATGCTTCTATATATATATATAGCAGTCATGCTGAAATTTGAGAAAGCTCAGATTCAGCTACTTTCTTCAAGGGAGGCTGGAAAAAGCAACCACTTACACTCCAATACAAGGCAGTTTGTAGCTTTCTAGCCTCTAATGTAAGATGATGTACCCTGCTCTTCTATTTAAAATACTTAGCAATTAGTGAGCTGCTTCAATGATCAATACTGCTTTCTACCTTGAATACAACAGCCTGCATATCATATAGGAAGCAAAGATCAGTATCCTGCATTTTAACAAACCTATGTGTGAGAAGAAAAATGCACATGCATGTGACTAGCTTTTTTCTTCTGAAACCATATTTGCTTTCTGCATATATATATGTGTGTATATATATACATGAATGCATTAATATGTATGTAATACACATATTACTGCAGGGTCTGGAGAAAGAGTTAAGAATACGAGCTGGAATGAGGAAGATCTCTAAGTCCTCATTAAAGGTGAAATCACACGAACTGAACACTATCAGCGATGATACGCATCACTGCAATAAAATCCATCATGTACTTCTCTGTCATAATATATTTATCATCTTTAGTACTTTCCCATGTTCCATGTGTATGAGGCAAACCCATACCTTGAGGAAGTTTGCTCTCTACTAGAGAAATCACTAGAGAAGTATAAACCCCCCTAAAGCTCCCAGAGAACTCAGGACACACGTTTGACATGAACATAGCAAACTAATGTTTCACAAATTTGGAGGTATATTCTAGGTAACTTGGACAAGAATGCTTTCCCAACTATTGATCTAGTAGGTTCAGGTCAGATGAACATGCAAAGTAAATTTCACCTCATAAAAACAAAACCAAGGTGGACAGTTAAAAAGTTCTTCAAACACAAGACTAGCAAGAGGTTGGAATGTCATGTTACTGCAGATGAGGATGTGACCCCACACAGATCAAGAATAAGCAGTGTAAAGCAGAATGGACTTCAGTGACGCAGCTTGACAGATATATAGTTAGCATAAACAAAAAACAGCAGCAAGTACCCTGCTTATCTGCTTATGTAATATTCCACTGAGTAGTTATAAATATGTAAACACAGCTAAAGAAATTATTCTGCATCTTATGCTAGCAAACATCCTGAATTAGGTTTGATGAGAGGTACTTTTGTTTCCTCTGCAAGGAGTGACATGTAAATGCACTGATCTTTTAAAAATAGCTCTCTGGAAACACAGGGAAATGGAACCATGTGTCCGTATCAAAAGGAACAGGAGGACTTAAAATCATTCCTGCCCTATTCTGTGACACACTTTACCAGAACCTCTGCGAAGGCTAATAATAAATAATACACATAAATAAGTAGATGATTGGTCAATTCTAAATGAACAACATCAAAAATAATGCATTAATGGCAGCAAATACTTTCTGCCTTGAGGAAAGGTCTTCTCCAGAGGTGGAAAAGAAAAAGATAAGTGCTTAATTAGCTAGACATAAAGCATTTCAAGTAAACCGTGTTTTGCATGAGAGCTAGCGGCTGAACTTCAATGCAAAATGCAGTTTAGCCACAGATAATCCAAAGCCGACAAGGCTTTACGGTTACTTTGGCAGCTGCTATTCATAGCTGAAGAAGATCAAATATTGTTTTGCAAAAAAGATTTCTGCCTAGCTAAGCTGAGAGATTGCTTGAGCTGGCAGCTGGGGAAGAGGTTCTCTTCAGGCTTGCCACTGCCTTGAGGAACTCATGTGTTCTGATATGACAACTCAAACATGTTGCAAGACTCTTCAAAATTTTCATCCATATTCAGTCGCCTCCAGAAGGACTTCTGCTTCTTCTGCAATTCTTTACGCACACACCTGGGACACGGTACAGCCTTCACTTTGCATTCAGAGTGGAAGACAGCACCACAGCTTTCACACCTGCAAACACAAATTAGCGTCAAAATTGAATGACAAAATAAGACCAGAGCATGCAACGGACTTCACATCGACCGTGGACAGTAGGCATTCCTTCAAATTCTGGTAGCTCAAAAGAGCACGCTACATTTCAAAAGTGCGCAGTATCAAAGGGCAGTGTCTTGCTCACATCTCTGATGGTGTAAAGCTACTCAGGAGCACTTGCATCCATATGTACTTGCTGAGAATCTGTTTCAGTGTTTCTCCTTCACCTTACAAGGATTAATATTTATCTCTTCTTATTAATTAGCATTCAGGCTATCACAGGATATATATAATTTTTGATTTATGAATGAAAAGTTTGCTACTCTGGTCTGTAATGAAGAATAACATTATTCATTTCCAGTAAGATACACTTCAGAATTTGGAACAGTCAAGATGTTTTGTCAATGAAGTTCCAGGGGTCAGCTGTTCTCGAAGGAGTAAAATAGTCCACTTCAACAGCAGGAAAAGAAATCATTCCAAACAGTAAAAATAATGGGGAAAGGCAGGAAGTATTTTCTGCTGTGTCCCACAGAAGAACCAGACAAGATGGTAATGGATGTAATGTCATAGTAGATCAAGCCTCCAATTCCACATGGCTGTGGAGCACTGAAATGTCTGGCAACCCTGGAGCGAGCTAGAGCTAAGCAGATGGACATTTTCTCAGCTTTTTGATGCAAGTAACTGTATAATGACAGTAAGTCACTGCATTGCTGCAGTTCCACAACCAAATGAAAATAAATAAATAAATAAATGGATGACAGCATCAGAATTACAAAGTCTTAGATTACTGTTGTGTAATCAAACAAAGGAAGCAACAGAACAGAACTAGAGCAGCTCTTGAATGTAAACGAGGCATGCTTGTCAGGCTGGTGATTTCTGTCTCGCAATGCCTCATTCTCCCACAGCTACCATAGTCTATACGAGAATCTTGGCATCCATTTTTATACTCTTACTGTTATTTTTTTCATATTTTTGGGTTGGTTTTTTTTTTTGCTTGTTGAGGAAATTTTCTTATTGTTTGAAATAAAGTTATCAACATTATGAAGAAAAAAAAGAAAATATGAAGCAGCAAGCCTCAAATGCTGAGAAGCCATAAGGCAAATAAAAGCCACTTTTAAAAGAAATAGCAGTACTTGGCATGCAGTCTGGAAAGAATTATGGAGAACTCCATAAGTTAACACAATCTGTTTTGTTAACTATGATAGCCACATCTGCATTTCACCTATAACTTTTAAGAAGTGGTTCTTGAGCTGGCTTTAGGACTTACTTATGGGTCCAAAGATAGACTAATAGTAACAGATGAGCTTTGAGATGGCTATACAGAGGTCTGAAGAGGCAGACTTCTAGATAGCACAAATTGACAGAATTCAACTAGCAAGATTAAAGAACTGAAGTACAATGCTAACTACTGTGCTCTGTTGTGCTAGAACTTGACATACTCTCATTAATGCGTCCAGCTCGTGAGTCTGAAACTGTTTTTGAAGCAAGAAAGTGGCTCACAGAGATATTTCTCTTTCTGAGCACACAAATGATAAAGTATGTTATGGCTCTGACTCAGTGAAGCACATAAACACGTGCTTGTGACTAGCATCACGGTGATCTCCTTGCAATTACTGATTTGAGTAAAATTAAGCATGCACTTATGTGCTTTGCTGAAATGGGATCTCTACCAACAGACACTGTAATGGATGAAGGAAAGACATAGAGGACAGACGTGTCTTTAAAACTTTACATCATTCTGACCTGACACTAATGGTGATTTTATCAAGCTAATTTTCCCTTGTTAGTCAGCAATTTGCTGCACTCTGGAAGTTGCTAGAGAATAATGATTGATGAGCAGTGTAATTTTGTGCTTTTGCACTGCCACTCCCTATGCTCATTCAGTATTTCTCCACACCACTTGATGAGGTGACAAAAGTTATCAAAACTTGCTGCTAGAATGGTTGCCAGAAGGATTAAAGGAGTCAGCACACCTGCTCCTCCCAGTGAAAGGTCATCAACAGAGAAAACAATGATTTACGGCATTTAAATTAATATTAATTCGTGTTTCAGAAGTAAGCAGTGGAAAAAAGTAACAAACTTCTTTCATTCCTGCTCCAAACCAAAAGAAAAAAAGACTGCACTTTTACTAGGGATGGAACAACAAGCCAAAGCTCTGACTGGGTGGGACCCCACACTGTGAGGCATTCAGCAGAGGCAGTGCAAACAGCCTGCCCTGCAACTCACAACCCACACCACTGCTTCACTGTGGAAGAGCCCTGGAAAAGCCTGAAGAACAGAGCTCTGAGGAGAAGTGCAAACTACCTCTTGCTCTCCAGAGGGACAAGGAGAGAGAACGTCTGAGTGAGTTCTCACTGTATACTTCTATCTTCTCACTGCTGAAGAAACTCAGTCACATGAGGCTAATATTGAACTTGCACTTGCATGGATGGCAGATTACTCTTTGCCCAAGCCATCTGTGCCTTTGCTTTTCACTGTATCAAATCCAGTCAGTTTCAAATGATCCTGGTAATTTCAAATGGTCGACCATTCCTACTCACCCTGGGAGAAAATTTTCAGTGATAACAAAAAAACCCTTCCAAATTATATTCTATTTTAGAATATTACAAGCAGATTTCTTCTTCTTTAATCCTGAAGTCTAGTTTTATCACCATTGTAGCATCAAAAATGGAAGGGCCATTAGTGCTAAGAACAGTCTGTTGTTCCTGCTTCATCACGTATTCTGAAGTCTTTTCCTTGCCATGAAGAACTTGGACAGATAGACACTGCTCTTCAAATAATATATTTGCGTATCTAGCTGCACAAGCTTCTTTCTCCAGATGTTATGAAACAGAGGCATTAAATCCTAGAAAAGCAGCAAGAGTCTCTCTCTCACTCAAATGATTTGATGTAACACGCAGGACTTGCAGGTTCAGATGGCTACACGCTGGCAGAGTATCTCTCCAAGTGCAGGAACCTGCACTCCATAAGGCTTATCAGGCACTAAAGTGCACATTAGTGCTGAGCTGCACTTAGGTGTTGATCCCATATTTGTTCTGCATCACTATCTTTGGAGTTGCAGAGCTTGCACTTAAAGTCGCTGGTAAACTCTGTCTCTGCTATTAGACTGACATTTTTCCCTTTGTGCACAGCTCCAAGTAAGCTCCTTTTTGATGACACTGTGTTTTTACACATGCGAAAACTCAAATACCAAGTGCAACAACTTAATTGCTCCATCAATTGCCTTTCTGCTGAAACTCCACCAGGAAGTCATGGGTACAATGATGGGGAAAGCAAAGAAAAGAATCCAGGAGCTGGATTAGCAGCAGCTTTACTTTGTGAAGGGAACAGCAGCACCTGTGTTAGGAAAAAAGGGTGTTCCACATGCACTTCTAAATTGATACTGCCTTTTGAAAACCGATCTCACAGAGCTATTTCTAAGCCTTTCCTCATATTCTTTTGTAGAGTTTTTGACAGAAAAAAAACCAGCATGGGTGGAGTTCACAAACAAAACAAAACAAAAAAAAAACAGACAAGAATTGCCTTTGCTACTTTTTAAGAAGGTAGAGAACAGAATAAAAATTACAAAAAGCAGCTTTTTTTTTCAGGCTGGCAAACTGAATATCTGCACAAAAGTAAACACATAGATGCCTTTATGTGGCTAATACTTCCCTGATGAAGGATGAAGAAAAATGTCAATCTTCCTGCCTGTAACTGCCAGCCAGTTGTTACTTACTGAGACCACTACCAAAACTGTTCTCTGACTCCCTAAAAACACTCTACAACTAACTCTTCACATGTGAGTTTCACAGTTTTTCTTTGCTGCTGTTTTCAACCCTCAGTATGCCCAAAAGCTTTTATTTTCCTGGAAAAAAAAAAAAAAGATTTTGTGATTTACAAAAGGCTCATGTAATAGTTACTATGTATACTCATTTTTTCCTTAAACCTCATTGTTTTCATAGGTAACTTATGGTTCAGGTACTACTGTATCTCAAAATCTCTGCATCTTTTGTGAAATTTCTATATGCCACAGTTAATATACGATGAGTCCACAGCCATTCAGGCTTTTCTTGTTTCCTTATGTAATAAACGATACTGCACATTAATAGCATCTTGCTATTTCTCAAACATTATCTGAAGAATTGGTGAACACTGACTGTTACTCACATACTGACTTTCAGCCTCTTCAGACAGCATCTGAAATTGTTTCCTCTCTATTTTGATGTTTTCTCTCTTTTCTCTTTTACTTGACCAATTCTATCAAGATGACAAAGGGTGTTTCATGTTTTAATGATATTTTACTTGTTTGAAAACTGAAGTAATATAAGTGCAAAGAACTATTCATTTCTCTAAATAATCTCTATCGCACTGAAAAGTATGCTAAGAGAAGGGCCTCAGCTCTCCATAGCCAGACCAGCTAGACAGGCATTATAATGCTCTTCTTATTATCACTAGTTACAAAAGAAAAGCCTTCCTACACTAAAAGCACAAAACCACTCCTTATGTGCTGAAGAAATGTCCACATTATTATCTGAGCCTGGACATTTGAAACATAAGGATGTCAATTTTTGGTAAACTGTAAATTCTGGTAAATCCCTCACATTGCACAGGCTCATGCGTCAAATAATTCTAGATTCTGCTCTACCAATTGATCATATTTCTATTTATCCTCACATTGTGCCATTATTCAGGTCCTCTCACAGGTACGATCAGAGGGGGCACTCCCAAAGGAGGGGGTGCAACTCAAAAGAGGACTGCCTCAAAGAGCTTCCAACTTAAACAGCAAAATAAACTGGGGATGATCAATTCATGACCCACAGTATAATATGAAAGACAGTTTTGTCTTCTAGGAATCTTACAGGTTGGGAGGATAACCATTGTGACTGTTGGGATGAAGCTGCTGGGACCAGCCAAGTTCATTAGGATTGCTTTAGTACCACAGCACATGGGCTGCACCAGTTCTGGCTTCCAAATACCAAGCTGGGAATCATGGCTATGCTGTTCAGTCCTGGAATGAACAAACAGTGGATGACAGATAGACCGCCATTCCTGTTTCACAAATATGAAACAATGATGAGGTGAACTGACTTGCTTAAGGTAAACCAGAAGCATTTACAAGAGAAGAGAAAGAAGAAGCAAAGAGCTCTCCCTTATCTCCCTGCAGCACCATACTCACCTGCCATTCTTTCCCTTCTAGTTTTATACACTTATTTTTTTTCCACAGCAGACCCACTTCCTCTGTGCCAAGCCTTATACACATTTACTCACATGAGTAATTTACTCACTTTGAGTATTTACTTTAAAGTAATTTCAGTAAGGATTTGATGCAGGATGGATCCCTTCATTGCCTAGATCTCTTCAGATTACTGTTTTAATTCGTTCTTGCAGGGTACAAACAAGAAAAAAAAAAGAGTTGTTCATTATACTTTCCTTAGATTATGTTATACTTTCACTAAGAACCATAAATATTAAGGCACCTTTAACTCTGTTACTAAAAAGACAATTGGCAGAGCAAACCACAGCAGCTTAAAGAAGATTTGCCTAGGGATTCTAGCATGAATACCACCCCACATAATCCACATGTGCATGTCTGCAAGGTATTTCTGAATTGCTCAGCTAAGAGTATTGCAGGCATGCCCTTCAGAACTCTTAAGAGACTTTTAGCAGAACACAAGGAAAAAGAAAATGGACTAGACTGTGTTCACTTGCAACACAAAAAAAGCCTCAAAGGCAATCAATGCCTGACATACATGTGCAACAATATTATTACAGTTGCCTAGGAACCATGGCAACGAGCCTGCCTACGCAGGATGCTGATGTAGTAAATGAATGGAAGAAAGTTGGCAGTGATATGGCATTGATTTGTCCCTATAAGGATCTTGTTAGGATAATGCCTTTTATGACACACTTATAGCCTACCCAATCCCTGAAATATGAAATAATTACATCTGAAATTCAAATTCACTCTGAACAATTAATTCAGTGCTGAAAGAGCTTGCACAAATAGAAATGGCAATCCAAAGCATAATCATATTTTTCATTTCTATATACCTCCTTCTCAGAGGGTTACTCTCAGTATGCTAACATAGCTTAAAGATGCTCCTTGTTTATAACAGAACAGGGCTGGGTTCTGGGCTGGCTCAGAAACACACAGAAAGATAATAAATAACTGCAGCCACCAACCATCAGCCCAGTTATGTTCTGTGGGAGCTAATGCAGGTTACAGCTAGCAGTTAGCAAGGGGCTTATAGTGATTGCCAGCCTGCACTGATGGGGCTTACCAAGGAGAACACCCACAGTCTGGATCCCTGCAACAGCTGCACAGACCTCCCCAGCCACAGCCTGACATGGTGTCCATACTCAACACTGCTGCTGATCCAGTAATGCTACCCAGTGTCTCTGCATGAAAACTGCAAGACCAGCTTTAACGCTCCCTTATATCTAGCATGGTCAGAGTGATCCCCATGTTGAAGCATCCCAAGCAGATGGGAGTGTGAATGAATGAGCTTCTTCCTCTCCCCCGATTAGGCTGCCCATGGTGCCCTAGGTGCTTTCCATCCATACCTACGTCTGTGTCCTTGTTCCTTCAGACCAGCAACCTCTGCCAAGGTCAACTACATTCAGCGGAGATGGAGAGAGATATGAAAGCCTCATAAATGAGGGGAAAAGCAGGCAGCTCATAAGAGGGGACAGAAAACCACTAGTGTCTCACTGGCAGCACAGTAAGGCTCGGTGTCAATTCCTCTCTTACCAGACCCAGAACAATCAAAGAGAGAAGAGAAAATGCCCATCAGGCCTTAATTTTAAGTGCTCACAGAACAATTGGCTACAGGTGAGGGCTGAGCCAGAATAGTTTGATTTAAGCACCTGCTATTCTCTGACAGTTGTGTACAGAGGCTGAGTTATAACACTGAAGCACACCAGTGGGGTCAAGCAGGAGCAAAGACATCCTACAGTACTCCTCTCTACAGAACTCTGTGCTCCAGACTAAGGAGGAACGTGCATCCCTAGCTCCCCCTCAGCTATGGCTGCAGGGATTTATGCTGCACTTATCTACATGTATTTCCATACTTCTGTCCAGATGGAGAATTAAGGACTGACTGTCCACCTCAGCCCTGCACTCTCAAGTTGTCCAAGTCCAAAGGTATCAAACCAAGTAATGTGACCTATACACAGCAATCCTCAAGAAGTCTGCAAAGAGACAGTAAGGACAGTATGAATGCATTTTTAACATACAGTGATTACACTTCAGTCAGTGGAGATTATTCACTTTGGAAGGGAGAAAATTCCTACATAGGCACTGCCTGCAAGCCACCAAAAATGCAGAAATGTCATAGAGATTCAAGTATTCACATAGCTCAGACCTGTATACCTTTTGCCTCTGAGAGCTGCCACAGCATGACCCGAAACTCCTCTACCTGTCTTACTATTAATGCTCTGTATTCACCAAGTGCTGGTTGAAAACCTAAAAGCAGAGCCAGGTAACAACATCCCTTAACCATCACAGTTTGATTACATGACTCTTCATTACAAGTCTCATGTCTTGAAATCTTGTGATTAAGTTAGGATTTTTGCTTTTATTAAGAAAAAGGCAAATGCACTTAAGATTTCATGGCTCTGCAGTAATGCTGAAGACACATCTATCTGGACCTTAGATGGAAAAAAAGGAACTTAAATTCTTAAAGTAATCTTAGAATTTCCAAGCACTTAAAAGCTGTAATGTTGACTTTCAGGGGTATTTGAAAAGTTGGTGTCTGATATACAAAGAACCTTGCTCGCAAGATGGCGAAGGTCTACCTCAAAAGGGAATTCTGCATGAGGAAGGAAGAGGAAATTAGAAGGTCCTGAACAGCAAGTGGGAAATCTAGAACAAGGAAGAAGGCACAGGACGGCAGTCATAAAGCAGAAACAGGAAGTGAGATGGCTGCCATGCCTAGATGGGGGAAAGTGCAGCAGGTAGCACTGCAGAGGCCTTCTTGCTTGAAATTAAGTGCCTGCTTTTATGCAGAACCTTCTAATTCACACTAATCTGACACAAGGCAGGAAAAACTGATCTCTAAAGCTAATCTAGATCCAAAATACAATGCTCTATGAAAAAGCCTGTATATTCTTTCTTGTAATGCATTTTAGATAAAGTTACTGCAATGATCTGCTCAGACAAAAATCAGATTTGGTCCAGCAGATTTTAGCCCATTTTGACAGATTCAACAGAAATTACATCATGCAGATAATTTAGCACCTGCTTTGATGCCTACATTTCTTTATGCCGAGCAGATCCCTTCAGGATACTTTGAATAAGCTTTTTACACTATCAACATCCAGTGAATTTAGCTCTTTCACAAAACAAGTACTAAAACACTAGCACACCTCAAGGGAACTGGGTCTAGAGAAGGGCTGTCTAGCACAAAACACACCAAAGCAATAGGGAAAATGATGTACTTCAAATGATACCCTGCACTTCTGCCCAGGTATCTTCTGGAAATGCCCTGTGCTGTATATGTCAATCTCTTCACCTACTATCTACCTTTCTCACAAATGCTCAGAGCTGATTTTGTCCAGCAATACAGCATCTGCAACACAGTTAGCTGCAGCCTTGCAAAAACTGTGGCATGTGTATAAATGTAGACACAGCCCCAGAGCCCTTAGTAGGACTTTTTGCTACATGTAAGTTAAGTACATTCATAGGTCTTAACAGGATGGTGGCCAAAGATTATAGAGGCATCCTGGTTCATATAGTTAAGCCTGTTCTGTGGCACATCTATTTTAAACTTGGGTCTTCTGGTTTGTATCTTTAAAGGGCTACATGTCTTAACTGATCTTCAGAACAAATTAATTTCACAAAGCAAAAACAGCTTAGCCTTGATAAATGAATACAAACACAAAAGAACCACTCTCCTTCGTTCATGTGCATCCAGAGGCAGAACATAAAAGGCAAGGAATTGACTTGCCAGGCCTTAACCAAGTGAGTAGATTTGCCAGTGAAATACAATGCGTTACCTATGAGGGTAGTCACTAGGACGGCAGCACTCGGGCAAGAGCATAACTTTATTAACTGAGTAGCACATAATAATCTTAACCATAATTACCCAATTATTTAATTAGACAGAAAATTATAATAATGAATAATTCCATTCTCATTCCAATGGTATTTTTCTCATTATTCTTTAAGATATAACCCTTGTTAAAGAATGTTCTAGGTAAAACAAATGGGGCTACATATCATAAACAACTATAGCACTAAGCAGTTTTTTTTTCCCGTTCTACCATTACTTTTTATTTTAAGACACACTACATTAATGAAGAATGACCAATACTAGGAAAACTTGAGGGGTAGTGCTCAACTGCTCTAATAAACATGTTTATAACCCGAAATATTTAAGCTCATTTCACAACATCTGTAAAAATAAAATTTGGAATACAGTAGGAATAAATAAGTTTATTTGGAAAATTTTAGCCTGAGGCAAATTTAGTTGAAGACATGAAACAGGAGGTTGATGCTCTGATTGTTAAAGTTGCCAGAACACCAGCAATCAACATCCAGAAATGTTGAGAGTTTACATTAGCTGGCTATTTGCTCCTTGAAATGCATAATTAACTCAGTAGGCTTTAAATATAGACTTTACGATGTAAAGGTCTTCAGAAAGAAGCATAATTTTTGAAATTTAGGAAGAATCTAGATGAATTCATATAAATACTTGAAAGAAAGACAAAGGAGGAAAGTGAAGACAGAGGAATCAGATAAGAAGAGGCATCCAAAAGGATGGGCCAATTTACAAAAAAAAATAAATAGTTTAACTACTGAATCAAGGCTTTCATTAAGCTCTGTGCAGAATGGCCACCTCCCAAGAAAAGCCACAGAAAGGAAATATCATTAGAAAGCTTATGACTTTGTGAGCCCACCCTTACATTCAAGGCAGCAAACTGTTGCTCTGTATTGTTGAGCAGGATGTAAAGAGTCTGACAAGCACAGCCCACAGACACGCTAATTAAGTGAACTGATTGTGTTTATTTTGGAACCTCTGCCAACAAAGGAATGTGTCATGCTGATTAGTGAGAGAAGGGTATGTAATATATGTGTATTCAAACCCTGAGGAGCACATAACCCAGGTATTCACTCTGTTTGCTCAGGGACTGACAAAAATTACTTTTAAAGCAAATAACCTGACCAACGAGAAACTCCAGCCCTCAAGAGGGGCCCCCCCTTTTCTCTGAGATACACATATCTAAAGAAGACCCATCCTTCATAAATTCCTACTGAAGACTAAATAAATTCCTACTGAAGACTGAAACTGCGAGAAAGGCTTTGGAAAGAAATGAACTCTCGAAGGTGACCTAAGACACCACAAAGATGGAAAGGTAACAGTCATCTGAAAACCACCTCAGAATGGCACTAGCCTCTCTGACAGCTGCCACTCTTTTCTCCAAAGAGTAAAGAAATTAAGGGAAGTAGCCAGGAAAACAAACGTCAGCTCAACACAGACAAACACACAAACTGACCTCCCTATTCAAACGTGCAACACAGAAGTGAAGTTTAGAAAAGCTGTACCCACTTTCAAATATTTCCAAACCAAGAGCCCAGTTTGCTGGTAGAATTAGCAGAATGTTCAGAAGTGAGTGACTAAATCGTGAAAGCGTGGAAAGAGAGTCTTCAGAGCTCTGCTGCTCTTTCTTCTTTAACTCAGCAGCTACAACCAGGGTAATTCCAAGTCCAGGCAGTCCTGAGTGTAAAATGTGAGTACTATGCTGCAGACAGCAATTCCAGGAAACCGAGACCTTTTCCTATGTCTAACCAGCCTTCCCATGTTATACCTGAGCACTGACTACAAAACCTCTCTGATCTGTGTAAGATGGCTACAGATGTGAAAATTCTTTCCGGGCCTTTCCTTCAGTGCTTTGCAATGATGAAGTTGCACAGTAACATGCACAAGCTCCTTTGTCATTACGACTTGTCTCTAGCCTAAAGGCAGAAAAGAGTGAAAATATGGGATTGTCATAATCTGGTTAGCTTCACAGATGTGCATGTGCCCACATGAGTAGTAATACAATGAAAAAGCTAACAAAGGGAAACAGAAAATGCTAAGGACAAAAGGTTTAGCAATAAGGAGTACAAAAGAAGCAAGTAAAATGACCTCTGACAAAACAAGAAAGAGAAATATCGAAGAACCATTCATGCCGACTGTGTTTCAATTAAAATCACTAAAGAAGATGTTGTCTTTGGCATGACATCAACCACATTTGTGAAACATGAATAAATGTCCTTTCTGGTTTCTAATTCACATAAAAACAGGAGCTACAGCAGCTTCTTTTGGCTTTCACTGGACTACTGGCAAATACTATTTTGAAGGTTTTAAAGTTGTAATTGCAAAGTAAGACTTATCTCAGCTGAAGGGTATGGAAACAATATATATCCAACAATGTTTTTGTGACCAAAAATACCCAGGCAGATCACACAGATACTTCAGGTAAACTTGTCTTCTCAAATGCTCTTACATTTTCTCATCAATCTTTAATTGCCTTTTATATACTCTTAATAAGCCTCTGATGCTTTTTATATCCTAGTCTCTTTTTAACTCAGCCTATCTCACCAAGCACCCTCACACACATTCTTTACAGAAAACTGTTTATAGAGCTCAGCTGCACACCTTGTATAGTTTATGCTCCCAGCTTTGTCAATGCATTTCGAAGAATGAGAATCTGGAGAAAGAATGTGCAAACAGTCATTGAAAGTCAGGTCAGGCTGAAAACCCCCAAAGAGGAGTCCTTGGCTACTTGTAATTTAACATCTTTGTACGCACAGGGGAATCAGATTCCTAAGGAAACCCTTTTAAGAGGCTGCTCCTGATTGTTTCCAAAGGTGGCCTTTCCTTTTTTTTTTTTTCTCTCTTCTTTCCAGTGGAACTCTTTGGAGAACAAATTAAAATGGCTATTTTTGAAACAACCAAAAAGTATTTATCTGTGGAGGAATGTGCTGCTGTCAGATACAGTCTTCTGCTGAGTTAAAAAAAAGTCCCCCTTTACTTAAAATCTGAGATACGTTTGCAAAAGAATAGTAATACTGCTGCACTGCTGAGTCTACACTGATATCCTGCATTTTGCTTTAAGATCTTCCATACAACTCCTGCCCCTAATCTGGCATCCAGTACTCCATTTAAGATGAAATAAATGTTCGTGGATTTAATCTAGGGCTGGGCACATACTTACACATATTATGTAACTACCTGAGAAGAGCTGTCATTAAAGGAAGGGGAAAACCAAAACGAAAAAAACAACAACAAAAAAAACTTGCATACATACAAAGAGGAGTGTGCACAGTGAAAATGAAGAATTACCCATAACATTTCACAGAGGAAACGTTCCAGATAAATGGGTACTGCTTTACAACACACAATCCCAGTACATCATGGGCCCAGTGACATCAGGTAGTGAAAAGATGCCTATGATCACACCAGAGAATCCATTTAGTGTTTTAAGACACTTTGCAAACTCAGAAATCTTCAAATAAATCACACGATGTGATCCTTCTGGGGAATCTTCCCATCTCAAGCAGCTGCTCTGAAACTTACTTTGGGAAGTAGTTCTCCCTATCTACTTCCAAGACTGTGGCCTCTCTGGGCCAGGAGCTTGTGCAGCTGCGTGGGAATGTGAATTAGTCAAATCCAGACCCCAGTTATTTAAAAAAGACATCATAAGGCTGAGAATCCACAAGGATACGTTAGGTGAATCAAATGTTAATTTAATTGCAGTACCTGCTTGTAGAAATATCTTCAAAGGGGTAAAGGATTTCTCCATTGTTACAAATCTCACAGATGAATCCCTTTTGACTACAGAGACTGCAGCTATACACATGAGAGGTGGCAAACTTGATCACCTTCCCCAAGAAAGGAGCCAGCTTTCCTTCAATAACCTGAAATAAGGATGACATTGTATGAATACATAAAAATGACCAGAACGTCCTGAAAGACTGAAAAAACATTAATACAGAAACACAGCTATGTACAGCTCAATAAAATAACAATAAAATATTTTCACAACTGTTATAGTTCCACGAAAACACAAGTGACAGCAGCAGCCATTGAACTGGCAATGATTCAAATGTGAAAGAGAGGAAAAGGCACCATCTCTTTAAGTCCCTATATGGCAGTGACAGACAAGACTAGCAACCATTTGAAGTGCAACAATGCATTCACATGCTGCAGCACAGAAAAATATATAGGAAAAGAACTTAAGGTTCCACATTATCATCTAACCAACAGCTACGGACACTGACTTCCAAAGTATGATTTTCAATTCCTGTTAATTTTTATGCACAAAGCACAGCTTTGTCTCTGCTCCTTTACTTCCAATGTACAGTCTTTTTTTTTTTTGCACATTTTTCATGCACAGAATCCTTACCTACTTTAGTAAGGTTGTATTTCCCATTGAAAGTCATTAATATACATTATTTCCCTCACTGTCAATGTGAATACGTTCTCAGATAAACTCTGGAATAGGAGGAAGTATTTTTTTTTTCCCCTCCAGTGTCCTGCTTTCAAAATCAAGAAGTCTCTCACTGCCAGACAACCCCGGTAGGCCATTAGAACTGATTAGCACTGCCTGTGTTTGTGTGAAAAAAACCCCAAAAAACTGGCATGTAGTATAGATTAAACCACTAGCCACAACACTCATCTAAATTTGTGATTCAGTGACAATGTCTCTATAAGGGGTACTATTCAGGCAAAATACTTTCCATTCACATTGAGTCTCCAGAGACTTTAAAGAATTCTGCTGGTGTCTGAAATAATGAAGATGGAATAAGGCTCTAAGTGTATACTCTTTACTCCTGGACTTCCTGTGGTCTGAATGGCAGCCTGCCAGGTTAGTGATAGAAATGTGTCATGAGATTTGATAGTGACCTCCTGTAAAAAAGAAAAAAAGAAAAAGAATGCACTAATTGCTGTTTGAAGGTTTACACAGCGCTGTGCCCTGGAGACTAAGAGTAGGGACATTTACACTTAAATATGTGTCATATTCACTTCAGGCGCCTTTTCCTTCAGTATGTAACATACAACTTGTAAACGGGTTTAGTATAAACGATCTTGAGAAAGCAAAGGTCAAGGCAGAGAAGAACAGCAGAGGTTTCAGAAGCATTCCTCTCCTGCGTCAAGCAGCAAGGAAATAAATCTGTGCTCTAGGGCAGTATCCTGCCCACTAGCTAAGACATCAACTGTTAAGGAGTGCAAAAAAGGTGCGCAGGCAGCATTGATGCTGATGGCACTGGCTGTGCGTCCTTTGCTTTCAGCTCAAGCCTGTTAACAGCAACAACAGGAAGCAACATTGTTATTGCTAGTATTGCAGATAGGACATCTGCTCATGCTAGAGGAAAAATGACGTTCCTATTGCATCCTGGTGTAGGAATATCCCCTTCAAGTAAAATATAAACAATGCTGCAAATGGAGCCATAGTTCAAGGTAGTGATATTTCTAACCTTATAACAGATGGGCAGACACTATTTTAGCTCCCTCAGGATGGGTTTTGTTTTTCATTTTGAAGAAATATTTTTTTCTGCTTGTAGCCTGCAGAGCTACAGAGGGTCAGAAAATCAAACAAGTGGGGAATAGGGGAAAGACACAAAATTGATAGCATTCAGGAAACAGGAGGAAAGAAACAGTGAAGCTACCCAGCTGGTGACACTGCTGCAATGACCCATTTAGTAGTAACAGATGAAATATGCATACAATGATAATAAGTAAACCACAGTTCATACATATTTTCCAAAGCACTTTCACACTACAGCAATCACCTCTGACAGGCTGTAAGAGCTCAGTTAAAATGCTAGGCTGAAAACAGAGCCGCAAGTAAATTCTATAAACCTGTAATAATGTCACTGTCAGCAAGGACTTCAGTGTTAAATCTCTGGATTAAATTCACATTTTACATAATGTAATGTACAAATTAACATAATCTATTACTATCTTAAGCACCAGGGGCAAATTTAAGACTGTACAAAGCACAAAGATTTCCTGTGCTGAAGAGCTCAAATTCTAACCAAGATGGATTGATAGCCCCCAAGGAGATGGTCCTATTCATCCTTATTTATTTATTTGTATGGCCTGCCATAGCAATGTAGTGGGTTGGTTTGTTACTCTGGCCACTGCAGACACACAATGAAGATCCTGTCTTCAAAGAACTCTGCATGTCGATTTTACAATGTGAATTACAGGCAATTTTACTGTATTATAGGAGGATGACAAAATGCAACATCAAACTGATATTACCACTATTTTTAGCATCTGCAAATTTCGTGTCATTTTACTTCATCAGAGACTTCAAGGCTGTGTACAGGAAACAACTTTGTCATTCATGTTTCTACCTAATAAAACCCTAATCTCTGTTTAACTCAGCAAGCAAAAGGGGATATTTCTATTTCTCATCCCCAGGAGAAGTTTCATGGTACCACTTCCACTGTTTTTATAGCTTTCGGAAAGGAGCACTGTCAAACCTTCTCCTGTGACTAAGCATCCTCATGACAGCCAGATGCCCAGGGCTGGTCAGTTCAGACATGCCAGAACCATGATGATAGAGTATAAGGATATTCTCCAAATTGATGCTGGAACCAGGTCTTAAGTCTCAAGGAAATACAGGTGATTAAAGAATTGTGTTAAAAAAAAAAAAAAACGTAATGCACCAGGTAGATATAAAGAAAATCACATGGAAAAAATCCTCAAGAGGCCATCTTGGTGGATCCAGCAACATCTGCGTCATTCTTTATTGCTACATCTGTTACTAAAGGCTTTCAAAGACAGAGACTCTACAGTTCGCTTGCAGTCTAACTCAGCACGTGTCTGTTCAGTCCACTTTGAGCCAGTCCTAAGCTTTAACATGAACATTTCAGTTTTCAGAAGAAGCTGAAATTCTTAACCTGCTTGCTCCATAAGCAGATCAGATACAAACGGAGAAAACCCTAACTTCAAGACAGTAGGCAATGCTTTAAATGCTGAGTGTCCAACAAATTTCAAATCAGGCCTGTGGCCCTGAAGGAAGAGGGTGACATGCAGCTGTTCAGCTCTCACGCATATCCAAAATAACTTGAGTCACTGTAGTAAAAACACAAGTGGTCCTTGCAATTCAGCTCTCAGGTGGAGGCTGAGACCTAATGACTCTATTACAAGTCACTGGCAGGCCCATTTGGCAAGCTCAACAGCGGGAAAGTCTCTTCCGCAGTATGCAGTAGGTCTGGAAAACTCATCCATTAGCCTAGCTGCAACGGCTGTTATTGCAAACCATGAGAAAATTATATGTTTTGGTTATGAAAGGGTGTAGGGCAAGAGAAAGTCTTTCAATTTGGTCTCTAAAAACTGCAGCTATTATTCATACATGGAGCACTGACATTGCAGTGTCATGTTCACAGCCTGCAGCTAGTAGGTCTACTGGAACTAGAAAGTAGTGTATACGATCCATCCTTTCAGCTCTCTTTGGTAACATTTGCACCCCATTCCATGAACAGAAAAGTACATCAAAAGAAATGGTATAGGAGGATGTTTACTCCACAAGACCATACTTAACCCAACTAAATAATCAAAATTTCACATCACTAGGAAGTGCCTGTGCACCTGGAAGACAGCTGTATTGGATCTGACCAAAGCAGAGCAGCAAAAATGAGCTAGTACTTGTGTTCCACATCCTACTTATCCATACCACAACATGTTGCCATTCACACAATCCCACCCCAATACTCCCACCTCTTTACCACATCTCATGTTTATCAGATACACTCAGAAAGAATTTAGGTCTCCAAAATTACCTAACTTCATTTAATCTAATGAGAATTATGAGTCCAAATCCTTTCAATATCTGAGCTAGAAGGAAATGGCTGGCCCCACAAATGACATTCCCCAAAACTGCACGCAATCCTGTGAAGTTCCTAGGATTTTCAAAACCTAGAGAACATAATTGGAACTGTAAAACCACACAATACTATGCACTGTAGAACAGTCTGTTATATCTCAAAAGCAGTACAGAAATTTAGTGCAAAACTTAGTAAATTAATAGTGGACTATAGGAACAGAAACTAAAAATTTCACTGACATAACCCTCTATCTTAATGCAGTCCCAAAATGTGCTTGCAAAGGCTTAAAAATACTTTCTGTCTCTAGCATCATGCTTAAACCAAACTGAAATGCTGCTGAGTTCAGATTTTCTTCTGTATACAGATGCTGCAGCACACACAAAGAGTAAGCTCTGTTTTCTAATCCAAATTATTTCTAGCACAGGCAGTAATATAATTATCCTAAATTGAGCATGAAAGATGATCATCAATCAATGAAGGGTGCAACATAGCTTCTTCTCCCTAAACTGGTCAAGGAACCCATCCCAAAAGGATTCTGAACATAGAGCCATGCTTCTACAGTTAACTTACCACTGCTGTAACATACTTTGCCACAGGCCCAAAGTTTTCTCTCTGAAAAGCCCTCATATTCAAATCAGAACTGCTATCTACCTCGGAGGATCTGGAAAACATTTTTCTGAGCTAGCGCTGTAGCTTTGCACGTTACAGATACAGACTCATGTCTCACATGTTAGGAATTGTATGAAAATACACACCCACACATACATACATAAAAGATGGGCCCTGCCCTCAAAGCACTTACAATTTGACACAGCAAATGGGCACTGCTTTTTTACACCAGCTAACCACATATTTCATCTCCAATCCTAAACAGGACAAACTCCATGTTTTGAGGGAGGCATCCCACCAGCAAGAGCATATCTGCAGGTAATAGGACTGCTACAGATGCGAGAGGAAAAGCCAGGAGAGCCCACAGAAGCAGCAACCTGCTCTGCTGCCCAGCCTCTGGCACGCAGGTCAGGAAAGCTGAGGTCCTGGAGAAGGTTGGGTGGTACTGGAAAGCAAGAGGTAAGGCAGGGACACATCTGCAGCAGAGTGAGAAATCAAAGTGGGGTTCACAGTATCTGAAAACATGCCAAAAGGGTGCTGGGACAATTATTTTAGATGATTTCTGAACAGCAGGTTTCCATACAAGACAAACTTACAAATAAAAATAATTTGATATAATTTGAATAATTTGTGTATATCTTTGTGGCACTGGTTGGTAGGGTAGCAGCGTAAACCACAATTAAGCTCTATATAAATGAGGTAGGAGGGAAAACAAAGGGTCTGCCTAATGCTTGCAGGCCAGACAGTATTGGCAGTGGCTATGAGCCTTGGCCACAATGCACAGGCATGTTTTTCCTGATTCAGCATAAAGACAGAAGATGAAAGACAGTAGGGGCTACTGTTTAAATTGAAATCCCTTTGGACACATCACATTAGCATGATCATGAGGGCAATGTGTGATCAAAGTTTCACTACCAGGAGAGCTGCTAGCCCCTAGAGGTTCCCTCATTCTCCCCTATAAAAAGACTAAATGTACCTTGCTCCATCAAGATGATGTTTTCAGAAACAACAGGCAGTCATTGTTTTTAGAGAATAAGAATGGGGCAGGTCACAACATCCTCCACAGGGAGAGAAACTGTCCTCAGTACCTACTGTGCATACAACAGGGTTGTTGCCAAGAGAGAACTTTTCACAGGTATTCCTGTCCCCTTCTTTCCCAACATCTTTCTGAGCCCCTAAGCCTGACCTGCACCAGAGCAGAGGCAGTTCCCTTTTCCCCAGCAGACGCCAAGCTCTGTCCTAACTCCCTCTCTTATCCCAGCTTTCCAGGCTGAGCATAACGCCAATAAAAGTCCACATCTGGAGCCCCTACCCCTGAAGCCCTAATCTCAAACTTAACTTTCCTACCCTGCAATACACTACAGGGGAGCAAAAAAACCAGCCCATTACAGCAGAGTGGAATCAAGTCACTTCCCTTTTTGGTCAACAAAGATTGCTTGTATGAGAACATACTTACCTGCGTGAAGGAGGGTTGCACAAACTAATCCCACAGAAGAGCAATGTTCTGAGCACAATGTTGCAATATATGAACATTTTCATAGTAAAAAAAAAAAACAAACCAAGAAAGTGAATGGTCAAGGTAGAGAGGCAGAATTAATCTCTAAATTCCTTCTAATTCAGAGATGGTGACCTAAACTTAGAGCTTTCTGAACTCTGTTTGCAAAAACAGAAAAAGACAAAAAAAAAAAAAAAAAAAAAAGCATTCAAAAAAGCCCTAATGCAAAATAATTTGTTAAGAGTTTGCTCCAGATCCTGAGTGACAGTTATTTAAATTAGAAAAGACGTAATAGCAGTTTCTGCCTGGGTGTCACAGGAAAGCAATCAATGCTGATTAGATAAGGATGGAAGTCCCCTCTAAACTCAGCCTGTTTTATTCCCAAAGACATAATATTGCAAGGGCTGTAAGTTCAATTAGAGGTAGGGGGGGGAAAAAAAAGAAAAACTGAGTCAACAATAAGGCACTATCACTTTAAGTACCGCCTCTGTAACCTCTTGCCCACCTATTAGCCCAGGACCACAGAAATAAACAGCCCTTGCATCATGGCCACATAAATTAATTCTCCCATCTATCAGACGTGATGAACTTTCTGGAGAAGAGGAAAAAAAAAGCAGTACAGTTTTCAGACATTTCTCAAGGGAGTGTGTGTTTGCTTTGAGGGCAGGGCACCTTTCAGCAATGCACGCTAAGTAGTAACAGGTAAAGAGGAAGACCTCCATCCCTGCAGGAGTCCATATGATGTGCACTTCTGTGAGAGTCATCAAACTTCCAATCCCGTCCGTGCATTTCTACCAACTTCTCAAAAAGAAAAAAGTGTAGTAAACGCTTACATAGCATGGAGATCGTAAGTATCTTCAATCACCTACATAAAGACTGTGTCAAGACAGGTGGCAGAGGGGATGCAGCTTGCTGATCTTTCAGATATAATATTCTGCTCAGTATGTAACACTGCCAAGGCCAAGAAGTCTGAATTCTAAAAAGCGCCATGGTGAAAGTGTCACATCAAAGGTTTCTGGATTAATGTAACTGTTTATATTTTTTTGCCTAAGTAATTTCCAACATACAATAATAAAAGCAAAATCAGAAGTTGTTTAAAAAAGTAATTCTTATGTTAAGACGCAAGTTAATGGAGATCATCAGCTGAAGGATATTTTACACAGACTTTCTACAGTCTGAGAGCAAGGAGGAAAACTACAAACCCCTGTAACATTCCATGAGCTTAGACAGAAGGGACAACCAACAACCACAGGCACCAGGAACACCGTCACTACACTGTGGATGTATGACTGGGGAATAAACCATGAAGAGAGACAGAACTCTCTGAACTGGACCTATATTTTCCTCATGTATTAGAAATGCAGGAGGAAAACCTTTGTTATAGAGCAGTATCTGTTGCTACTCCTGTGTCTAAAAGCCCTACCATTGGGGTTAAGTATTCCAGTTAAAGTGATGAAAACATTGTAAAACTCAGATCTCACTGCCACTGTGAGACAAGCTAAATTCACCAAATGGCTTTGTGACCCCACCCTCGTAAATCAGCTTGTTAATCATTATCGTCATAGAGGTGATAAAGCTGTTTTATAAGCCAACACCAAAGCAGTAACATTAACTACTTATGTAGAAGCTGATGTATTTCTCTGCAGATAACATTTATTGGAAGGCCCTCTCTTTAAAGATACAGGTTTGCCTCATAACCCTACTCTGGAGCACCAGCAATTTGTTCCATTTATTTCTCCAGTCCGATTTACATGTCAGACATAAGTGTTGCCTGGAGGGGATGGGTTAAGTGATATGAAATTGCTAGAGCACCTTGAACTATAGGTTCAAATCTCAACTGGATTGTCCTGGCCTCTCTTCCTGACAGAATAAAATTTATGATTATTTCTCAAGGCCAGACGCACACTTGCCTCTGTCTGAAACACAGAGACAATTTGCCAAGAGGCACTTATGCAACACAAAGAGACATGAAAAGGCCAAGAGGCACAGAGAAAACAGAAGGGGTGGTAGACATGAAGTTCATTCACTCTCTCCAATTCCATACACGGAAGGGACACAGAGTCCTTTAATTACTGGGGTTAGCGCCACAAGAATGCCTGTTATTGGAAGGAGTAGGAGTATTATAAGAAGTTATTGGAAGGAGTAGTCAACAAACAGTACACAGCTTTCCACCATCTTCCACAGTCAAGATTTCTTCATGTTCCTGGTTGTTTCCCTTTTATCCCTTCACAGACAGCCAGTTTTTAATGCAGCATTTGCTAACAAGCTCAAGGTAAGCTTCAGCCTTGCCTTGAGTATCACAGAGAACATACTTCCTGCACTGAATGAAAAAATAAAAAACTTCAGAACAGAATGGCTTAGATTCATCACCGTGTTCACCCCTCTCCAAATTCTATCGATGGGAGCTTTGTGGAGGAGGACTAAATACCCAGTAATCACCAGCACCTCCAGAGCACATGAGAAATATGCTTTTGAAAGAACTATCAATGACTGAAGAAAATAGGGCTGGATATGTAACCCTCCAGTCTACTCTTCCTGCTACAGCCCATCCAACTGACAGACTTGCTTAAAAACTTCTCACCACAGGGATTCCACAATTCTCAACACTCAAAACATCCAGAAAGCTTTTCCTACTACCCATCTCAGGTCTCTTTTGCTGTAGTCAAATGCCTTCGTTTCAGGCTCTATTTCCAATTCTTATACCGTGCAATTCAGAAAGCATTTTCTGATGAATTCACTTCTCTCTTATGAATGATCTTTGTTGCATGCCTGGAAGAAGAGTAACTTGAGTGCTGGAAGGCTACAGTGCTTGCCTTCCCCTTCAGCTAACTGTAGAACAAGTATTTTACATACTTATTAAGTGCGGAGAATGGCCGTTATAATGCCAAGGGTAAAATGGAGTCTCTACTCTCTAACAGCTTTCAGCAGAGTCAGTACTTCTGCCATTGACAGAATGAAAACATTGAGTTGGAGACAAGAATGCTGGAATATGCTTAGCTAAGGATAAACAAAAGCTGCAAAGCAGAGAAAGGGAAAACACATTCCCTGGCTGGGAAATTACTGACCATTTCCACATAGGGAACAGACAATGCTCCTGGACTGTTAATTTCCTTGAGGTTTTTTTCCCTTCCGTTCACCATATTCTTAACTCTGAATTCTTGTTATGATTTCAGTGCACAATTAATCTTGAGTTTAGAGGAAAGGGAAATGAAAGGAGGAAGGATGATCATGAGGTAAAACCCCCAGGGAGGCAGATATCAGATCTCAGCTCTGCCCCATCTTTGTGTAACATACAGGTCTGATCAGGTTTCCTTGCTCCACTTTGACTTCCAGTCATCTCTTTCAGATTGCCTGCCTTGTTTATTTAAATTGCAAGTGACTTAAGGGAAGAATGATTTCTTAATATTTGTGTGCATGCACACTAGAATCTATGTGTTGCTGTAAAACAAATAAAACCAGAACAAAACAGTAACCTCAGGAGAGCACAGCTCCAGCTTGGGATCTGCCTGGTTAGAAATGAACATAAAATGGGCAGCCAACTGGATGGGGAGGGTAAATGCCATGTTTTGGTTGTGTACAGACCCAGTTTGACTTGATCTAGGCTAACTGAAAGCACATCTTCGGTTGCTACAGCCATGCTACAGGCCACAATACCAGCTCCCAACAGTAAGGGTGACACCTTACCAGAGGGGTGTCACCCTTCCTTTCCTTTTCACTTTACACAGTCTTTGCAGATCCCAAGGGCCTGTTCAGCCAGTAGCATGGGTGAAAGCAGGATGGACGGGAGCAAGTGAGGCCAAGGTCTCTGTTGACCAGCTGCTGACACCAGTGCAAAGTGCTGACTCTGACACACACGCCACTATTTTGCCAGTGCTGGCCTTGACACAAAGAAAGACACGTAGGACAGCCATACATTATGCTGTGCTAACTTGTCGCTCACACAGGTCAGAAAGCATTCCAAAAGGAAACCTGGCGATGAACACCACAAAGAAAAACAAAACAAAATCCAAACAAATCAAATTGAAGCAGAAATGAGTGAGAATGTGAATAAACAGAAAGCACTGACTGGCTTTGACTTCCTTGCAGTCCGCAGGCAGTGACAGCAGCAATCTGCTGTTGGCAGTTTTTCCAAGCAGGACTGCTTGACATGTTGTACTTTTACTTGGCATTAAAATTACATTCCACCAGTTTGCCACTACAATTCTTAGAGACACTGGGAAGAGCAGGAAGAACAAAAACAAGTTCAAGAGCAAATGTTAGCCTGCAATAAGCACATTTAGAGAAAAGGCACAAGCAAAGACAGTCTTACTTGGGTTGAGAGAGTGGAACAAACTTGGGTATACACAAGGTTTGTCCATCAGTCCAAAGGAATTTATAGCAGGAAGCAGAGTCAGGGTTCCTCCAAACCCTCCTCTACTCCTCAAAGAAAGGAAGAAAATTCTGAAATTCTGCAGGTCTCTCAATTCAAGTTGGCAAGTGAGAAAGATGGAATTATCTCAGTATAAACAACATGCCTGGAAATTGGCAGTGCCAGCTCCCCAGCCAGCCCTGCAAAGAGACTTTCTGCCTTTGCACTCAAAGCACTTCAGTCCTCTTCCCTTTCTCTTTCCCACAAGGTTTCCAGGCACCTACATGTCAATTTTGTCACACCCTAAGTTCTCCTAATCTTGTCGCAAGGATGAATTATAGGTTGTTTTAAGAAACAGGTATTCAAGCAAAGGTTAAAGGCTGTTTTAATCAAACAAGCTTGAAAGAGTACCAGGAATTTGGCTGGTAGAGAACAGAAAGCAGCTTAAAAAAACATACGTGACTGTATACTCACGCAAGCAAATATGCATTCAGGCAGAGGTGTATGTATTCCTTTCTTTCTTTTTTTTTTTTTTTAATAAGACTCATCAGGCATGCGTGCTGAGACATTAATCTACGTTCCTACTGAGTAAGACATCATTTCATGAATGACATCACAAAACCAGAAACTTTTCTGCTTTGCATTGGACTGGATCAGTGCCATTTTAGGGAGGAATCTTCTCATGATTTCAGAACAAGGAATCAAAATCCTTAAAAAATTGTTAGAACTACCTGAAAAAACTCAGCTAGTACAAATTATATTCAGACTTTTTAAACCTCTTTTTCATCCAAGCAGGTAACTCCGAGATAGTATTTTCTTTCTCTGAGAAATTATTTCTAGGGATGTTACTTCTTGGAATATGCCCAGCTGCCTCTCTGAACAGATATTTTATGAGAAGTACAGCAATGAGGTTAGACTGATCTACAATACTGGGGCCTTTCATTCCCCCATAGTAAGGAGGAAAACTAAACAAAAATTAAAAAAAAAAAACCACAGTCTATATCAACGAGTACCAGAAAAGAGGCAGTGTATATTATTATTTCCTCTTCTAGGAGCTTAAAAAAAATTAAAAGAACTCTGGATATCTCAGAGGCTCTTGCAATCCACTGGTACCACTGCAGAGCTGTTTTAAGCAGTTCCACACTAGAAAGCTACACATAATACAAGTGGCACAAATGTCATATTCATGTGGAAAGCATCACATGTATTTAATAAAGCTTGCTGAAAATTCTGCTCTCAAGCAGCTGCAAACCTGTATCTCATACGAAAAATATCTATTAGCAAACTTGCTATATGCCCACGCTTCCCCTCCAAGTCTTTAACACACCTAATTAAACTCAGATGAACTCATCCCTCTGGTTGCCACCTGCCCAAACACTGCCCCCATAAGCCTGGCCGGCTCTGCCACGCTCTCCACCTGACCACGAGCCATTCTCAATGACAACTGCTTTCCCCAAAAGTACTGTGGTAAAAAGGAAATGCCAGTAAAACCCTTGCCATTACCACTAATTGTAAGCCAAGCTGTCAGCAGCTTGTGGAATTACATACACACCTGGACTATCAGCTAACCTGAAACGTTTCCTGTTCTGCTGAAAGGTGACTCAGTGCTAGCAAACTCCAAGGAGTGACAGAAACGAGTGATAAAGAAGCCACAGGAAAAGCATACAAACTGTATAACTGCTATTTTGCTAGCAGGCATTTTAATAGCTATGGAAATACACACAGTGTCATTTTTCCCACTCTAGGATTATTTTCATATTCTTCTGCTAATGAAATTATGACAATTATAAAGGCACAGGTCTAAAAATAAGGGCATAAATGTAGCCATTAACATTACGCTGTTATGGTCCAAGATGCAAATGTTTACATAGCTCAAGTACAAAACCATCTAGGTGACTCACAATTTTTATGTACATCAACTGCTCAATACGCTTGCTGTGACACCAGCAAACGACTCTAAGATGTAAATCTGAGCTGAACAGTGATTCCCAGTTCTCTTCAATTGCAGTAGAGGGAAGCAGGCTGTTTCCATTCTAAGATACACTTAAAATAGGCCAGATAGACTACCCTTCCAAAACTGTTTTCCCTCCCTTTATTTATATCCTGTCCAGGATGATTATTTTAAACATCTATATAGGAAAGTGAGACCCACCTTACCTTAATCCAACTACAAATGTCTTGTCTCAGAGAAAGCTGACAGCACAGAGACCATATCACCTACGCCTCAGAATGAACTAGACAAATGCACAGATGAATTCAGCAATGCATATTGCTGAATGCGTATGTTTCTCACTTCACCACACAAACTTCTCTTTCTTGTCTCCTGCCCACCAAGTATTTAAGAGCAGGAGCTGCACCAGACACATCAATTAAAACCCACCACTGCTTTAAGCCAGCTCTACTCTCAGCAATGTCTCTAAGCCCGTGTTCAGATGAGTACTGCAAAACACATCGCAGGACATGCATCCATTCCACATATGCATCAAACATTTTGTTCAGGAGGTTGGAGACATAAAGCTAATATTTTCACTACCATGCTGGATAGTGAACCACGGAAGTTATGACAGAGAGGTGCCTTGCATTTTGCTGCCCTTGCTGAGCTCAGTGAACTCCCACAGAAAACTGTGAAAGCCAAATTTTCAGCCATCTCAGCAGGATTGCATAGCCAAGTCTGACAAAACCTTAATTCCCCTTCTCATTTGCCACCTCCTGCCCCTCAAGCAAAGTAAGGGCTTGTCTAAACTTAGAAGGATCTGCTGGTACAGCTACATGGGTAAGTCTTTTTGGTAAATACATGTTTAAGCTGATACATCTTATATTGATTCACTGAATGAAACAAATGATGCCAGCAAGACACTTTCTCATATAGGTAACTGAGTTTGCACTAGTACTTTGTAAGTACAGCTATATCCATTAAGTGTGCGTGTTTGTTTTTGCCATGCACCTATTCCAGGAACAACTCTAACCAACCCCAAAGTATTTTGCCCAAAACCCAGTTTTGCCAATCAGTGCAGCCACATGCGCACTACTGGCTTTCACTAGCACAGGCCTGTTAGGTACCACTTCCTATCACTTCCACAGAAGAAACTGCTGTGTTATCAAAACTTTGTAGCACAGACCTGGTTCATTACAAGCTATCAAGCAGTTTTTTTTCCAAAATGCTACAAAAAAGCATCACCAACTTCCTCCATCTCAGTCTAGGAAAACAGAAAGCACACAAATTTCCCACCCGTAAAGGATGTACGAAACAAGTACAGGACAGGTTAAAAGCTTGAAAAAGTACACCAGTCCTAACCACTTCTTGGTTCTTCTAAGACTTTCTAATCCTTTTCTAACAATATGCTAAACTCAAATTAGGTGCAACGTAAGCTTCACTTAAGTGATTGAAATTCTTGAACAGAATCATTAAGATTTTTATATTGGAAATGCTTCTGTAGACCAATTTTTCACTTTGTTCAAAGCCCTATCAGATGCTGTAATCTCTACTAGTATGTCAAAGAAAGATGAAATCACTGGTATATCTTCCCTATTGACAGACATCTCCCTAATCCCCTCAACAAGTAAAGTGTCTATTCTGAAACCTTATAATCTTTTTACCTTAAGTAGTGCAACAGTGGACATTCTCATTATGGATACTTAATCCTCTCAAAGATTATAAACTTCTGGCCTTGGTAATATTACTGTGGCAAAAAGTTCCTCATTCTCATTGTGTATGCTGCAAAGAAGCATTTCCATTAAAGATTTTAACACCCATCTCATATTCACTGCACAACCTGTGCTGCATTACAATGCAACTACTGTCCACTCTTCCTCCCCATAGTTCTTCACAATATCTGTGTGTTCATCCAAAGCAAGACAGTCAGGGAAGTTGATGTGAATTAAATTGATACTTTAATTAAATGCTAATGGATTAATTAATCCATGATATAAAAATGGATAAATCATTACTACACTAAGTCCTTTTATGGATAAAAAAAATTCAGAATGAAAATGACTTTAATATCATTTAGCTCAATTCACTTCAAAATGAAAACTGCTGATATTTTGAATAAATATATTTACAGTGGTTCAATACAGTTCAGTTCAACTCATCATTTTAAATTCCCATGCTCTGTAACTTCAAATATATTTTCCTAATTATTTTTGTGTAAATGTATCTTTATCTTTTCAAATCTCAGATCTCATTCAACATTGCCATCCCTGACATCCAGTCATTTTTGTTGTTACAGTGACCCTTATTTTACCATACCTTTTCATGGTAGTTTAACTGGGATGAAATCATTTCCACAAAGAAAAGATTTTCTAGTGTGAAGAAGAATGTGGCATTAAACACTGTAAACATGCACATTTTACTATTTAACATAAAGAACAGGCATGACATATTAGTTGTTCTGTGTGGATTAAGCACCTGAACTTCAAGCTCGTCACAATTAGCACTTCAAGTCTTCTACTTGTAAAGCTCCACTAATCTGGAATCCAGTTTAAATAGCAATAATTAGTTTTCCAAAGAAATGCAATATTCTTGCCTGAGTCAGTTCCTGTACAATTCACTGTTTAGCAGTGTAAAATCTGTCAGCGTCACCAAAAATAGTTCCAACCCACAGAAAATGAACAGATACTTTTGAATTCCAATTTGCACGCATCGCCTTCACACGTCCAGAAACCCAGTGGACGTTAGCAACAGCAGCAGAGAATAAGTTCCCAACATGCAGTAGGTTTGTGATGAAGGGACTATACTGCATGTAAGCAAGAAGAATTGTTTTTCTTAGTCTATTATCGTCTGCTAAAGACAGTAATTTGAAGAGTGAAGTCTTGCTTCCTGTCAACTGGAGGTTGTCTTCTTTAAAGTATTAGTTGATTGGAATAGCTCTGAAATACACTGGCTAACAGGGAAGCAGTGATGTTTTAGCAGCAGGCTAAGCAGTGACACAGAACAAATGATTCTTTGGAGAGGTAATCATAGGGAGGGCTAAGTAAGTAAGTAAAGAAAAATAAAAGTGTACCAATGGGATAGAATAGGAAAGCTGTCACACTCAGTTTCTGCTCATTAAATCTGTACACATCTACTTAGTTATCTCAGCTGCTAATGCCTAAAATGACAACAAGAACAAGAAGAAGCTAAGAATAAATTCCCCATGAGAGTGTCCATGGATGGACTTGCTATAAACTTTGCTGTAGTCACTAGGATGCTGGTTTGCAATGCAATATTGCTGGGATGCATGTGTGTTTTTCTCTATTTTAAATAAACACACATACACAAATAAAGAATATCACCTACTCCCTCTGGTAGGGTCCTACTCACATCTGCCATTACAAAAAGTACCTCCTCACTTGAGAGTTAGGCAAGTTTCCAAAACTGATGGCATCTTGTCTATTTTTTTTCCTCCCTCAGTTTTGAATCTCAGTTAAGGTCTTCCCTAGTAGAGCCCTGGCCAACTGGATCCAAATTAGAACCATTCTCACCAGTAAGTACTTTGCCACACCCATAACATCTAGGCATGGAGATTTAAATTGTTTCCTTTTAAAGTAACACTGTATGATGCTTGATTATCTGACACCTCCAACTTTTTTTTAGTACCTGAGAACAGATCCTTAGCACATTTCTAAAATACAGCTGCTTGGTTGAAAATGACTGCTTGTTTTCCAGGATCTGTAAAGAGAATCTGGCTAGGAAACAAATAAGAATTGAGCTGTGACTAACCAAGGTAAAGGTTGCTTATATCTGCAGATTACCCCTCTCTGCTTTTCTAATTCACTCACCATGCTTTATCTTTCCATTAATCTTTAATAAAACTTTTAGTTAATTCTCCAAACACACACAATATACATGACAGCAGGACACAGCGTAAAAGCAGCTCATGGATATGAAGAAATAGGCAGTAGAGGAATCAAAAGGAGAGAAAACTTTTAGGATTAAAAAACACCCCAACTCAACTGCAGCTGAATGGAAAATGACGAGCCATATGGAGAAAGCAGCAGGAAGGGGCAAAGTGGGGGACACAGCAGGGTCTTGTATTTCCCTCACCAGGGCCTTCCAACCCCTTTCCAACTTGGTTACATTTTGACAAAAACAGATAATGGGAATTCAAACCTGTAGATGCTGAAATGTGAAAAACCCTTTCTAGGCTGACATCAAGGATATGGCTAGATTAAAAGGTAAATCCAATTTAACCAACCCCAGTAGAAATGGTAATCAAATTATACTGCCTCTAAACATGATAAATCTGGGGCTTGGGCCCTCAGGGGAAGAGAAGGCGTTTTGCAAACACAAATAAACACAAAGAAACATACTAAAGGGAACTGCTAAATCAATGAATGAATCGTGACTTCTACCCTCCATCCCTCCCACAGGGTGCTCGATAAGCTGCTGATTGCTTCTAAAACATCTACTACCAGTGTTGGAAACTGATTAAGCAGCTTACAAAGCGCTGGGGGCTAATAGACAGGCCCACCAGGGAGACTGCAGCTCTGGAGTTAAGTAGCTTGCTATTTCATGCCTTGATTATTAGAGATGATAGCAGAACATGCTGAAAGGATGTAGAAATTTGCTTTGGATGACTGGCCTTTTTATTTTATATATGGAATCATTTCAATTCCACGACTTTACCAGCCAACAAAAAACCTGCAGAATCTGTGGCTCTGTAGTTTCCAGCTCTGAGGGCAATTTGAACTACATCAATTTAAGAAATCAACCAAACACCTCAAACTGACTATACTGCCTGTTACCCTGAAGAAATGGTAAGATTGGACAAGTGAATTATCAGTGGAAGAAGCTTAAAATAACATGTTTTACATGTCACTGATAACAGCATAGAAGCAGATGGTGCCTTGGTCAGCTAGCAAATCTTACCTCATTGCTTCCTTCACTGTGTATCTAAACATGGCAGCACATTCACCTTGGACTCCCTGTCCTTTTCAGTTCTTTCTTCTTGTTTAATCTTGTATGTGACAGAATTCTGCTGTTCAGGCAGATGCATTGCAAGCTGTTCACTTAGCTCAATCAACACCAACACAAAGACACGTTTTGTTGGTGCATTATCTCTTCCATGGTCATAGTAACACTGCCTGACTTTGTAGTGTGTTTGATGAACTTTTTTTTCCCCTTTTTAGTATTGTTGTAATACCTAGCAGACTTACTTAATAGGCAGGTTGCACTAGGGACTGTACAAACTCAAATTCCTAAAGAACTACTCTTTCAAGCAAAAAAGTAAATACTACTTGTCACTACTCGTCTCCAGTTGAGCTTCAGATGAAAATTTCTCCCAGCAAAGTTTTCTCTTGTGGCCTATTTCTAGTTCTATTTCAACACTGCAGCCCTACATTTTCTCTCTCAATACTAACCAATGCCCTGTTAGCCCACTTTTATATCAAACTATATACCACAGAGATCACTTTAAAGTAAAGCAACTTACATTTTGGTTAACTTGAAGTGGGAATACACAATTAGCATTGAAGAAGGTGGTAAGAGAAAAGTAGAATTAATGAATGAACTTACCTGCTGGAGGTCCGCCAGAGAATAAAGATGGATTTGCTGAAGAAGATACTCTCTTGGAAAGATCCTGAAAAAGAGAAGAACTGATGCACTGAAATGCTTCTAAAAGACAAGGGTTTTTTGACTGCGAAACTCAAAGATTTCTTCCCTTCCCCAAGAGACTGCAGAACAAAGGCATTAGCAAGAGAATTTGTCATTAACTACTTTTCAACATTCCTCAAGGACACAACTACTCCACAATTTCCACAATGAGAATGAATACCACACCAGTGTCATTTGCCTACATGTTTTCCACCATAAAACTGACTGATATAGATTCCCTTTTGTACACAGAAAATCTGTATTGGAATAAACTTTACAAAGACTTATTTGAGAAAGTTGTATTTTTCTTACATAAAACATAGGTTCAAGCAGGACCATTGACTATCGTCTGACAAACATGTGCAATAAAGCTAAATTACAGAAACTGAAACAGATGTCCTTAGAATGACTTCTAATAAAATGAACAATGGAGTTCAAGTAAGAGTACAGAGAAAATCAACTTTGTGAAGTCAAGTGGATATTAGCAAGAAAAGTTTATGAAAACCCATGCATCTGTTGGGAAAAGTATCTAATTAAAATGTCTACCTTTGTGCGAACAGAGGCACAAGCAGCTAACCAGCTTTATTTCCCATCTGCCTAGGACAAACTTAACACCATGCTTAGGCATTCCATTGAGAAGATAATCACATCGCTCTTCCGGAAAAAAGAAACCCAACATATGTAGAATAGCAACTACTTTACAATATATATTGTTTAGAGAAGAATTTCCTACACTACAATCATGACAATCACATAGTTTTTAGGTAACGCAGAAACCAAATTACTGACCTTATTTAACACATGAACAAAGCTCTGATGAAGATCAGTTTGCAGTGGTAGAACTGAATGAACAGAAAGTCCACCGGACATGAACAAAAAGAAACTGTCAAGATACTGAAAGATCGATACGAATTTGATGATAATATGAAACTAATGACAAAGTACACAGGAACTCAAGAGATTTTAGAAACTGGAACAACATAATTAGCTCAACCACAATTCAGCAGGCCTAATAGCATCAACAGCAATCTTTGACAAAACACTGAATCTCACAAATAATGGAAGCACCCTGTTTCATCCTGCTTATCAGGTGCCTTAAACAACTATTTTAAGGTGGTGCTTTCAAAGCCGTCTTAGAAGGATTAGGACTTTTCACTGATGTAAAGTGAGCAGTAAGAAATCCTGCCACCCTTTTTGTGTTTTTGGAAAAAAAACTAATCTTTGTTGGAGTGGGAAGGAAAGAGCTCTGCAAGCAAGGCACTGACAACTGGGCGCTGCCTATTTCATGGCACTCTTCTGGAGCAAGATTATGCCCTGCTCTTTCTTAACTCACTAAGCACATCTCCCCTAGCCAGCTGTTTCACTAGCCCAGTGCATTTTCCCCTTTCAGTTCTGTATACTATGCCGTTGCTTCAATCAGAAGTGAATGTGTTTCAGTGGCTCTGTTGCATCATGCCTTCATTAAACATTTGGCACAGTGTCAAAGATAGCTAGAAACCAGTCAAAAATCCAGGTATCAGACAACATGCGACACTTGGATTCCTCATTTACATGTAGAAGATTATTAAAATTGATTGCTAAGACTTAACTCTGAGCAGCATTTCAAAGCCTTTAGTATTCTTCAGCTCTCATACAATTTATCTCATTAAAATTTCCCCTTTATTCTCTCCTGATCACACACAGGCACTAAACAGCATGATAGCTTTGCCAGGAAGTGTATTATTTGCTGACGCCCTTACAGTACTGCTAAGGAAAATAATTAGCTAATGAAAGATTTCCTTTTCTAGGCTACAGAAAGTCTGTAGCCTGAACAGCCCACAAGGCAGAAACTGTCAATGACTAATATCACTGACTAACATCATGTTCCCCTGCCTTCAAGGACTGCATTTTATTTCCTGCAAATTGTAACTTCTAAAAAGCATGCTGACGAAGAGCAAACTAAGGATCAAGTGATGGCCGTTGCCAAAGGTCTCAGCCAGCACAGGCCCTGGTGACACCTCTCCTCACATCCACCTCCCCTCCTGAAACATGTGTGCAGCAATAACTCTGCAGACCCAGCATCCAGCACTCATCATTCCTTCCAAACCTACTTCCAGGAACAGAAGTTGGCACTACTCTCTCAGCCTAATGTAAGGCACAGAAACACACACATGAATGACACTAAAGAAATGACACTATGGTCATTTCACTATGGCTTTCCTGTGATATGGAAACTGAGGCATTAAAAAACCCTCAGTAAGTAGGGCTGATATGGTTTCAGATTTGCAATCTTCCTGTGGTCTGCCAAAGTTGAAAACAAACATGAAAACACTTCAACAGTCTAAAAGCTCAGTCCCTGATCTCTTAAAATATAAATTACGTGCCTTCACCTCACCTGTTGTGAGTTGAGCAACAAAATGTTACGGAGTATTGATGAGAAGGTTCAACTTTTGCTGTCATACCACCAGCATCTGCCTCTGACATTGCAGGCCAAAATAATAAAGTGGAAGACATTATTACTTTCAGAGCAATTGTTGCAACTTGGGAAGGCATTGCTCCAAAATACATGTTTATCACCAGCGTTGTCAGCCTCTAGTAGGTGGAGAACAGCTACACCTCTAGTAGGTGGAGAAGCGCAAAAGGCACTAGAATACCAGACACAAATGCATATTTAAAAGAAAACAACCTATAAAATGCAGGTAAATCAGTTGGGGCAGGAAATCCACACTAAACAGTCCAGTGAACAAGAAAATGAATAACATCCAGCATTTCCAGAGGTCTTCCATAAAAGTTCTCTAAATCTAGGGACATGACTGTAACATATTTTGCAGTAAGGGCACATAGGAATAATTTAATAATTCAGTGTCTCTCCCTTCTTGTCTCAAGATACTTCTTCTCATGCAGACTTCAAGTCTTTCATCTTCATCCTTCTGCCAACAGTAATTGAAATTGAACACAGGAAACCAGACATCAGAGTACTGCAGGTGAGATGGGACTCACACAATCAGTGTGCCACTGCATTAGCATCTGGACAAAGTATTACATAGCATCCAAATCAGCCTAGAATCACATCTGTGGTTAAAATTGTGACATGGACTGCAGAGCAGAATGGGGTAACTACACTCAGAAACAATTCACTAGAAAATACATCTCTACTTTTCACAGGAGAAGGTGCTTTGAACACGCTTGGGTTAATTTAAGTCCTCTGACTGAAAAGACCAAAACATGTGTTTGCATTTGGTATTTTAAGTTTTTCTTTTGACATAAAGGTCCTTTACAAACACCAAATGGGAAATCTCTTGCAAGTCATTTGAAAGCAAAAGAAAATACGTCCACTCTGTAAATCTTTTGATTGATGCTCTATGAGACATTGATTTTTTTTTTTTCCTAAAGTCAATTAAAAGCATTCAATAAACAGTGTCCTTTCAGTCAAATCTTAAGGCACAGAAAAAACTCAGAGTGAGCTAGGCAGAGGTCAAATGCAAGATGTTAGGACTCATCACAATAAAAACCCAAACTTTTGCTGCTTCAGAATGTGACCTGTGACCCCTGAGAAGCAAATGGTATTGAGTGCACGTCCCACTAAAAGCACCTCCTAAGCTTTCACGAGGTTTGGAAACTGCCAGCCCAGTTTCATCACTGATGCAAAACAGAACAGTTATGAGTCACAGGATTGCAGTGCTGTAAACCCTGGCTACCAGTCAGAATTAAGTCTGCAGTGAACAAACTAAGTTCAATGCCAACCAGCCCTTTAGCTTTGCCAATCCCTACGAACAATGAAATCCAAAGTCCTGTTGGTTAAAGGTCTTTTAATTGCTTTATTGTAACGTGCTAGCAAAGAGAGCAATCAATGTGAGCAGGAAAGAAACTTACCACCCTGAGACTTCGGGTCCAACTAACACAGAGAATTAAGCATTCTCAGATTGCGATTATTATTATTTCTTGTTTGATATATATCAGCCTTCAGGCAAGACAGAACTTGAAATTTCAACTGTTTCCTTTCAGAGGATCTTATCATGTAAGTATTTGCACAAACAAAGGTTATCTTTCAGTGTCCTCCTGCAAACAGAATCACCGATAAGGCTTTGCTTTTTGCATTTGGACAAAGTGTGTAGTCATGGTGCTTTGTTAGCACTAAGTAATTGCTCTGCATTTAAAGCCTGTTTATCATCAGCTTGGGTCATTTTTCTCCAGTGGGTTAAATACCCCCGACAGCTTGGCCAAAGCTTCAACTAATTAATCTGCTCAAGCCTGACACTATAACCAAAGTACAAATGTGATAAGGAAAGTGAACTCTTCTTTTTATACCACAATCAAAAGAAATCAAGTTAGCTGGCTGGTAGGCACAGTCATGTTTCTTTTGTACCAAAAAGCCTGCTGAAAATGGAGATTGGGGCAGGGAGGAAAGGGGAAGCTGGCACCATGATTTCACGTACCAGCCAGGAGCATCTTGTTTGGCCAGGTTGAGATTTGCGTGGTTGCGCTCTGATTCATGGGAGATGCAGATGCACCAGTCTAGCACGCTGCTACATTCAGAAGTTCCTCCACCCCTCTGCAGGAAACTGCTACACCCACAGCTGGCACAGCACCCCAGATACCAAGTCCATTTCCTCAGACAGCACTGTTTGTAGGCTGGCCCTGCGACTTACACCACCACCAATTTACTTTTAAGTTACTGCACCAGCAGGCAAGCCAGCACACTCTGATTTCCACCATTCCTGCTACACTGAACACATTTTTTATCCCCTAGACAAAAGGCAACAGAACCTCTTAAACCCTTGCTTGTGCACCTCTGACAGCTGTGAATGTGCATGCAGCAGGCAGGTAGGAGAAGCTCGTGCTCTTATCTGTTCCACCGCACCTCAAACTTTTCAGAATTACTTTAAGCAGTGGAGAGGGATATAAGTAACTCGACAGTGAATTCAAATACATGGGTCTGTTAATTTAAGTTACAGAACAGCAACAAAGATGAGGGAGAAAAAGTAGAATGTTTTACTTGCATTGCTATTTCTTATATTTTTATTCAGGCTTCTGCTATATTGCTTTTCCTTAGCAATCCCAGCTCCTAGGAGTACACTGGGAGAAAGAACCCAACTTTCCAGTCAGAAAAGTTACTCAGGGAAATAGGGTCCTGGGAAACCTGCTGATTCAGCTGTCAAAAGCTAATAATAAATTAAGAAAATTAAAATAGTAATAAAATTGATAAGGTATGAATGATTTACTTCTTGAGGTATTTACACAAGATTGTTGTCCGTTGCTTCCCCCCCCCAATCTAGGGTTTTGGTTAAAAAACCTAAACACTTCTGAACCATTTCAATTTCACAAGGGAACTCTTCCGGGAACAGCCGTTCTCTAAATAATTTCAACCCACACTAAGTGCTAGATTGATTACCAAGCATGTCCAGGTAAAGTAATTTTTCATGTTGTTATGAAATTCCCCATGAGCATTCCTAAACCAGCTAATCTTTCGTCAGCAATCCCAAATCAGGAAATAAACTTCCAGCAAAAATGCAGTGTAGTAAGTCTCTCTCCTCTGTGGTTATTTCAGTAAGGTTAAGGTAAAATTGTGAAAGGAAAGAATTACTACAGATCAAAAACTCAGGAACCAACTATCATCAGTACTAAAAGCAGGATGCAGAGAACTAGTTAGAGACAAATTTCATCTCGAATTCAAAATAGCTTGAAAATAATCTTGAAATCAAGTTGGAGAAAAATCCTTGAAGTTCCCTACTGTAAGTTCTGATATAAAAACACTGCAATGACAATGGCACAAGTAATATTTAATGCAGTTTCCACAAGCAACAGGAACTTCTTTTTAAATCAGTATATTATTTTAAAAAGTAATCTAGTCTCAAAAAGAGAAGGAAAACTACAATTTTGAGAGAAATCTAGTACTACTGATCTGTTTGACAAGGAAGTGCAGATGTACCCCTAGACCAGAAAATGCTAACATGAACCTGAAGATACACTGGAAAAATATATCTCATCTCTCTCAGCACACACCTCAGCTGGATGCTTACAACGGTAGAGCACTGCCTTGAGTGCTTTCAGTTTACCCTTGACTTAAACAGATTGCAGTACTGCCTTCTGCCTGCGGCTGCTCTGACAGCAGTCTTGTTGCTCCAGAAAGTTGAAATGAAAACTCAAGATCTACTTTAACTTCATACTGAGCCCTCCACAATTTCAGCCAAATATATTTTTAGGGTGTTAACTTAAAAGAAGCCCACAAACACAGTTACTTCTTCAAAACAAACAAACAAAAAGAATTGAAACAAAGAGGTGGTCTGTTTGTAAGGGCTCCAAGCATGCTTCATTTTAACTAGTGCAATGATCACATACACACAGTATCTACATAAAATAGTGGCACAAGCATTTTTCTCTGTGCTTTCTCATTCTTCCTTCCTTTCAGGTGTCATTTGGTCTTAAAACTAAATGATCTTATCCTCTCAGAATATCCAGATATCTTCTTTGAATGTATTTCTCTCCCTCTCTTCTCCTAATCACCTGAACAACACATTTCCTTTTCTCACTTAACTCATAGCCCTGTGCTATGAAATCACATCCTTTTCTTGCTCTCCTTCTCAAATTTTCTTTTTACAGTCAATTGCTTTCACAAGCTGTGTCTTTGTTCCCTTGCTTTGGAATTTTCCACTCTCCAAATGGCTTACTGGGTGCAGAGAAAATGGTGAAAAACGCTCTCTTTTGACAGTCTGAATATGACTTAACGACCTTCTGTTGTTCTTGGTCTGAAAGACAATGTGACATAGCCCCAGCTTCACATATGTGAGGTATTTGGTTGTATAGTGATTGCATAAGATCAATCAGGAATTTTGTGATGTGTTTAGACAGGTTCTCCAAGTGCCACACAAATATTTTGAAAATAATCTATCCTTGTGCCAGAAGTGATATGTCTAAGACCACACTGTAGGAAGTGACAGGACTCTATTGTTCAGCATAGCTGAATCTGGGCTTGTTCCGTTTTGTGCTGACAAACCAGCAGGCTCAGTTGGGACCATGGGGGTGCAGCACTGGAGGTGTACCTTTAACTTCCTTCTGCAACTACAAGCTCTAATCTGGCTTTCTTATAACACACCATGCAACATATCCAGATCTCGGGGAAGATTTTCCATTTAGTTTCTCACCACCATACACAGAACAACAGAGGACATTAGAATGAGCACTAACGTACTGCATAATCTGTTGCAGAGTTTCTTGCCTCATTCCACTGCCATCTGTCTATAACATCTGGGCTACCAACACTGCAAGTTCAGGTGTGTCGTTCAGAGAAAAGAGAGCTTAGAGTGTGCTCCAAAGTAAACCTAGGTTACACTACCCTACAGTAGACATGGAAGTACCTGAAGGCCACACACACACAAAAAAAAAGTCACTCTAGCAGGCCTTTGCCCAGAAGAGCCTTCAACAATGACAAGAACAGAGGAAGACAGACTATGGCATAGGAACACAGTTAGCTTGTTTCACACCCTGAAACGAAAAGAAGAAAATAAAACCAGAACAACGCACCATTCACAGAATAATCTAATCATTCAATAGACTTGGGGATTCTTGCTCTTTCCTACCTATCCACTTCATTGATGTAATCTTGTTTGCTTGTGCCATTTATTCATCTACCTTGGAAGCTCTGGTGGGGTTTGTATAGCTCCACTTGTACTAAATCAGTGTTGGTTCCAGGTTTTGTCTTGTACACTTCTGAACAGAATCCACCCAAGCAAGGCAACCAAAACAAGTGAGAACTTGTTAAAGATATTTGAGGCAAATTACTTCTGTTGCAATGTTGAAGTGATGGTCATAACATTTCAGGCGTAACAACATCTCTTGTAAAACAGGGTGCTCACCAACTGGCTTGTATCTTCAGCAGGCCAATCCCCAGGGAACACTGCTGATATGCACCAGTGGGGGGCCTTATTTCTCCTCTCAGACGACACTAGTTTTCTTTTTTTTTTTTTTTTTTCCCCCCTTGTAAATATAAGAAGTTCAAAATCTGGAGGAGCAATGGGTGAAAACAAACCATTATAAATAATGATGACCACAGTTTTACTGTAAGCTGTTAGCTACTTCTAGGATTTCTTCTGCTTCTTTTCCTATTTTCCTTCCCTTTTCTCTTCCAGTCTTTCTTAGTCAGTTGCTTCTTCAAAGCCCAGTCCTAAGTACCCTACCAGATGCCAAGATTCACAAAGTTCACAGAGTACCTATCTTTGCACACAAGGCATTATAAATAACATTTCTACATTTAAACCAACTGGATCCTAAGTTAACCTGGTTTATAACCATCTGGAATTCTTCATAAAAAATGACTTGTAAGCACTGTAAACAGTTTTGTCTTCCCAGAGGACATCAAGAGTTTCCAACTTCATTGCCATCTTCGTTTTGTGATCTGAGTTCAAGAGCAAGGTATAGATTTAAAGATGATGATAATGCAAATAGTATTAATAAAAGAAACCTCAGAGTGATACGTTTTTCCCTAAAAAGGCAGGCTCTATTAGTGTCTCAAAGGCAGCAAGGTGCCAATACAATTAATCAGTCTGTTTTTAGTTCTCCCTAGACAGCAATATTAACAGTTTGTTTCAGTCTGTTTATATGGGTCTGACAGGTCTCCAAGATGCTGTGTTCACTTGCTGGTGATTAATAGTCATTCACATACTAGGTGAAGACCAAGCAGAAAAATAATGTTTTCTGAGCCAGATAGATAACTGGATTTTCTCCTCCCTTCTTTCATTTCTA
Source organism: Centrocercus urophasianus (assembly GCF_019232065.1). Lineage (NCBI taxonomy): Eukaryota > Metazoa > Chordata > Aves > Galliformes > Phasianidae > Centrocercus > Centrocercus urophasianus. The sequence goes on along the minus strand of NW_024884756.1, from coordinate 11,642,624 downwards.
ACTCGGAAATGGTACTATTTTTAGGAATGCTGTCTCTTCATTTTGTTTCTAAACTCCTTTTTTAAAAACCAGCCCACGTGATGAACCAAAGGTAAATTAAAATGACATATTTACTTGTCAGCTGTGCTCTGTAAAGCCATTACATTGATAGTGAGGGTCTGCAAGCTGTGATACTACACGTAGCAAATAAAGACACAGGGAGCAGTTCTTGCTTCCGGGAAAAGGACTTTTCTACCTTTCCATTTCTGCAAACATCTTTCAGGAGATCTGAAGAATCAACCGAGCACCAAAACTCACTGCAATGGAGAATTCACAATCTGAGAAGAAGCTGAACTCTAAGGTGCATTTTGTGCTTTTGAAACATTCCTTCAGTGACTTTTACAGTGCTTTTAACAAATCCCACCAAATCAGAGATGCTTTCTTTGTACAAAATCAGTGCCTTAATATTTTCACCCTATCTCTCCATCACAGAGTTTTAATTTGAGACAGTGTGAAGGAGCCCATAAATAAAAAAAAAAAGAGCATGTGCTTCATCCTCCCCTCCTACTTTCCTGGGTGTTTCATTCTGATACAGAGAACAAGCCTCCAGTAATGTCCAGCCAAAACAATCACTCAGGTACAGCCACAAAACAGGAGGTGACATATTTGCCCATGCTGCTGCTACTTCTCTTTTTTTTTTTTTCCCTAATCAGAGTTAGATGCTTATCACGATACTTCTGTGATTTTTTTTTTCCCTGTTTCTCCCCATGCCTGTCACCCCAAGAAAAGATCATGCACAGATTTCTGTGATAATTTTTGTCTGTTCTGTCTTCTCTCCATTTCTCCAGTACCTGCCACCTCTAGTTTTTGGAGGCAAGTTCCATCCCCTCAGTTCTGATTCAATTTCTTTATTAACTCTTCATTTCCTGAGATCTCTCTTCCTTATCATCTCCTTCCCTCAACTCTGGCTCTTCAAATCTCCTTCTCCTGGCTTTCCATCATCCCTGTGTCTCCAGGTCATAAACTTCTCTGTTTAGATCTTCTTTGATCTCTCTTGCTCTCTTACTTAAGTACCTTCAGCCTTTTCTGACTCCTCCTGTCCATTTTAATTAGGGCATTTTTTTCTTCACCATTAATCAGAGGACACAATTTCTTTTCTGCCACTTTTTCTTAACAGCAGTCTTCACAAACCTTCTTCTCTTTCAGTTTGATTGCAGTTGAAGAGGATAGCACAGGAAAATAATTGTAGCTGAAGAGTAAGAGAGCTCTGCATGATAATACTATAGTCTGAAATAACAGGGAAAAAAAAAAAAAGCATCCTAACTCTTAAAATGCTGTGAGCTGCCCTGTAAAATAATGGGGACTGTACAGAATACAAACACATACTGACAGTCCAGCAGGTCTGATGCAAGAACTTAGTAGTAGAGCTCTCTCCAGAAACCTGCTGTTATATTGTTCTTGATGTGATTACTCAAAGAAACAGCACAGTTGTCCACTGAATGGCAGACATCACCTCACACTTGCCTGGGAGTCTCCTCTTCCTCTCAAAGAATTCAGATCCCCACCATCCCTAAAAATTATGCTCAAAACACAGTCACTGATGGCACCTGCTTTCTTGTCCTTCAGAAGTTGATGATTTCAAAGCAGTGGCTTTCTTATTTGTAGACTTGTCTCACTCACAAATGCATAGTGATGCATTTACCACTGGGTCAGCTACATATACCTGTAACCACTTCTCACAACACAGCATAGCCATAGCTACCTCCCCGTCTCTTTAGAAAATCTAGGACAAAATGAACCTTTTTTTTTCTTTTTTTTTTCTTTTTTTTTTTTTTTTTCTCCTAGAGGTCACCACTGTGTCTTGAAGGTTTTAAGAAGATTGTTCATTTTTAGCTTGTTCCCTTCAAGGAAAGAATTCAGAACTATTAAACTGAGAAACATTTTCTGCTGTGCTGTGACTATCTATTTTCCAATAGATATTTGTGCAAAATCAAGAAGCCTGAGCAGGAGTAAAAAATGCTCACCACAACGTGTGGCCCCTGGGCTAATAGGAGTTGAGAACAACTTCAGATACTTAGACCCTATAAAACCTATTGGAACCATTTTCTTTGGCAGTAGATATCCCAGCTGCCCAGCAAAATCAGACCCAAGCACAACACCTTTTTAAATGGGTAACATCTTCAGAACTAGATTATGAGGAGGGAAAAAAAAAAAACAACACAACAAGAAAACTATACTTTTGTGTTACATGTCTGTGGTTCTTACCTTCTACGTAGATCTTCAGCCACTGCTGCTCTGCAGCTGAACAAATAGGCTCGCAGAGATTTTAACTGCTGTCTCAGGCGGACAACAGTTGCCAGAGATTCAACGTGCTTGTACAACATGGGATTTTCCTGCTGGATATCAATCAGTGGCTCCTCATACACATATTCCAGAAACTCTTTGGCTTGCTTTGATACCTGAAAAAACATGCAACCAGTTTAGACAAGCTTTCCTTGTAACTTCTTTTTAAGCAGATCTTCCCTTCTGTGTTTTGTCAGCCATTTTCTGCATCTGAAATATTATTGTTAGCAACTACAGATGAAAACAGAGCTCAGAGAGAGCCAACTGTCTCTGCTTATAGCCAATTCAAACTTCATCAAACCCATCAAAGCTGAATGCCTGAGATAATTGCTTACTTATCCAAAGTACAGCAATATTTGCAGCCACACATTTTCATTGCAGGATAATACAGCTCACTACAGGTACTTTTAGGCCTTAAAACTGTGATCATCAAGTTTCTTCCTCGTTAATATTTTTATGCTTGCTTTCCTTTGGGAAGAAGCAAGTGAGTGAGGTAAGTGCCAAATCACAACACCAGAAAAGGAAACACACACACTGCAAATCCAATCATACTGTGCTGTCCCAGGATACAGAACTCCAGAAAAAGTTCTACTGCCTTTGCTACATGCTCAGCCAGTGCAGCTAAAATAATGTAGAAAAAAACCCAAAAAACAAAAAAACACAACTCCAAAGCACAACTATAAAGTTTTTTAAATTATGGATAAATACATCTAAATGTTAGCAGTATTACCCATTTGCAATGTTTCATTTGCAAGACATTTTTTAAATGTCAGTTTCTTGAGAGTACTTTGTTCTATCTCCACCTCTAAAGAGCTACTGTGATCCTGATAAATTAATGAGAGTTTTATTCCCACTAGAAGAGATATTCCTGTTTCTGAGGTGAGAAGTGAAAAACACTCATGTCTCATTTTTGCATTTTATCACAGCTGGAAAAGAGAAGATGGGATATCTGAAATAAGCTGCAAATCACTTGAAACTGTGCTATAGAAACAGTGTGTTCCACAAATCAATTAGTCCTTGTGGATATTTAAATCAGTGCTTGCACTGTTGAATTGAGGGAGGGCTAACTATGCTATCTTCTGTGAAATTAATGAAAGGAGAAATGGCACACCGCTGCCTCTTGAGACACAGGACATCATTTCTCCACCAGTGTTGTAAGGCAGGAAGCTGGTAAAAGCAATATATGTAGGTCACTTCAAAAGTAGTGCCTCCTATTTATTTCCATGGAAACCACAATAGAAACAAAGGATCACAACAACACTACTTGACAGAGCAAATTCTCAGCTACAAAACACTATTTTTCATCACAACCATCACCATTTTTGATTCACAGCAATGAATAGGAGCCTATATGCTATCCTTGTAAATATCTGCACTAGCACAGGTGACCCACAACTTCACAGCTGCATAATGGCATCATTGCTACAAAAATGTTGCCTAGCAGTCCATCGTTCATCAAATGGAAGTCAGAAGGTAAAAACTCAAACTATATGGTGGTCAAGGCAGGACAGTCCAGCCAACACCAGCAATGTACTTCACCATCTCCGAAAAGATTTGGGGCCGGTGTTATCCTGTTGCAAGAGAAAGGTTGTCTTCTCATCTACCCTGATTCTGGAAGTTCAAGATCAGCCTGGCCATTACTGCGATGTACCAGTCAGAGTGGATGGTTTGTCCAAGTTCCAGGAAACAAAGAAGAACTGCCCTTTTCCTATCCCGAAAGACCGCGTCCATCACTTCACACACTAAGAACTGTGCCTTGAACTTTTTCTTCGATATGGAATTCACATGCACCACTCTAGGGACTGCTGTTTTGATACTGGTTCACAGTGGTAACATCATGTCTTGTCACCAGCAATTACGTAATCTAGGAGACTGTCACTTTCAGCCTCAGATTGGTTCAACAGGTCCTAAAAACTTGCGTAAGGTCTTATTTCTGTTCCTGTGTGTTTGTGGAACCTACTTGGTGCAAACTTTGCAATATTCAAATGTTTCCACCATCATTTCCAAAACACTGAAGCCAATACTCAGCTCAGTACACAGTTCCTTGTTTGTAATTTACTGATTTACAGGAATGACTTGATTGAAACGCTTCCTTTCATGGTGGGACAGATGTGCACGGCCATCTCTGCACAGTGTGGCTTGTCTTTCTGGTCCCTATCGCCACTGCTGAAATGCACTGTGTTCACATCCACTCGTTGGTCTCCATAAATGTTCAGCAAGCATTGATGAATGTCAGTGGGTACCATTTTTTCCACATGAAGGAATTCAGTGACACACCTTTGCTTCATACGCACTTCCGTGTCAAACACCATCTTGTCAGACTGCCCCTATGCTGACAAATGTCACATAGTAACAATGCGTAATGGGAAACTGGTGGGAGGGTTCAGTCTCTACAGCCATACCACCATCTATCTGTCTCTGACACTGTGGGCCAACATAATAAAATAGGAGGCATTACTTTCAGTGTAGCCCTTGCATATCCTAATAAAAGGCATCACTCTAAGGAGAACTAGTTTTAAATATAACCTTTTCACAATGCACAATAAAGTACAATAATGATGTCAAGGACAACATTACCACCAATAACTACACAGATAATAAGGTAATTTGAAATACGGTAGATTATAACCTGTCAGATTTCCCAGGTCCTGAAGCTATATCAAACAGCTGACTTTCTATTTCTATTAAGCACTCATTTCTTTTTCATCTTTTTTCCAAAACAATGCATATACAAGGAATTGTGCCATCTGAATGGAAGCACAAGAAACATGCTGTGTACAGACAACTTGGATTTTACAAATCAAGACTCTATAATTGTGTCAAATTTTCAAACATTAGCATCGTTAATGTTTTTTAGACGCAGTAACTGCGGTGTACAAAAGAGACCAAAGTTAAACAACTACTTTCTGCTTTTATAATCATTAAACGATTTGGCCGCAATACCTCAATTATCTCCTGACAACCACGGTACCTAGCGTAGAGTAAATATTATTCCGCATCCACCAATGGGAAAATTAAGCTACGTATTCAGTGATACACTAGGAGGCACATGAATGCTTGGTAGAGCAAGTAGCACCCCCCAAGCAAAGGGTGAGGGATTCAACTCAGTACTGTCTCTCTAGTCTTTGAGATTTCCTCATCCACTGGTCTTCCTGACTTAGGAATCATGGAGAGATGACTGTCCCAGTGCTACACCCATGTCTGTGAGCAGCTTCACCCTGAACAGGGGAGCTTTCCTGAGGCTGCAACTTTAAGAAAACAGAAACAAAAGCAGCACCAGATCCACAGTCACCTGTGTGACTGCAATACATATGGACTACAACACAAAATTTAAAATTACCTATTTTTCCCCTCCTCATAGAAGCTCTACTTCATATTAGTACAGAGCCGAACAAAAAGCAGCTCCTCTCCATCGCTCAACACGTAGCCCTATGCCCTTTTTATTGTACAAACCACAATCCCAGAGGACCAAATATTACTACTGTTCAGCTCTAGTGCTGCACAGCCTGAGCACAGCCTTTGAGGGGAGAAAAGCAAACCTTTCTCCTTGCTGACACAACGTACCTGCAGAGCACTGATTACAGGAAAAAACAGCTTTGCCCAGCATCAACAGCTGACAGGGATGCATTGTTTTTCTGTGCATGCCTGACACAGGCACGTCTGTAAAACATTACCGAGTATAGCAAAGTTGCAGGACACTAAAATGCAACCTTATAATGAGAATGGTCAGGCAGTCATAGTAATTCACATTGTTATTGGCCAATATACTTGTATGCATATTACCATGCTCACATTACCTCAGTTATACTGGACAGAATACACACGGACAAGCCAGTATGAATGATACAGGGCAAATAGAACAATTTTAATTTCAAGAACCACAGAAGGGTGGATATTAACATTTCCAGACTTTTCTACAGGCTGCAAATTTACTGTTCAGAACTCCATTTATCAGAAGCCAGCCTTCCTTGAGACCTTCTGGCACAGACAGTTCACTTATATGATTCTTCCTGCTATGCTTGCCTGTTTTCACAGGCTGGAACCTACCTGAAACCAAACTGCAGAACTTACTAGCATCTAAGCAGGGAAAACAGTTGGCATAAATAAAAGGAAGGCATTTTCACCAGATTACCTCTTTTTCCTTCACAAAAGCATGAAAAACACAAATAGGGAAAACTGCAGGGAGATAAGAAGAAAAAAAGTGTACCTGAGGACTGAATTGCTGCTTGGTTATGACAAGAGACACATGCCTACCCAGCAAGTCCTTTGAAAGCTTTTACTGCATCGAAGGGGATTTTTCTTATCCACGTGCTTTCAGGTATTAAGTGCATTGGTGTTTTTCAATGTGGTAAGAGAAGACAACTTAACAGATTTCTATTGCTTCTGCTTTTTTCACGTCCTGTCTTGCCAAAAGCGAGACAAGAACCATTTACAAAACTTACTTAACTGATGCAAAATAGTACTCAGCTGAGCGGGACTTCATGAAACACAGAAGAGAAACATGTCCAATTACATTATATCACCACAAAAGTCTACGTGCTAAAGTATGTGCTGCTGGTTGTTTTCCTTCGACAGGTATGACAGATACCAGAAACCTCTTTGAGAGGGAAAAAAAAGGAAAAAAAGGCACCAGGAAGGCATGGGAAAGAATGCAGTTTTTCAAATTCTTCATTCAGTTTCCTTCCATTTAGTAAAATGCTAGGCACATTTTAGTCCGCGTGCAATACAACGTCTTTGAAGACTAAAGCCCTGTTTCAGCTCTGACTATCAAATGTGGTGCATGCTTAATCCACTCACCTCCTCTGTGGGATGTGTTATTTAAGCTATTTATGTGCTATGTCCGTCGGGGAACAACAAGGCACCCACTGCAGCAGCTCTACTTTCAGACATCGCTGCACTACCTGCGAGGGCCATGGCTCTGGCTTTAGGAGATCTGTTGCTAAGATTCACTTTGGAATGTTGCCACATGGCTTTATATGGGTACAATGGCCAATTATCAGAAGTGAAATGCTGACTAATTAAGTGTTCTAATTTAAAATTGACCCCATAGGAAATTATTACTACCAAGATCACCTCAAGGAAGTGGGACAACATCTCTGCCTTTGCCAAATCAGCACATTTAATCAATACACTGCTAAGGAATCATACCGTTTCATTACCAATATTAAGCACCTTTCAGACCATACAGAAAAAAGGAACTTTGAACCTTGCTCCTGAATGGCAGAAGGAGATGTGGAGGCGAAAGTGCAGGCAATATGCGGCCCACCTCCGAAAAGCACTGTTTAGTCAACATGGGCATGGAGCAAGGACATGCTTGTAAAAGCATGTTTATGTGGAATTGAACAGAACAGGAAAAAAATCCAAGAGGTTTCCCAGAAGTAACAACAGCAATGTGTTAACTTAATCCCATACATGGACAAAGTGGAGCTGAAGAGATCCAGCTGGTGATCTCAGCTCAGTTTTGACACTGCTACTGTGGCACATAACGACCCCTTGACCTTCTCTCCCTGTTTCACTTCCCCCTAATAGTTGGAGATGCTGTCACGTTTTCCAAACTAAGGAATGGTTTTCCTTTCTTAAATTCATCTCTGAGTGTTTTGGCACAGAAACTGACAAAGTACAGACTGGCATAGAATTTGGTTGTGATCTCAAGCCACCTTACACATGTTTAGACAAAATGCAAAACAATTTCTCACTGTAAGAGTTGCAGTATGTTAGACTTTCAAAGAAAACTTAAGCTTCCAGTTCTATTTTATTTCTCTCCTCAGCTGCTCACACTTAAACCATAGGAAACAGAGCACAGAGCATAATTTTCACCCCTCAAGCTTAGAAACCTAACCAGTTTATTTTCTTGGCAGTATCACTGACACATTGATATAAGTTCTCCTTACCTTACCATCTACCTGTTCCATATGAAGGCTCCTTATAATGCCCTAAGCCTAGCAAGTTTAGTCTTTGGCAAAGGCATAAAAAAATATTCTTAAATATTTATTCCTGGCTTCCAGGAAAGGGAGGGTTTGGGTTTTCTTGTTTCCACATATCAGAGCTTTGTAGCTCTGAGAAATCTTGCAATTTGTGGTTCAAGACTATCATTTTCCTGATGGCAGGCTCCGGCTACCTTTTAATAATCTTCACTTCTGTCAAATTTTCCTCCTCAAGAGAGCTGCTTTTCCTCTAATAGGGCATTTACCGGTTATTTTTTTCCTTTTCAAATAGCCCATAATAATAATATTCGCAGACACAAAACATCAAACAGCCTCTCCTAACAGTGGCTGCTAGGTTTGAAGTTCTAGTATAATCTGGTTTCCTTATGAGTTCATTGTTGTTTCAGCACATGCCCTCTGTTACTGCAAAACAACACAGCTAATATGTTTGGCATAATACTTGGAGGCATGTAATCAGTTCCGACTATACAGTAACCAACCACTAAGGCAGCAGCAACAGCAGATCACTGAAGTTTTAGAAAAGCAGCTTGTGTGGCAAGTAAACAACAGTAGAATTTTCTCTTCATGTTATTTTCAAGTGCCCAGCCCAAAAAAGTGCTACAGCAATGTCCTGGCATTCTGGAAATGTTTGTGCCATGAGATGAGACATACTGGGCTTCTACAAATATCATCTTCAGGTTAAGCCTGTTTCCAGCAAGATTTTGACAGTTTTAGTATCCATCACTAAGCATTACCAACCTGTAGCCTCAATCAGTCATTCTGACTCTCCTTGTCTCTTGAACAACTAGATGAGCAATGATGGAAAAGACACTATCAAGAAGAGGAGAACAGCTGCTCCTCTGGAGAAGCTGCATAGGTCTGGCTGAGGAAACTGTGATGAACATATCTGTCATCTTGAGAGTACATGGACTTGTCAGGCTAGGGTCTTCTGGCAAGTGAGTCAAAGCAGATATTATCAGCAGATAATGCCTTTAACCCTCAACATGTAGTAAAATGTCTGTGTTCAGATAGAAACAGCAATTCAGTTCACTCACTAGTAAATCAACTTACAGGGAGATTACCTTGTACTTGGAAGTATCCCAGTTATGAACCAGCCTTGCAGGAATGAGGAAGCTGTCATCCACATGGCAGGTACAGCAGTAATACCAGCCACTGTAACTACACACCTTGGCTTTGCCATTGGACAAGCCTATGGAGCGCTGACAGCCTGAAGGAGAGAGGAAAAGACTGGGTTTGTACAGTATGCCAGAGGTGCAGATTCAGGACACAGTAAGGAAAGTAATTATTCCTTCTTCTGAGGTCATTTAAACAAAAAATACACAAAACCAACCGACCTCCACATTAACAGCAAACAAACAAGAACTCCACAATCACCATCTTTTTCCTTAGAAACAGTGAAATAAGTATATCCTTTGTCAAGTGCTGAAAAAAACTTTCACTAACTTGAGTGTGTAGAATATAGTTCAGAGAGCAAAGAGTACTTAGCTTCTCAAGAAACAAAGGCAGAAGAGCAACTTTGAGATAGTAGGCATATAAATGACAGTGTCATAAACAACAAAGAATCACTGCCCAATAAGTCATATTTCTCAGTGTCATATCTCCACAGTTCTCGAACACCTCCAGAGACAGTGTCTCCACCACCTCTTCAGTCCAATAACTCACCACTCTGAGAAGTTTTTCTTAATACCCAACCTGAACCTCCCATAGTGCAACTTAAAGCCACTACCTCTCATTCTATCACTGTTGAGAGAAGAGCCCAACCCCCTCCTCTGTAAAAGAAACAATACTACCCATCTTCTGCTCAGGAGCAAGATGAAGAACTATACAAAAGATAGCATTTCTTCCTCCTTCCAAAGCTAAATAGATGCAAGTCCTCAGTGCGTACGTTTGTGTCAGCAGTATCTCAGTAGAGTATCTCAAGTACCAGCATGGTAAAAAGAAGTGGTGAAAGGTCTAAATCTTTCTCCTTCTCTAAGTTGCCTCTAGATACTTCTTTTATCATGAAAAAGCACAGAAGCATGAATCTTGATACCCCAATGGACTCCAGCAGTAGCATTCATTACAGACAGCAATCCCCTCACATTGGGTGAAACAAGCCGCTAAATAACACATAGGTTTTTTATAGCTCAATTTGTTTGGACCAGGTGATGCAGTCCAAGCAGTACAACTACAACTGAACGAGACTGATGCCTCCCAGCTAAATACCATCAAAACTTCTATAAATGTTCCCCATTAGCCAACATTTACTTTCTAGGGAATGAGGATGGGATAGTACACACTAATTTCATTCCCTGCCGCTCCACAAGCTGCTGGTTTGTCTTAGCAATCTAGCTCCCATTAGTTAGGCTGAAGGCAACTATATGCTAAACTCTAATTTCTTAGATTTGAATTGTCACCATCCGAAGCTAAAATATCCACAGATGAGAAGGCACTATTTAGACATTCTTTCCTGCCATCTCCTGGAGCCAGAAACTTATTCCAGTCTATGAACACCTTCCTGGAGAGATGAATGACAAAGCACAGAAGTACATTCTCCTCCTGCTCTCAGAGGACTACATCCAGCCCAGAACTGAAGGGCTCTGCAGTAAAAAGGGTCTTGGTACACAAACTCTGAAACTTCAGGGTTTGCTTTCTTCAGGAAGGGTGGCTTTATAAAAAGAAGTTTCTATCCATGCAGCCAATTCTCCTTTTTTCCAGTACTTCTCTGCACCCGTGCTTGTTTCCTTGTTTCTCAGAAACAAATTTTTACATGGAGTATTTCCCTATCTTCCTCATACCCTCAAGTCAACCATATTCTGCAAAGCTACACAACAATTGTACTTGGATTTTTTTTTTTTTTAAATGAGAATGCAGCACTGACACCCACCTCACATTTTCCCTGAGCTTACAATCTTTGCTGCTGGAAAATCACCATCCTTACCATTCTTATCTGTTGTGATTCATAATGATGGCTATTTCTACAATCCTTTCAAATCAAGTTATCAAAGCACTGATTTTCTTTGATGTTATGCAGTTCAAAGTGATGTAGAGTGTGTGACAAACATATTTCTATAGCATAGACCATTTATGCTACTTTGTTTTTTTAAGATGGGGAAAAAAAACAGCAAGAGGAAGAGGAAAAAAAAAAAAAAAAAGGAGGAGAAAAGAACAGCAGAGGGCTTAATGCTTTTGGAAATTCTGCACCTAGCCATGCAGGTACATAAATTTGTCATCACGTTTACCAAAAACAAAGCTAGTACAGATTCCTGGGCTTAAACTCTTCGGTATCCCTCTCCACAAGATAGTAGGATGTAGCCAACCATCCCACAGATTGGAAACACAACTCAGCGAACAGGTTTACCTGAAGAGAAGGAACCTTTTACATTTGCAGAAAAAAAAAAAAAACTTGCCTACAAAAAGAGAAAACAGCTTCCCCACACTGGGGGGAAAAGCAGCACTATTTTCACCAATTCCCTTTCAACTATTCCTAGCGCCCATACAGAACAGCATCCATGAAACTTCTGTACAAAGGTCTTGCAAATCCTGAGAATAAGAATACTCCAACTTTTATTATTATCCCCAAAATCATTCCTACCTAAAGGATGTTACAGAGCAAGCTACAAATGGGAGAAGCATGGCTTCATACGCTGTCAGCAAAGTGAGGTAAGGAATGATCCTGAACCTTTCACCACCGAAAATATGACAAAGCTACACTAGAATCAAGCAGAGAAAAGAGGGGTTCAAAAAAAATAGCAGCAAGGAAGTGCTGCTGGGCACAGATGAATCTCTCTTAATAATACCTCTGTGAGCAGAGTAGAAGCATCAACACGAAGAAGCTCATCTCCAAATGCTAAGACTTCAGGAGGAAAGAATTACAAGGAGAAAAGGTAAAAGAAAACAGTTATCACAAATCTCTGTTCTCGACATAAGGCGGTGGTGAGTGGTACAGCATGAAGGACAAATTCAAGACACTACAGTATACCTCCCATTCTGCAAAGTGTAGAAAACACTTCTGCCACACTTAGGGTGTCATAAAGCTCTTACAGTCGTGGCAGATACACACAGCTATTCTTCATCCTTTATTCCTGTTCTTCAACCATTTAGCAAGAAATGCTGGAGCAAGCAACAGTGGGAAACAAGGAAAGAGGAAGACCAAACTCGAAATAAGCACATAACAGTTTTCTTTATTCAATAAAGTTATTTACTCGGTACAGAAAAAAGCAACTCCCTCGTGATTGTGTACCATAATTAAATCTGTGACAGATTAGCTTAGAAGCTAATTTATTTAGAAATAACATACAATATGAAGAAGAAAAACGACCCACAAACTTCAAAAGGCTTTTAGCTTGATAAAGCCATAAAACAGGCTAAGCAGAAGGTGCACAGCAACAAATTTTCAGTGTTAGATCAGACATAAAACACCATTCTACCTTCTCAGCAAAAACAGGGAAAGTGAGAATTACACTTTAGTTGCTGACCTTATGTTTCTGTGCTCTTTACAGTAGAAAAACTCAAACTCACTAGGAAGACAGACTAACAACCCAGCTCTACATTCTTGAGTGTAATCTACATCAGTTGCTCCAGAAATTAGGAAGGGTTTGTTAGTCCCCAGTTCCCAACTTAGTTGTTTGGTTTTTAACAGACTCCAAAGGATGGACCAACCCTCTTGAATCTATGGAAACCCCAACTACTGACTGGAGCCTTAAACTAAGCCCTAAATTAACAGCTTTCCCATCCTGACTAGTGCCAATAAAAATGAAACACACAGCCCAAGATAACTTGGCCACCCACGCTAGGTAGTCTTGCTGGTTGCAGGCCTGAGCCTAGGCTGGGCAGATGGGTCAGGAAGCATCCATCCCTTCCTGCTGCCAACAGCTCATGTGTGCACAGCACAGATGAGTCATCCTCTAAGCACCCAGGCTTTCTTCCAGTCAGCAAAGCTTAGTTTAATGCAGTCATCCAATATTTAGACTGTCAGGGCTAGGTGTAGTAAACAACATCCTTTATGTCAGTCATACTGAACACACAGATCTATCACCCTCTCTGAGAAGATCAACAATGAAAAAATAACCACGAGTGAAAAAAAGCCATGTGACAGCACATACAGACTTCACCAATAAATTAGGAGCAAAAAAACCTCCAAAAAACTAGCTGTGCATCAAACGGCTGCAATAAAACTTTACTTTTGGAAACTGGCTTTTTATTTGGATTTCTCCACTTCAATTTTATCAGAATATAGGTTCTTTTACCCTTAGTGTCAGATGCTGAGAAGGACCAAGATGCCATAATTTCCCAAAGAACTTGCTCCAAGGGAATTAAAAACATCAGTGAAGACATGCTTCACGTGCAGCTATGGTTTGTGAATCCTTTAACAGATGGCCAGTCTGCATTCTCCCCAGTATCTTTAAAAATTCCTTTCTTCTCATTTGCAGGACCACAGCACTGATGAAGAATAGGACACACCTCAACTAATTTGCTATTATTTCCCCATGCCCTTACAGGGTTATTCTCAGCAACACGTGGTGCTTTGCTGAGATTCTGAAGCACTCCCAGACAGAGGTGGATAGGATTTTCCAGGGAATAACATAGTAGCAGACACTGGTAGCTCACCAACTCTTCAGACAGGGGTGGGGAATGAATGCACTCTCTGGGCCAGCCTTTGGAATTCACCAGCCACCAGTAAACTGAGGACTGAATGTAATCAGTAATTAATAGTATTCCTAATCCTACAGATGATGACACTCATAGTAGGCGAGTTTACACAGTGCATAGTTTATGCACTGGGAAAGCAGATGAGAATACAGCCAAGAGCAGGTGAGCTGTTTGTAAGATAAGAGTGGTTGCTGGTGCCAACATCCACATCTGTGGCCAGGTCACTTCACACACACAGCCTCTAGTTAATTCAGTTTTCATTCTTGCTCTACAATTAGTTTGAACACCACATAATTCTGCACTATTCACTCATTTACTTACACTGAAGGCCCCCCCAGTTTGCTGAGTTCCATTCACTTAATAAAGTGGCTAATAACATACATTGAAACAATCAGCCCTGTTTCCATTCAGATACACAGCTGGATTTGTATCTCCTAACATGAAGAGCAACTGTGAATTAAGTGTGGCTAAACATTTTTCACCAATGTTAGTTGAATTTCTTCTTGGTTGCACATCACTAGCATAGTGCTACCTTGGGCATATTGCTCAGATTTACACAGCTTAGGTATGTATAAGCCCATTAGTGTTGCAGAAGGACAGGTGAAGAACCTGAAACCCTCCCAGCAGCTAGCATATGGGTCATCCTCTAGCCTCTCTTACATTTCTTCTGTTCTCATACAAACATAGCAGTTCTGCCAATAATACACTGCACCGACATGTGAGCTGACTTGCTTGATTTAAAAGATGCTAACCCAGCAAATGAAACAGGTTCTTGTGACGTGATCCCTACTGTCCAGAGAAGAATTTGGAGACTTTGAGTTTTCAGGGCTGAAAACATTTTCATTTTCCAGGTGTAGCTTTGTCTATCCTAACACAAATGAGACATTTAGACCTCCTGTCTTGATATTCCTTTGTTTAAACTTCGTTAATTGATTCATCAAGACATACACCTTGACTGGCTTCACTGGACAAATGGACCAAAAAAATAGTCAAGAGTTCCTTAGGGCCAGCAGAATTAATTCTTGGGATTCACAAGAAACAAGACACTGTCAAGGAAAAGAATAGAACCTATGCAAGCAGTAGACATGCTCACTCAGCGAAACTGAGCTCATTCTCCCAGCACCACGGAAAACAAAAATAACAACACATTTAGGTTGGAGGAAAAAAAAAAAACACAACAAAAACAAAAAAAAACAGGCAACAACAACTTGCTAAAAACCTAAAGAGTTCTTCATGGAAAGATTAGAATTATACAGTAACCTATCCCAGAGCACGGAGCAAAGGCTCACTTTAAACTTTCCAGGGGAAATACATAGATTTTCAGCTAAGACCTGTGTAACAGCTGTTCTGCCTCCAGCGCTGATGCAAATAAAATAAGTAAAACAGCAGCAGAGGATTGCAAAGTGCACAAAGGGGAACAGGACAGGCACTGAACTGGCCAGGTACTCAACTGAACTGCCTTCCAACAATAGCAGGCCAATCTCAAAATCCAAAGGAGAAGATCTTGCTCTGCGAAAGCACCAAACAAATGGCAGGCAGGTGAAGGACTTAATTGCTATGAGATTACACAAAGCTAATGCTTCCATTGCCATTTCCCCACAGCCAAGCTTTCTTAAACTGAAAAGCCCATTTACTTTACTTCTGAAAATGGAATGTCTTATGTGAGCATAACTGATCACCGATAAGAGATTTAATCAAGCAAACAAAAGAGAAACCGTGCAATGTTTTCTAATGCCAGCCAATGAGCTGCCACATGATCAAAGAGCCTGTGGACCAGCAACCTCATGTTTTGAAACATGCAGGTGCATAGCAGATGAAGCACTGCATGCTCAACAAATTTAAGTTACCCTGGCATAGAAACCTTTTCTCCACAGCAATTATTCTTGGGATCTAAAAGAGTGAGAAGAGGGCTGACAGCTTTCCAAAGGACTTTCTGGTATTATAGCACTTCTGTGCTACGTTTGCGGAGATTTGTCCCCTGCTATTCGTATTTCTGTTACTCACTGCTATCAAATAGGTGCTGGGTGTGATAACAGTTCACTAAGTATTAGTTAAATTCAAGGAATTGAATTCAAGGAATTCACCTTTGCTTCTCAACTACCTGGCTTTTTAGAACGCTGAACTAAGTCAACTTGGCATACAGCTAATCTACTTTATTTTTAATTATATTTGCTGCCTCACAATCTATTAGGAACACACTTTATTTTTGACTGAGTTAACTTTTACCAGAGGTTGAGCTGGTTTTAGACCAAGGAAGTGAGCAAGAGCAGAGGCTACATGAGCTGGGCACACTGCGTTGGGCTCTCCCCATCTACACACGGGATCACAGCACTAGAGGCAGCCTGACTCCTTGAAAGCCAGCAGCTCTCCACCTGCTGCTCCATTTGACAGGGCTACAGGCTCAGGAAATAGCCCATTGACTAACACTGGTTACTCTGCTCCCAGTGATCAGTTCAGCCAGCCAAGTCAGCAGTGCCATAATAGCAATGTTTTTTCTTCTTGCAAGTGACAAGTCAAAGAGAAAGCAGAGAAGACAAAAGGTACTCCAAAACAGGTGTGAGGAAAGCCACACAGAGAAACAAAAGGGTGTAGAGTACATTTTGCAGAAAGCAGAAACTCCCACATCCATTAGGACTCGTTGTCAAAGCAACAAGTGCTCCTGGCAGATGACAGGGAGAGAAAAAAATTAAAAAAAAATTTAAGAAGTGAAAAGAAAGAAAAACATTTAAAGAACAGAAGCCATGTAAAAAAACAAAGAGTCAGGAATGGAGGCTATTTGCCTTCCTAATCTGCAGAAAAGTGAAGGCACAAGACAAGGGAATGGCAAATGGCAAGGGCTGCTGGGGAATTCTGCTCCTGACAGAGCTCCAGAAGGGGTTCTCCAGGTCAGACAGCTAGCTGCCCTTCCCCAGGAGCTTGCAGACAACCCAACAGGGAGAAAGGACTGTCACTGGAGTGCCTACAACTGGCTACCACTACTGACAAGATGCTGCACCTGCAAAGCACGTTCTGATGGAAGCCACCTCAAATTTGTAATATGAACAGTTTAGAATTTCTCTTGAATCCAGGTAAAATAAATAAGTTAAATAATTGATCACCTTAGCATGTCTCATTACTCACTTTATTAAAAAAAAAAAAATCATTATAAACCCTAATGTTTACAAGCTTGCACATGCAACAGCTTTCACTCCATACTTATTTGAGGACAAGAAGTTTCACCTGAAATGTCACTCCAGCTCAGAGCCCCAGACACTAACCATGGGAACACTGGTACACCCTACATAATAGCAACACGACAGGAGAAAACTTGCAGCTATGTGGATATATGAAGGACGGAAGAGGGTGCCATTCTAGTGCCAATAGTTTCTAGCTAGTTTAGTTTTCTAAATGCATTGCCATTCAAAGTCAGAAATACAACCATTGGCAACAAAGGAAAAAGAGTTTATAAAAGCATGCCTCTCCACATTATCAACAGCCTGAAAGGACATTATTTCTTACAATTTCAAATGATGAACTGCCTTCCACAACGGAAAGCTAAAAGTGCCAGGGACTCTTTTTCTTGCTCAGCAGATACAAACTTCTTTTTTTTCCACCTTCTGACTCCAATGTATTAACAGTTTGTCCCCCTGCCCCACGACTACATCTGACACTACAGTCCTGACCTATATCACGAGTTGAAAAGTGCCAGTCAGACTCCAAGATAAGCTTGTCAATAGAGAAATGCAGACATTCTTCCCTACCTGCTTGTGAACGTCAGCTGTTTGTGTGGAAGCAGTCCCTTGAAAAGCCTTTACTAAAGGAGAAAGGAAAAGAGAGATACAGAGGGCAATTCAAACAAACAAA
Organism: Centrocercus urophasianus; assembly: GCF_019232065.1. Taxonomy (NCBI): domain Eukaryota; kingdom Metazoa; phylum Chordata; class Aves; order Galliformes; family Phasianidae; genus Centrocercus; species Centrocercus urophasianus. The sequence goes on along the minus strand of NW_024884756.1, from coordinate 11,624,883 downwards.
CAAAAAAAATGAAAAAAAACCACCCAAAACAAAACCAAAAACGAGGAGGGGAACCTCACAAAGACTGCAACCAGGAGAAAAAAAAAAAAATACACAAAAACACAACCTCTCCCCATCAGGTCCTCCCAACAACCTTCATTATCAGCGGTTCATTGTCAATCAATTAGCCAAGGCAGCGGGGGTCTGTAAGAAGGGGGGTAGCCTGAGAGACAATGGTCTGCCCTGTTGTATTACTATTTAATCACTTTTCCTAAATAAATAAAGCAGCCCTGAGGTGCTGTCATGTCAAGGGAATTTATCACAAAAAAAACCCTTCATTTTTCATTGGTCATTACTTTTCCTTCCCTCCCACCCCTGCAGGACTTAGAGAGGGTTATTACTGTAGCCTTAAGTTCCATCTTTGTATTGCTTGCCTTTGATTCCCACTCGGACCTTGCCACTTTCTGGCACTAATTTGTCAGGCCGAACAAAGGAGGGATTTGTACCTCCTGTAAGGTCTCAATTAGGAAAGGCTTCTGCTGTATTATGTGCCATTGGGACAGGACACAAAGACGGTAATTACAGGAATTTGCACTAAATGGCTGAAGAATTCACAGCAAAACTTTTCTTTCTCCCCCTCCTTATCCTTTTCCAAGCTTACCCCTCCCTGCAGCCCCGGGGAAAACTGCTCTCAATGCCTGCAAGATGTAATTACCAACAGCAGGCCCCTCACTTTAAACAGCAGCCCGCTGCAGGGAACAGCACAAACTGCCTGCAGGAAGCAAGGTATAAGGAGGGAGCCTTAGCGTCTCCAAAGTCTCCTCAGCACAACTTTTCTGAGCCAAACAAGATTTCTCAGTTTCTCTCAATTATAATTAAAATAATTCGTTTCTTTGTGCTATGTTAACAGCCAGAAGTACCAGCTGACTTACACAAACCAGCTCGGAGAGTCTCAGGGCAAAGGGTATGCTCCCACAGTAAATGCTATGTACCCAAGGATGAGGGGGGATACAGATAGTCCCAGCAGTATCATCCAAAATCCGGGAGGCAGCAATGCTTCTTACAGGCTCTTCACAATTCAAACTTCTCTGAGCAAGACTGCAGACTGAAAGGAGCCACAGGAGCACTGGGGAAGTCTCACACGTATCAGGAAAAGACACAGTGTCACTGCCACTGTCAGAATACTACTTGTGGGGAACACAAATGAGTTCAGACTAAGTGTCCCATGTTTGGTAGAGGAAATCCATTCCTTCCCACTCAAGAATCTCTTCCCATACAACATAATGCAACACTAAAATCTATCTCACATTGCAGACACACATTTTGTTGCCATTACAGGAGCTGATCCTGCTGGAAACACCACCTTGAAATTCTCCTGGATCTCAGCCAGAGGATGAAGCAAAATTAGAAGATATTCCTCCACCAAGCTTGAAACAAAAAGAAATACAAAGAAAGGAATAGAGCTTGAATACAATGTGGGATGCTATCTTAAAATGAGACTATTAATTCTTCTGACTTCTTGACTTTCACAAGGTCTGTCTGCTAGGTACCATGCCAGGTCGACTCCATCTTGGAGATACCTGTTTGACTACGCCCAGAGTCTTCTGACAGCTGCCATTCTCACAGCTTCCTTAAAGGTAAGATATCTCTGCTGCCCCTGTTTTAGAGGGGGCAGATGTTTGCTTACATTCTTAGGTACCCAATGACATGCAGTTAATCAGAGCTGTTGTGGTTCTCGGGCACCTTCAATTGAGTTTGGCACCTAATTAGTCCCAGAAAAACAAGACATGAAGTTAGAGTTCATAGCCAAGAACAGAACTGAATTCAAGCAGAAACCCCAACAACGTGACCAAACTAATAACTGCCACGAGACAAACCTTTATGATACTCCAGCAACCAAAGTGTCATGCACCATGGAGAGGTGAGCAGGAGGCATATCTGTAGGCAATCACCACAGAGAGAGAAAGCCAGCTTCATCTACACCCAGCTCTGCAGGCAACAAGTATTTCTGGGGGCTCAGGTCTCCTCCGGCAGGGATTCAGGCCAGCCAGCTGCCATGCACAGGCCCAAGAAAGCCACATATGGTTCTAGAGCAACAGGAGACCCTCAAACCAGACAGCTCCCCATCCCAGGGGGAATGCAGCTCCTAGCAGCTTCCACAGCAAATGACAAAAACCCACTGAAAAGCTGCTATTGATGCAGCTGGCAATTTTAAGTGAACATAACTAAAGCCAGCCTACAAACCACAATTTTGGCACAAGGTTCCAAATTTGCTCCACAATGCTGCCTTTACTGAAGTAAAAAAAACAATGAAATGCATTCATACGGGTCCCCTCTATTTTCACCTCATTCCCAATCAGGATGAAAAATCACACTCCTGCCTAGGACTAGAGTCACATTTCAAATGAACCGAGATTCACAATTAGATGCAGAACCTGAAGGTCATGTTTTCATCTCTGCTTCAAGGGAAGTGAAGAGCAGATAACCTCAGTGCTAGAACATGTGTCACCAAACAATGGTATGTCAGGGAAACATAACACATGGTTTTAAAGAATCTCCTTAGAAAGCTCAATACAAAGTGAGTTCCAAAAACAACTTTGAGGAGAATTATTAATAAAAAGACACAAGTCCTTGATGTTGGAAACCAGCCTTGTAGCCAGAATTCAGGTTCTTTTGATTCTAGACCACTGTCCACTGTCCTTTGAAAACAGCTCATCTGCCTAGTAAGGAAGCCCTGACCCATGTAGCATATGCTATGTGTGCACAATCTAATGCTTCAGAACTGTGCATCAAATGCTGGAGAGTCCTTGCATATCTTGTAGGTTTTTCTCCACATTTTCTCCACAGAGAGCAAAGAAAGATTAATAGATCAAAGTGCCCATGACTGTAGTGAGAGGCAGAAAGCTCTCTAAAATGCTGCTAAAACAAATGTGAGCTCTTCCAGGTGATATTTTGTTTGTTTCTGCAGAGGAGGAATGGGTGCAGAAACTGCTGTCTAGTTGCTTACCTGCACACTTGAAGCTCTGAACTGTGAGCCCTCTTTCTAGAGACAGCGTAGTCAGGATGCTGAGGAAGCTGGTTGTCACAGACTGGCGCTTGCTCTTCCTGAAATCATTTCCAAAGGGTCGATCTCCAGGTTTGTTTCGAAGCGTGACCTGTGGGTTCTGACCTAGACTTCTAGTGGCATTGGCTGCTGTTTTCAGTGCTTCCATCCACTCCTGAGCCCTCTGACGGGTCTCTGCACGTAGGCGAAGGACATCTTGAGGAAAAATTACCTGAAAGCAAGAGTCACAGCCATCTTGAGTATCTGTCTGAACCGACAGGCAAACATCAACATTGTAGCTCAGCAGAGGGTCTTCATCAAGCCTACCAGGTTGAAATGCCATTAAATAAGACCTATTTAAGACAAAAGTAAATGCCTTCCAGTTATTTTGGACAGTTAACCTATAAAGAGTCCCCGATTTGAGAATATTTTGGTATTCTTTAGTATTTTCAGTCAAATTCATAGACAGCAAAAGTTCCATGGGCTTCTCTACCAATCCGTTAGTTTGAGAATGGTCACTGCTATTGTCAGGCTCTGGCACATTCTCCACTTGCTCTGGCTGTCTTGTGAAAGCAGGCACAGAAGCACGCATCACTTCCCAGAGCTTCCGCCCCCAGTCCAAAGCTTCCCATGATGACTCTGCCTTCAGCTGCAGCTGAGAGTTTTCTGACAGGACAACCTCCACCACCTTGGCTTCAATGCTACCAGTAACAGTGACCCTTTGAAAATGCACAAGCGGGAACATGGTGGGAAGAGTCTGGTTGCCACTGCTGTCCAGGCAATACAGGTACAGTTTGGATGGGGAGAGCTCAGCATAACAGGTTTGCCAGTAGCTGTCATTGTCTCTTCTAATTTCTAAGTATCCCTTCTTCAGAATATTTGGGAACGTAGGCTTGTGTTCTAGAAGAAACAAAATGAGAACATTAATTCATTTTAAATAACATCTCACTTTGCTCAGTCATACTGGCTTACACTTTACTACTGATCAGGCACAATGCATTCAGAGGCTAAGACCATGGAAATAGCCTTTATCCAATATGCTATGATTATAAAACACAATCTTACTCAGAGATGCCAAAGCACTTTACAGAGAGGAGCAGGGAAACAGGGAAAAAGAAATCAAGCAATTTCTCGGCAATAATCCAGCAGAAGTGACAGAACAACGAAACAGTGCAAGCCTCCCAGAACCTAGTCCAGAAGAGTACAGTATTGTAAGGTGAACATACAAGTGGCAATGGCAACACAAAGATGCTAAGCACAGATGATGTCATCTACGTATACTTCACAGTGAATATACCACCAAATTTGATATTTGGCCCACCAGGTCATATGTTAGACTTGGACTGAACTCAAGTGCACTCTCACTTCCTCTCTGAAGAAGACAGAGGAATGAAAAAAAGGAAAAAGCTTGTGAGAAGTAAAGGCAAGGAGATTGCTTGCCAGTTACCATCACCAGCAGCTATTACTTAGTGAAAACTAGTTTAATTTACAGCGAACTGAAATACATTTGGACAGAAAAAAAAAAAAAAAAAAAGACGACGACGACAAAACAGCGCCTTGCTGCCCATCTTAATGGGCTCATGCCCAGGGGTCAAACTTGCCCAGCGAAGGACCTCCAGTCCCCCCGCCGTTCCCTCAGCAGCCCCGCAGGCGCCGCCCGCCTCGTGGAGCTGCACAGCTGCGCTACCGTTAGAGCCGTTGGAACCGGCCGCGCCCAGCAGGGGGCAGCCCGCACCTGCGCCAGCTGAGCCGTGCCCCACCGCAGGCGCTGCCAGCAGGTGCGAGCACTCCTTCCTCCTGGGATGGACGTGCCCATCTTTGCTGGTACCGGGGTAAATCCCAGTGGAGTTCGCTGCCACGCCCTAATGGCGAGTTTAACATCTGGCACGGCACAACGCAGCCGTGAGGAGCAAAGCGTTGCCCTGTTGGACTCTACCCTTCCTGTGATGGGACCTGCGATGGCTTTTGGCTCACAAGAGTCGGGAACTGCAGTAACACAGTTGCTCTTTCACCAGCAGTTCCTGCCCTTGGCCCAGAGCCTTTCAGAGGGATGGGGTAGGCAGCTGGAGGCAGGAAACATTTCCAGCATCACCACTGAACCAGCTACTGCTCGGGTCAACAGCCCACACTCTATCAAGTGTAAAACATGAGCTCCACTGACCACGCCTAGGATGCCTCCAACGCAGAGCAAAGTACCTGGGTTTGACAGAGCTTGGAAGCAAAGAGCTCAGGATGCGGCTGTGTGTACAGTCCCTCATCCCCACCAGGCTTCCTAGGAGGGCTGGCTGGACTGCTCTCAATGATGCCCGTCGAAAAGCGTTTACAGGATTAAGTAGACAAGTTTCAGTCAACCTTAATCAATATCCATGAGAATTAATTGTTTTGGGATACTTAATGTGTGTATGCAAACCTGAGATAGGCAGTTAAAAGTGAGGGGAAAATGCTACCTCCCATCCACACAAACAAAATGGATGCTTAAGTTTTGCTTTGCCAACCCGGCCTCAGCTTCCCCATGTAGCCCATATATAGAGAACGGAGACTGCCCTTAACACCATGCTCAAAAAAGCACTCTTCAACCTATCTGGAAAGACTTTCTGCATATATATATTTTTTGTTTAGATATTTATATATATATAAAATATAAAAATCATAGCAATTGAAAAATCATTGTTTTGGCAGTAGGTATAAAAAGCTGAAAATAAATAAACAAAACTTACATTGCAGACAAATAGGCTACCCAAAAATATCTCAACTAAATGTGAAAACTGAAAGCCCAATCTAAAACTTACAACGGTAGAGAAAAAGCACGCTCTCATAATCCCAAACGGATACACACATGTGCATACACACACTAACAGAGAACCAATTTTGTTCACCATCCATCTCTGGCCCTGACATTCATTAGTATTTCTGCGCTAACTCAAAAGCCATTAATTTATCTGAAACCCACACTAATCCCTTTGTAGTGCAGATAATGGGCATCCATTCTAGAGTCATCTTCCCTTTCTATTAATCCAATCAGGGAGGCAGCACTTCTGCAGCTCCAACTGCAATCTCTCTCGCTTCCATCAAGTACAGATGACAGTTCAAGCTTCTCCATAATAAGACAACTCATAACCTTCCCCCAGCCACCCCTCCTTCATCTGCACACACGTTTGCTCATCTTTTGTTGAGTTACAGAAAAGCTATCTCTCCCTCTCTGCCATTCACAGAAGCACTCCCTCCTCCCTTCTTCACCCCACTCCCTCCTTCAAGCTCAGCTCCACTCTAAATGAGACAAAACCAGCAGCCAACTTGATTAACATTCAAATGTATCATATTGTTTAGGCCAGGGCAGTAGACGCTGACGGAGATGTGCTGAATCCACACACACATCCCTTACAGCCCTCTGCTCCCAGATCTCCTCCACATGCAGTGTGCCAGACAATGCCTTTCCACTCAGAGAGAAAATGCTCCCACCTCTCCATCTGCCTTCAAAACAGAAACTAATCCACTGCAGCTCTTCCTCTTTACAGAAACAAGGAGAATAAACTGAGGAAGTATTAAAAAAAAGTGGAAGTAGTAACAGTAAATGGCCCGTGCCTGGACCATTAGGAGTTACAGTTTCAAGTGATGAGGAGGAAGGAGACAGAAGGAAGCAGAGAAACTCAGCAACTAAGGACAGGACAATATGCTCTTCAGCATCTTTCCTCTCCTCTGGGGAGAGTTAGGCACCCTGCACTCAGCACACACCTACCACTTTCCATGCTTGGTGATAGGAGAGGGAACGCAAAGGTTGTCTCAGCATATCCAGGAGATGCCATGTTCCTCAACAACTGACATTCTTGTGTCCCAGAAAAACATGCCCTGCTCTGCACCACAGAAGCATTTCTGATTTCAGCAATACCAAGTAACTTGGAAATGTTTCATTTCTGAATGACTTGCCTTTTGAGGCGGTATTCCTGTCTGGATTTTCTGGTTCTCAGAGACACGAACAAATCACAGAGCTTTTGTCAATAGTCCTCACCTCAAATTTGTGTAGAATTCAGCAGATGCCTTTCTGACCTGAAATGCTCTCTCAGATCACGATGGATTGCTGTCCCACAGGCTCCCGAGTTGCGAGAGACAGACATGTGGTCAGAGAGTATAGCTGCAGAACCCTGTGGAAGTCACCTTAAACACAAAAACAGTTTTTCTCCAACCATTTCCCAATTTAAGTAGTTTTGGCATGGCAATCTCAACCAGAGATATGAGCTAGAAAATGCTGGGTCCTACTCCCAGCTCTGCCACTAACTCTGTAAGTCAAGTTGGCCAACTCATTTGCTTGTGCTTTTTGTTTACCTCCACTTTGCACAGTGCTTTCTGTACACTTTCCTGTATGCCGTATGTTTTTAATCACACTGTTCTCAAGGCTCTTGGGAAGCCCTCCGACAGAACACCCTCACGCTGCTGCTGCCAGAACAAATTAGACACGAGTTCTTCCTTAAGTCAGCAGAACTAGTGACTTGCTTGGGGCTTGCAGGATTAGGAACTAACTGTCCCTCAGCTGGCATGACTAAGATCTGTGATGCCCACTGCCCTCCCACTTAAAACCACCATCTTTTCTTCCCATCCATTTTCCACCTGGCTCTGTAGGTGCTTCTTTTGCAGGCAAAAGAAGTGAGAAAAATCAAACGAAAATGCATTTGCTGATCCTTGTATAAATTCACTCAATTCTACTTCAAAAAGAAGGAAGAAAGAGTATAAAATGACTGACAAAACTATGAAAACAGAGTCATTGGTTCACACTGCCAGTGACCACTAACACCACTAAGGGAAAAGTCTTACATACTGTAATAGCAACAAATGTGAAAATTCAGTTATGATAGTCATCACAACAACATCACTGGAAGCAATCAGCACTACCCCCAGGAGATGAAAAACTATTAAGATTTATGGAGTGCTGTAACTCCATAGGACATAACCCTCCCAACCTAACTCGCTGGTGCCTTTTACTGTAATCCTCCTAGATTATCAGTTTCTTTACGTGACCCCCTCCCATAGCCTCCAGTGGACCTGCTCTCCCAAGGCCCCACAGGCAGGGGAGCAGACAGGGCACTGCTGCTGCTCTGTCAGCCCCTGTAGCCCCTTCAGCTCAGAGGATGCCCAATGAGAAACCAGAACTGAGCCAGAAGGGGGCAAGTGCAGCACTCCCCAAATCAGACAGAGCAGTTAGAGGGGAAGTCTGATCTAGCAGATGAGATGATCCAGATTACACTTCTGTCTGATCTTAGGCAAAACACCTCATCCCATCCCTCTGTGTCTCTGCTCAGTCTTGCTGCCTTTACTGCATGGTTTGTTTAAGCTGTAACCTCTTGGGAAAAGGGGCTGTCCCTTGCTAAATGCAGACAGCCCTTAGCACCTGGGGACCCCAGCCCAGTGGAGGGCATACGACTCATACTGGATTTCAAACAATTTTGATACCTCAAATCTTGACAGGCTCCAAATCTCTGCAAGCACAGCTTTCCCTTGCCTACCTTTTAATGCTGAAAATAGCCTTCCGAGGGCACTGGATGCTCCAACTGGCTGAATGCTTTCTGGGATTATTTCCAACTAGTCTGAGGCTTCCTGCTCTTCACAGAGGAAGGTGCTAAGTGTTGTTTCCACACATCTGCCTTTTGGATGGCTGCACTACTGTGTTCTACACAATGCTACACAGCTATAACCCTCTACCATCCTTGTGGCAATTGGTCCGCTCTAACTGTGCAACCTCTACTTACTGCTGACAAAAGACAGTGCTAATGGAGTGTTTTTGCAAAACCACAAATAATAATTAGACTTTACAAATCTCCCTAGTAGACCAGAAGGAGCTGGGCTTCACCTGGCCATCAGCAGTGTGCCAGTGTGAGGTCTTCACATCATACCCTCAGCATTTCACATCGCTCAAGATAAGATCTCTGGCCACTCCCACTCTGCAGCAGCTCCCTTACTTAGCACAACCTCTCCACTTTCTGTCCAGCTGTCTTTGAGGCTCCATCCCGAGCAGGACAACAGTGGCAACTGATGGCTCTGCCATCTCCTGCTCTGCGACCCACTGCCAGGAACCAACTCAGTGCAGCAATACGTACTACTAAATGCTGCAAGAGCTAGCAACGTTGGCACAGAGACAATGCCAGCCACTGCTGCTGCTGAAGGCAAGGATATCTGGCAAACAAAGATTCCTCTATTTTTCAAGCAGATTAAGTAATTTTCTAACAAAGCTGAAGAGAGATGAATTAGGATTGGGATTTTGTTTTAATTTCAATGACTCCCATTTTCCTGTCAATTTGCATTAAAAAGTTAAGAATTGCATTTCAGGAAGAAATTCCGCTTCTGATCAAAGAACAATTTGAGTGTCAAATTCCCAAAGTCAAAGAGGATAGTCGAAGGCTCCAAGGAGCTCTCAGTTATGACATGATTTTGCAACTCAAAGCAGCCAGACCCTGCCGGTCTTATGACCGTGATTTCAGCAGCCTCTGGCTGTAATTTTTATGCACTTGCATAAAAATGTTTACAGACATAACCTAAACAGTATCTTTCCCCAGCAGATGACACTTGCTGATTTCTGGTATAGACTCCCTACTATCACCACCAAGTTGTATCACACTTGACAGCCATGTCAAATATCAGCAAGATATAAATCATAAATAACTCCTTTGCTTAAGGATTAACCTACTCTCAACTGAACTCAGATTGCAAGTGTTGCTGAAAATTTGTAGGCCCAGGAGCCTGCTTGCTCTACTCACTTCCGTGAATGACATTAACACCACAATGATGCGCTTATGTCCTTCTTTCACAAGCAATCAATTTAGGCAAAGAAGAAAACCCTCACAACTTCCCTCACCAATTCACATGTGCTTCAGCAGTATCCCTTCAATCTGCTCCTTACCCAGCTACTGAGTACTACATGCATGGCAGTGTTTGATTAAGGTGGAATTGAGACTGCTTTATGCCACATAAGGTCAGTGTAGTAGTAGAAAAATGAAATCCCTCAAGTCAACGTGATGCCTGAAGTAGGATAAAGCGGCTTTGTAAAACTCAAAGATCAGTAGCAATCCTCAGTCTGCGAACCACTATTGTGCTGCTCATGAACAGAAATTTAGATATATTTTTCCTCCTCAAAAATATAGAGAAGTTTGCCAGTGTAACACGATGGAAAGTGCAGCAATGACAGCAGAGCAGCAAGGTCTCAGGCTGCAGCAAGTGAGGGTTTGCTCAAGTACAAAGCTGGGGGCACCAAAAAAAAGGAAACAAGCTGCTTACCTTCTGAAGGCATCAGGTACACAGGGATCACCAGCAAGATACCCTCACCTCTACTACCAACCCTTAAATGAGGTCTGGGAAGGGACGGATGCTGGCTTGACCCCTTCCAGTCACTCAGGTACATGGCATTGCATTGCATGCACCTGAGCTCCCCTGGGTTGGCCCTGCCTTCCTACCATGTGCTCAAACACTGTTTCAAGCAGTGACTTAGCATTTCCACTACATGTCAGATATCCAAGAGTTGCATGAAGTTGGGAACCACACCTCTTTTGAAATATTCTCTGTACTACTCCTGAAGATATGACCAGACCTTTGCCATGTTATAAATGGTGGCTAGGTTCCCAGACAGTTAAAAAGATGCAAAGAAAGGGAAACAATGTAAGTCAGAGAGGCAGAATGAGAGAGAGGCAGGTGAAAAATCAGTGGACTTTGGTCTTGTTAGCCATTTTAAGGCAATCATTTTCTTCAACATGACTGTTTTGCCATGTTGCAGCACTGCAACCAAACCATAGATGCAGCATCCTGACACAGTAGTGCCAAAACCAGGGGGGCCGTCTGAGTACCCACCTGCACAGCCTGCTGGCAAGGGGCACCAGGCCATCAGTTCTCTGCAGCTGGGACACTTTCAGCACACAGATGTTCCTCCACTCAGTGAAAGCTCTTCAGTGCCCCATGCTCATAGGCATGGCAGGCAAAATAAGCAGCTACCAGGGAAAAACATTATAGCACTCACACTCCTAGGACTGGTTGTGTTTGAATGAAAACATCCACATGACTGTCAAAGATGACTACTCATGCACTGTGTTTTAATGACCTAAGCAATCTTCCTCGAGATGCTACAGAAGCAGTATTCTCTTTCTGTTTGCCAGGACACATGCCCAGAAATACAAAAGCCTGCCTTGAATTTGCTTGCAACTTCCTTCTTTTCTAGCTCCACTTACTGTTTAACACTGCTCTGCAGTGCTCATTTCTGGTACACTAGCTGCGTTGTCAGCAGGCCTGAGAAGATACAACCCCAGAAGGCACAGCTTCTTTCAGAGCTTTTTCCTTCACAGAACCTGGAGTGGATCCAGTTTCATTTTATTTGTATTATGAGAAAGTAAGCAGCAGGAACAGATAAGCTCAGAGTAATAAATATAATATGAAGATGATGAAAAAATAATAATTGTGATTGTGAAGAGCTAATCTGTGCTGCAACTTGGCCAGCGTCGGAGGACGGGGAGACCTCTGCAGGCTCCAGAGGGAAGTCCTTCATTGCCACGGGGACTAATAGCAGCAGCTGCAAGCTGCTCTCCGTACCTCATATGCATTGGTTTAATCTACAAAGACCCGGAGAAGGATGCCTCCATGACTTCTTCCACCACCCCAGCAGCTTTCAGCCAACCTGCATATATATTTTTTGTCTGTTGTGGAGTACAGTTACCAGTCCCAGGTACACATTCCTGCAACACTGACTTTCTTGGTTTTGCTTTTCTGTTTTAAGCTCAGCTCAAAGTAGCAGCAAACTCTAAGGTAGGCTCTCCAATAAATACAAAGGGAAGAAATACCACAGCTACCATCTGAACCCTGCACAGCAACAGAACAGAATATGCCAGGGAAACAGGTTAGAAGTTCATTTTCAGACCACAGGTCTCATTCCCCAAGGGAGGTACCATCACTCTGAGCCAGACATCCCATGCAGAAGGGCTGTGGGAGAGCACACAGCAAGCACTGACAGATGCCTCACGCCTTCACAAAAAGCAGTAGGAAAGCATGAGCTGAGCATCTTAGAGGTACTGACTGCTGCTGGGCTGCAGCAGGGTCCTGGCAGAAGTTCTTCAGCCACTCTTATCAGCCCATTTCCCACCCTTCCTTCTTCACTTCTAAGATCCCAGGAATCAACCCTACTGAGACTCCTCTACAAAAGGTATTTTGAATACAGCTTTGAGCTCAGTCCACTTCTGACATTCACAAAATAAATCATAGAGATGGAGACAGTGGTTGAGTGCTTCTGAAGCCCTGAGCACAACCTTTTCCATGTGCTGCTTGAGAAAGGAAAAGGAAAAACTATCACCTGCTGAAATATCACCTGAGACAGCTCACTGGGGATGCCTGCCTCAATCTGATAACAGGACCTCCTATACGCTACACAGTGCTGGCAGAGAAGCCTTATTATTGACAGGCACAAATAGCATGCTTGAGTTTTTGTTAATTGTTTATAGACTGAATAGCCAGCATTTCTTAAAGAAACAGAACAGAGATCTCAGGCTTCACAGTAAAACTTCATATACCTACCCTCTTTTCAATGGCTGCTCTTTCATTACTTCATAAAAGCTGACCTAGCGTGCCATTCTCCCAATAGCTTTAGCATGTAAAGTTGTTTTTTTTGTTTAGTTTAGGAAATGACTTTTCCTCAAAAAAAATGAATGAAATAGGAGCAAAAAGTGAAACAAGCTTAGTTTTTCAAACAGAAGCGAAGACTGTTTTAAACACTGACCTCTTCACCAGACAAACAGACAGAGCTGTATCAAAGACAAGCCATGCTATTTCACATCATCCTAGGAGTTAGCTCATAGGGTTTTTTTTGTTGTTGTTGTTTGTTTTGAAACAACTAGCTTCTTTTGGAAGTAAATATTAAAAACAAACAGAAAAGCCTCCACTTCTACAGAAACAATAACATATCCATACAAACCTGTGTTTCCTTGGATATCTTGTCCCTTGGTTAGTGCCAGGTAGGAGAGCAGAGCGCAGTTATTGTCCTGACCTGGCAGAGCTGGCTGCTGCAGAGAGGTGCCAGTGAAGACGACTCCCCAGTTTACATGGCTGTTATCAGAGCGTGAGCGGTTGTGTCCAGGCTTGAACGTGGAGGCTTCTTCATTCCGCACCAGGATGTCATTCACTGACCGAGGCCTGTCCCTCCTCCGCTGGCAGATGTTGAAGATGTTAAAAGCAGCAGTCTCTCCTTCCCCTGCCCAAGCAAGGTTGTCAGCAGCTGTTCCCCTCCGCACCACATGCTGATCTTTGGCAGAGAGTGCTGTCTGGGCTTTCGTTTCCAAGAGGCCATTTTTGCAGTGATCCCAAATGAGGCTACTTTTGGCTAAGGAGGCGACGTTCCTTAGATTCCTGCTCTCTGTTATCTGATGAAACACCTCATGCCCAACCAGCTCAGGCACCTCCTGGACACCAAATACCCCAGAGGGCTGCACAATCTTCTCAAGCTTAGTATCAAAACTATTGAAAAAGTCTTCAGTCACTTCCAAGGCAGGGCTAATATCATCAACTTCAAGAGCTTCCATGTCCTGTGCTGCCAGTGGGCCCAAAGGAAATGGGTGCTTCACATCTGCCCTTTGCACACCACTAACTCAGAGATGGTAGGACAAGTCCACACATCGACCACAATCCGTACTGGCAGAGAGGAACTCAACCAATCCCTTTCTTCAGATGCGAGACCGAACATTCATGACAAAGTTGGCTGTAGTCACTCTAGAAAGCACGCTCATAGTGATAACGGCTCACCTGCAAAGCAAAGCAAAGCATCGTGTCAGCATGGGCTTTTTCCCAGATAAATATGTTTATCTGCATCATTCTTTCCATAGTCACAGTGTGTTCTCTCTTCTTGGTCAGAGAGCAGGGTGGGCCACCAGATGAAGGGATACCACTTACTAACCTAATGTCAGTAGCATCCCTCTAATATGCCATGTATGGAACTTAGTACAGTTTCCCATCAGACTGCAAAGCAAGCCAACTGATCTCAATTACTTTTTTTCTCCTGGATTACTTGCATTCTTTGTCTTAGGACACTGACACTAGTTTGCAACAACTACTCTGCTGCTTGTCTGCATAAACAGAACTGTGATATTTAATAAATCAGTGTTAATAGGCTGCTGCAAAGCGACTGCTGCACATCTCTCTAGAGTATTGCTGGGAACCTGTGGGAAATAGTGTGGCAACCTAAATCCCAGAAAGGTAACACATCCTATGAGCAAAACAAAATATACCATAACCCATACTGTCATAAAGCTGCAGATCTTTATCTCCCAGCAGCTGGTTTGGAAAGTCTTAATAGAGAATTTAATAGCTTCCAGCTTTAAGGCTGGAAATACTGAAGAGGTGTATTGAGCTCACTTCAGGACGGAAGGGAGGGTTATTACACTCCCTGGGGTGCAATAAGGGGGTGTCTCATTGCCAAGCTCTGTCTCACCATGTCTGCTGCCTTCTAACCTCTACTTCTTGAAGCTCCATCCACGGTGCTGCAGTGTTTGAGGGACACGCAGGGAAGCTAGGTTCAAATAGGGAAAAATCAAGCATGCACGTTCTTGGGACCTAGAGACTGGGTGCCAGGAGTAAAGCAGCTCTCATAGCACTTGGAACAGGCACACGCAGGATGGCCAAAAGTCAAAGAGATCAGTTTTGGCCACATCAGTTCGAGGCCTAAAAGCAACAAAGCTGCATTAGCTCAGAGCTCTGTCTAGATTAATACACTCTTAGCAGAACTAATTAGCCTGGACAGGGCTGATAATTAGCAGCTCATTAGCTTGTGAATACTGCTAAGTGCCCCCAAGACCCACGAAGATTTACACTTAGCAGGAAAAAAACATCTATTAAACAGCATCAAACACACATCATGCTTATATTTAAAGTTTTTTTGGGTTTTGTTGTTTCCTGGTGTTTTTTTGTTTTTGTTTTTTGTTTTTAAATCAAGAACAGTCGACTTGCCTTCCCCTAACTTAAGTTCGCAAAGCCATTTAAATAGAGTCTCCTTCCTTAAGCCACAGGAAGGAAGGAGACCAGAACCCACCAAAGGGCACAGAGTCCTGGAGCACAAAACCTCCACAGGCACTCGCTGGCCTCCTCCCTCCCTCTGCTGTGGCCACAACGGTCCTGTGCTGGAAAGCAGCAGCTCAGCCTCCTGAGTCACAGATCAGCATTTCAGACCATCATCTCTCTAAGCACATTCCAATTAAAATAAACAAACAAATAAATAATAAACAAACAAACAAATAAATGACCACATACATAACTCTGGAAACTTCAGGGCTTTACACTGAGATCTTTCTCCCCCACCTTTTTGCAAGGATTCTCTTCACTTTTCTCACAGCAAACTAGGACTAAGACAAACTGAAGAATGAGACAGTAATGGAAGAGACAGAATCAAAACGGATTGCTGAACAAAACACATATAGAGTGGTTTCAAATCAGAACAGTATGGGAACACTCTTTGCAAAGCTTGCAATAGTACTTGTTGATGGCAGTGGGAAATGAAGCCACTCCAACCATATCCACGTCACCTTAAAGAAGCAAAGTTCACTCTCAAGGTCATTCTTGCCATTTACCCCTGAGCAACATTCTGCTCGTGGTGCCTCAGAGCTCCAGCAGGCTGAGCAACACAGTGTGTTTCAACCCATCCACTTATTCCACGTCCTCCCATGCTATATCTTTAAAGTAAGAATGGCATGTGGAAATTGCAAAACCGCAAAAGGCTTTCATTTGAACAAAAGCAGCACCAGCACAACCCCATGCCAAGAGAGCTGCAGGCTGACCACACAAAGGCACTACCTCCTGAAATGGCAGAGAACACAGCCCGGCTCTCACATAAGCACCAGAGCAGCAATCACTCTACAAGGGTTTGTGACATGCCACTGAAACACTGCAGAGGAAGAATTTCAGTGATAGCACATGCAGTTCTGTATTTTAAATCATCAAGAAAGGTGAAAAGGGACAGGAAAAAAAATGACACTTACATTAACAGGTTTGTTCTTAACTGCTGGAAGCTTTGCCTCACGTAGCTGCATGTTCCTCTGGATCCTAGAGACTGGAATTTCCAGTCATGCAGCCACGCAGAATGCTGTAGCTGACCTCATGTTCAGGGAGATGCTGAATCACAGGATCATGAGAAGGTGGCAGGCCCTGCATCATATGGCATGCAAAGGGCAACACTCATATCCCCTACCTTTGTTGATCAGTCCTGCTCAGTAGGTACAGGCAATGTGACCTCAGTGGCAGTGACAGGCAGATCACATCCTACTACACTAGAGCCTCCTCAGATCAGAGAAAGAGGTGCCATGCGTGCAGTGGCTCCCTCAGCACTGGGATTCAATGAATCTCCATAAGCACAAGCTGGCATCTTCTGACAGTGACATTCAGCAATGATTTCTTTCAGACTTTTAAAGGGATTTCGTGACAAATGAATGCAAGCTCTGATATGCCAGTAAACAGATCCATCTGAATCTCCTCCAGGAGAGAGAACAGTGGAAATTGCTCCTTTCACATAAGAGCAGAAAAGGAAAACAAAACATTAGGATGAACTCCTTTAAAATTACTATCACATGTATTGCCTCATGTATTGCTTCTCAGAAACATCTGAAATTTTCCAAGGACATTCAGCCTAGGATGGTGAACACAACGAAGAGGGATGCATCAGCCAGACTACTAAAAACTACCAAAGCTACAGGCAGCTGTAAGAAAGCCATCTTAACCAAAATTGGTGAAGGCAGTGCATTGTTCTTAGCAAAAACTGCTCAGCATCGGTTTGTAACAGTTGAAAAATAGCTACTGTGGATACAGCTTCTGCCCACAGATGTGCAACAGTCAGATAATGAATAATCACAACATGAGTTAAGTCTTTACTATCACGAGAGCATAACGTCCACATTACTCATAGAAGAGGCAAGCAGCAGTGACTGCAGGTCATGCCACACGAGATATAGAGTTTCCTTTTAGTTAGGGATACACAGGGCCTCAAGAAGCCACAAGGGCCAACCAAGCTGACAGAGCAACGTGGCCACAGAAGAAAGCCATGGATGACAAATGCCAGGGAATGTACGCTGGAACAGATATTCTCAATTCCTGATGTGCTTTTCTGGATCCCATCTTCCAGAAGAATATCTGGGTGCACACTGCAATTACTAGCAGGGAAGAGGCAAGGGCAGAAAGTAAACCTACAAGTGACAAACTTCCCTGACAGCACCCACTATGTACCCCCAGTTCAAGCATCATGACCAGGACTGCTCATTCCAGCTCGAGCAGGAGAGAAACAAGACTACAAAGATCTGTTTAGCTCTGTAATCCCCACAAGATATATATCAGACATCTTTCTGTTTTGTTGCCTAAGGAAAAAGGGTTTGTGCCACCATCCTGCCTATCTTTCAGTTGTTCTCCTTCCCTTTCTTTTGAATTATGCAGGAAATTCAACTAGATATGGCAGTAGCGTCTTTAAAGACACAGTTCTTGCATTTGTTAAATACTGGGTAGAAAACAGGAAAATTCAGCCTTTCTGCTAAAGGGGAGGCAAGCAAAACCAAGCCCATCTTCCTTTTCAGAAGTGCCACCACTCGAGTCTCTTCAAGCATGTTAGCATTAGATAGATGTGAAAACACCAGGAAGTAGAAAAGAAAGGAGACATGATTACACGATTTAGTAAGAAAGCAGCCAGGTTGATTTTGCTGCTCACAGGACCTCCTCAGAGAGCAGGTGATAGAGGCATATACATAAAGTGATGAGTTTCAGTTATACACGATAGATAAGTAAGGGTCTTCTCCTTTTTTTCTTGTATTTGGAGAGAGAATTGGAAAGGAACCATCAATGACATACACAAGCAAAATTTTCAGGAGGAAACACATAAACAAGAGGAGTGCCCAGCCAGACAAAAGATAGAAATACATAAGTAATATGGTTTCACTGATTCCTAATGACTCTTAGAGTCAAATTCTCTGGCAGAGAATTTGGTATTTCTGAAAATTGTCTCTCAAGACCACAAGAGGAGTTTCACAGGTTATCTGTCTGCAAAGAGAGTAGTTGTGCCTCAGTTCCTGGAAAGCTCACCCCATCCCTTCTCTGCACCTTGGAACCTGCTGAGGAAACAGGCTGCACTTACCACACGATGCATAGCAACTGTGGGCTGAAACCCTTCTGCATGCAAGAAAACAGAACAGAACATTATTTTGGAACATTTGGTAACACTTTGGTAGCAAAGCAGATTCATTAAGCCACTGTAATCTTTATCGCTTGCGTGCTGCAGATTTAGACCACTAACAAGCCCAACTCATGTCTCTAACAAGCTCAGTGTAACTAAGAGGTTATCTGAAGAAAAGATGGACATAAAACCACCTTGAGCAGAACCACTGGGGCTGGTGCAGCTGATATCCAATGAGTTTTTCTGTCAGTCAGACTGAGCAACCCCAGCCTGTAAACTCTCTTTGAGTGGCACCTTGAAAAATCACAGCCTACAGGCTCTGCTCTACAAGCTTTAGCTCTGAGGGTCCCATCAGCCAAGTACTGCACAGAATCTAAATGGGATGCACTTAGGTCAGTGACTGTCCTTGAAAACCAGTATGCTGTGCGGAATCCCTAATAAAAACATTAGGGAGCTACCTCTAAATTAAGAAGTTGTGTTGTATTTGTCAGGTGGCACACTTGAGTTGATAGAAGAGAGGATGATGACATACAGGTAGCTGCCGAAGTCTTTACCACCATTTTCATACTCTGCTGGCAAAATGAAGCTGAAAAATTGAGGCAGCAAAATGTAAGGTACTGCATAGTGCCATTCTTCCAGCATCTCCCTGCTATAACTAGACAGCAGATGATATTTTGTTTTCAGTATAGCAAGGCCTACTCAGCAAACACTCTCAATGTTCTGACCACCACTTTCTCATTCTCCCAGCCCAAGATAAGTGTTATCCCGAGTAATGTAGCACGCAAACTTACTAGATTCATTTAAATCTCTGAACTAAATGCCTCACAAAAAAATAAAAAAAAGATAAAACTACATTACTTTTTCATATGGAACAGGCAACTGGAGTTTGAAAGAGACTGCCATATGATATTCAACTGTCTTACATGACCTGAAGAATTGACTTTAAATGACATTTCTAAGGCACCTTTTGAAAAGTCTCTTCCCCCAGTATCCAACTGATTGATAAACTGCTTAAAATGTTCAGACAATTCTACTTTACGGTGTCATATGGAAGAACTTCTTGATTGATAATCAGGCACAAGCCATCGACGCTCAGAAGCAGCTTACAAAAACTGGAGATTCTTTCTGGTCAGGAATGCTTGCTTGTAGGGCCAGGCGCCCGAGAAGATAACTGAATGTAAGCGCAGCCATTTCTGTGGTGCAAAATCACCTGCTTGCTATGGCCTCCCTGAAGGGCAGCAATGAGATTTTCCTCACTAAAGGAAGAAAAAGAAAAATGGAAAAAGAGATAAAGGTGAGAAAACAGGGTGAAAGCAGAACGTCGCATTCTGTGAGGGGAAGCAGACATTTATGCGAGGGTACACAGGTATCACTCTGCGGAAGCACAGACTTCCTCAGCCACAGATCTGCCGCATTGCTTTACCAAAGCAACTTTTCTATGCATCCTCCGTCTGTGTGGCAAACTAACACACCACAGCTATAAATACCTCATCCAGCAATGAGCACACGTTAACGAATAATAAACAGTGCTTGCAATACACCTTTCATTTTAACTGTACTTTGAAAAAAGTAATCAAAATGAAATAAATCTAAGCTGAAGAGTGCACACCAGAACCAAGTGCAGAATATGCAAGCACTGTGCAAATCTCCACCTGCGCAGCAAGACACATGGCTGATCAGACATTCCATTGTGATGTACCAGCTTGTGTGCTGAGAGGAAACAGGACAACTAGTACATGACTAAGGACAGGAAACATTTTTAATACACTTTTCTGGTTAGCACAACTGAAATTGTGAGTATCTCTCCAGTCCATATGTTCTAGAAGAACTACACTGAAGACCCTGTTTGTCTTTTATGTATTTAACAGAGATCAGAAATGAAGGCATTTTCATTTTGTCCCCATGAGCTCTGAACAGAAATGAAAGGCATATGTCACTCCTAAGGATGTTGTTTTGTAGTACTCATTTCCAGAGGCTGCTGGAAATCAGGCTGCTGAGCTGTCAGCTGCTGTGTGTAGCAATGTTCTGCCCGGCGTGCCTCCCTTGCTGCCTGGAGGTGGCCATGTTTAAGTAATGAAGGACACATACAAGGGGGGCTGCCTGATAAAGATATTTATCTCCTTATAAGTAGGACAAGGGGACAATAAGAAGCTTTAGGACTTTTTTCAGATGAGGCACACTAGCTGGTATAAATAGTAATGCAGTAAGTGAATCCTTTGCCAACTATGCCAGCCTACACAATTAACTTTCAGTTAGCTCTGCAGAACAGTTTATCTGAGGTGCACCGAGCAGGGAGTAACGAGCATACCCCAGCTGAGCCAGCACAGGCCAGCATGCCCCACACCTGACAGTAACAGCTGCTACTGCCTGCAGGCAACGAGGGCCAGAAACATGGCATCTCCACAAAGAACATGGGAGACATTTCTTCTCTAAGCTTATAACAAGGCCAAAAGAAAATACAGACTTGAATTCCAAGACTTCTGAGCAGCCCCAATCTGCAAACACAATCAACTCCTTGCTGTGGTACCCAGGGAGCTCTGCTGGGACACTGCAAGGCAGACACAGGTCTTCCCTCAACTACTGGTGGCTGAATGTGGATGCTGATGGAACTACATTTCAACTTCATTTCTAACCTCAATCTAAGCCCTCTTCCTTATCTTTCAGATAGCAGGGACCACTATGGTTTGACGCATTTACCTCTAGGGACGAAGCGTAGGAGAAAGAGAGTTCAAAGGACTCCCGGAACAACAGCACAGTGACCCTGGTCCCAGCAGCCCTGCCCCAGCTACCAGCCCCCTCAGGCTCCTTCAGCACAGCTGCTGTCATCAGCTGACTCTTCCAGCACAGACACCTGCTGTTCTCTAATTCAAACTGTAACTTTATTACAAGATCTTTGCAGAAACCTATTAGAAACCTCAAAACATAATATCAAACTGCAACACTAACAACACGGTGGGCTACAGCTCTGCAGGAATGGTGCACCAACTACAGCTTGCCATGTTTTGTGTTTTAAATTTCTGATTCTTTAATCTCAGATTAACGCACATAATTTTTCCATGCAAGATGAACACACCATGTAAGCGATGAGATGAAAACTACTCGCTTTCAGTAGGTGTTGGTCCCACAGAGAGGCAGATACTTTTGTTCCTACATACAGCAACTTGTTGTAGTCACTCGGTAGGATGATGCAGCGCCTAAAATTAGACTCGTCTGTAAATCCTAACGGATCAGGGCAGTCAGCCCATATCTGCAGAGCAGAGAACAGATGAGGCACAAGCCACAGTTCCGTCTGCCAGGCTAAACCCACCCTTCTGCGGCACCCCAGGCCGGCCCGAGCCCACACGGCCGGTGCCCCCCGCGGTCTCGGCGCCGCCTTTGCCCGGGCGCCCGTTGCACAAAAGCTGCGGTTTCAGTGACGCACGAGAAGATCGCGGAACCGGTCGGAATGAAAACCGAGACGCTCGCCTAGAACTGCGGAGAGACGCAGGGCCGGAGCAATCCTGGGGATACGGCCCGCTGCCGAGTCCGTACCGTAGGCGCCGGCCGGCTGAGCGCGGGCCTCGCCCCCGCATCCCGGGGAAGGCGGCCCCGCGGAGCGCCCGACCCGCAGCGGACGCGCGAGGTTTACCTGGCCGCCGCGCCGCGAGGAAAGGGCTCCCGGCGGCCCGGGCCGGCCCGAGCGGAGAGGATCCGCCGGCGCGCAGCCACGGCCCGCACACGGCACGGCACGGCCCCTCTCGGCGCGGCCGCGTCCTGCCGCAATCCCGGCCCGGCCGCCGCGGGAAACGGCGCCGCGGCACCAAGGTTCCTGCCGCCGCCTTCGGGGCCGCCCGCGTCCGGCAAAGGGACGGCGAGCCTGGGGGCGGGGAGCGGCCGAGGCTCGCGCACCTGGGCGGCCACGAGGCAGGCGGCGGCGCGAGGAGCTCTGCGCCGGGTCGGTGCAGCGAGCGTCGTCTGCGGCAGCGGGGGCATCTCCGGTGCAACCCAGCACACGGGGAAAGCAAAGCTGCGAGGCCGTCGCAAACCCTTCGTTACATTAGAATGCAGCGCGGGACCCCACCCAAAAACACGGGATGCGCAAAAACAGCCCGCAGGCACACTTAACTGAGTGAAGCCCGGTAACCTCAGCCCCGTGCCCGATAGCACCCAGCAGTGTGACGCCGCAGGCTGTGCTCGTGGGCACGGGGCTGGCGAGGTAGTGCTGCACCAAGCTGCTGAACCGAACCCTTAACGGGGATCCTCAGCCAGCACTGTGAGGGGGGTCTGGTACCTTTCATAAGAGGACTGATAAGAAAGCAATGGGGAAACGTTGCTTTCTTGAGAATCATAGAGTAGAATCATAAAATCATTAAGGTTGGAAAAGACCTCTAAGATCACCTAGAGCAAACGTCCACCTACCATCAATACTGCCCACTAAAGTATGGCTCTCAGTGCCGCATCTCCAAAGTTCTTGAACAATTCCAGGGACGGTGACTCCACCAAACACAATCATAGAATGATTAAGGTTGGAAAAGATCTCTGAGATCACCTAATCCAAACATCTGTGCACATCTTTCTCACACTGGTCATAGGGACCAAACAATGATAACCATTACACCTGAAGGAGACGACTTCATCCCCTTACTAAACGACATTTTCACATCTCTGATTCCTCACGTGCTCCTCTGCCACAGCTTTCTACAACAGAGCCCTCCTGGGCAGGGAGCTCTGTTTCCTTTTTTTAATGCAACAGACATCCCACAGCCTGTGTGACACTGGGGAGAACAAATGGCCAGCCCTATCCTTTAAGGCTGCAGTGTGACAGGCTCCCATTCTCAAGAAATCTGAACCTTGGAAAATGTCCTTTTAACTTTACATACTGAAGAACATACATTTCAGATCACAGACTCATAGAATCATAAAAGCTGGAAAAGACCACTAAGGTCTAACCATCAACCTGCCACCTCTGTGTCCACAAATGTTGCTAGGATGCAGCACTTTTCACCCTTTAAAGATATTGCATGATAGGAGCCGCTGCAAGCTAAAGACCTGGCAGTGGTTGTTGTGTTGACATCCAGCTTGGTGTCTTCACTCAACAGCCATCAGCACACAGTCCAGTGCCTTTGGTGGTAAACCTCACAAGAAAACAAACTGTGTGCCCACCTGACGAAGACACACATGGGGTCATTTTCCCACTACCTGACCATCTATTAGACTTCAGAACCTCTAACAAAAGCTGAAGTCAATGCCAAAAGAAGAACACAGTTCTTTCAGCTAACTCTGAAAGTGTAACTCAGCTGCTGTCTTTCTGCAAGAGCTTGCAGGACTGAGTGCTCTTCTTTAATCTGAATGACTCCCACAAATACAGCAGAACTCTTCTCCAAACCCCGAATTGTTGGACTGTACACTACCAAGATTGGCTCCTTTTGACCACAGTCCAAGCATCTCTCTCTTTAAACGGGGAACTCTCTGGAACCCTTAGGGCCGGCACCACGTGCAAGGACGAATGCCAATTTACAAGACCCAGCAGCTCACACCGGCTGAGCGTTAGACCACCGCCTCTGAAGCAGAGCCTTTTTTCACACGTTTTAATTACGGACTCCCTAGGTGGAAGCTATTACCTCGCAGAAAGGCCGCTAACTGGCACGTTCAGTGCAAGATGAAACCTTTCCGATAATTGTTCCTTGAGTTCACGTTTGTGAAAATAAATATCATCAGATGATTAAATTAAACACCACAGCCAGCCCAGCAATACACCGTTCTCACTTATCATGCGGGAAGGAGATCAAAGAGAGCGGTTCAGGTAGAGCCGTTCCAGCTCGGGTTGGTAGCTGCCGATTGAACACACTAATTAGCCCCGCTCGGGGGGCGCAGCGCGGATTTAACCCTCCCGAAATCAGCCGGCACTGCCATTCTCGTGCTCCACGAGCACCCGGATGCGGAGGGACTCCGCGAAGCCCCGGCCCGACCTCAGCGTCTCTCGGGCTCCGTCCCCCGCAGCGCCCCCTCCGGCAGCCCCCACTCGGGAGGTGCTTTTGGGGCCCCGCGCTCCCGCCCGCCGTGCCGAGCCTTCCCCGGGCGGAGCGGGGCGAAGCCGCCCCCCGCCGGCCCCGAGAGCTCCGCTATTCTTCTGCTAATGGGATTGGCACCGCTTAAAGCGGTCTGCGAGGTTATTGTCTGCGGCCGCAGCAAGAGAAACATTATTCAAAGGCCATTCAGGCCCTAAAAGAAGCGGCAGAGCAGAGTAATTATCGGAGACTCTCCATTAACGAGGGCATCTTTGCTCTTTGTCTGTGTTGGTTTAATAAGGGCCGCTAATGGGGCCGGGGGAGGGGCGGGCTAATGCTTCTAAATAAACCCCCTCCTTCTTCCCCCGCCGCTGAGCCCTGCCGGCCTGATGGGCGCTGACAGCCGGCCGGGAGCTGCCGTACCGGGGCTGACCCCGGGACCACGCGGGGCGCCCCCGGCCGGGCCCGCCGGCAGCCGCCCGTGCTCCTGGGAGCCGCTCCGCGCTGCCCGGCCCCGCACAGGGCCCGCCCGACCTCTCTCACGTCACCCCGTGACCCTTCACGGCTGGGCACGACGCGTCGATGGCTGTAATGGGGAACGACGGCCAGATGGAGCTCCCGCAGCAGAGACCCGTGCTGCTGCCCGCACTCGGGAGATGCTACGAGTGGGAGCCGCCCCGAGCATCCTGCACCGCGGCCGTGTCCAGCGCGGACAGTGGCTCCTACCTGCCGGTGAGG
Organism: Centrocercus urophasianus; assembly: GCF_019232065.1. Lineage (NCBI taxonomy): Eukaryota > Metazoa > Chordata > Aves > Galliformes > Phasianidae > Centrocercus > Centrocercus urophasianus. Next base: position 11,599,985 of record NW_024884756.1, on the reverse strand, counting down.
TGGACAGAGGGCCAGCGCAAAACTCCAACCTGATGGCCTGCACCGCTGCCCTCCAGAGCACACAGATAAAGCCTTCTGAAGACCTGCAGATTGTCCCGAGTGCCAGGTGTGAGGGGCCTGTTTCAGAGGCGCTTTGCAGTATCACAGGGTAAGGCACACACCTCTCACTTCAACGTGGACATGTGGACAAGAGGTCTCAAGATGTCGCTGCAAAAGACAGCAATCAAACAGTGCACTGTAACAACGCACAAGTAATAAGCCAGAAGAACAGTGCAGCTCTTTCCAGCTGTAACACACAAAGTGCTACAGATACAGGGCTGTGGACAGCAGGGCTCATTTTTAGCCAGCTATGAAAAAAAAACAACCAATGAAATTACTCCCACAAGTTTATGCAAGTTTTGGGGTTTTTTTGTTTGTTTTTGTTTGTTTGTTTGTTTAAATCGAAGTCAAACCTCAGGCACCATTATTCTTTCATGTAGAACTTCCAGTTTACCTTCAAAAGCCACAGCCCTAATGGATGGTTGCACTGCACAACTAACTTGTGGGCTACAAAGACAAAGCACTGCCTGAGCACCTGCATGCGTGCCACCCTTGGTGTGCAGCCTTGGGGATGGCACTCAGGGGACAGCTGATGCCAGAGCAGTTTTTCATTACAAGGAATCAGTTTATCTAGATGACGTATGGAATAAATGCCTCCATATGGGCACTCACCAAGCCCACTCCTGAAGCAAATGCCCTGACGCTAATGGTTCATCACAAGCAGACAAACAAAAAAGCATGGAAACTTTGGGTTGTTCTCAGCAGTTCACCAGCAAGTACACGTCTTGCAACAAAAGAAACTCTCTTTAAGTGCTCTGTCTCCTCTCCATGAGAGCAAAACATCTCAGAACACCCTTGCAAGCCAAAAAGAGCACTCACACTTCACATGAAGGGGGCTGAGACACGGGGAAATCAAACTGGCAATACCTGATTGTCACTCTTGGCAGATAGAGCTGAGGAGTGGACACAGTTCATTCTCGAATTAGCACGGTGTTCTGCAATCAGTGGTATTCCCTGTCCCTGCTTTGAAGCATTCTGTTTCAAGAATCACACTCCTGAAAAAGCCATCAGTTTTTCAGTACATAATTCCTCAAGTTAATAACAGCTACTATCCATATATTTTTTCTTTTTAGAAAAATAATCATACACATGCAGGGGAACTGCTTTTGCCTATGAAATTTGCAATCTAAATCAGGGAGTTGATACATAACACACAGGACCTGGCCTCTGATTATAAGTTTTGCTTTGTAAGTGTCATTAAGTATTACCCTTCTTTACTACTAACAGATAACACAGACAGTTTTGTTGTGAGTATGCTAACATGAGATTTGAACAAAAACAAAACCACGACTGAGAAAGGATAATGGAGATCTAGTTGATACCTAAACCAAAAATGAACTAAGAGATAAACAAAACACACACACACACACACACAAAACAGACAACAAACAAAACTCAAACAACTGATTGATAGCTTTAGAAATATTGGTACCATAGAAAAAAACAAGTTGCAGCAACGGGAAAAGAAAGATGGCCAAAGTCTGGACAAAGTGATCAAAGTTGTGTCATGAAAAAGAAGAGCTCTGAGCTTCAGCATGAAGGAGAACTCTGAGTAGTTTGTGCTGGGCAGGCTGAAATGAGATGGACCTGGAAGGGAGCAGAGCTCCTAGCAGTGAGAGATAGGGTGGGTGGTAAGATACCAGCAGGTCTAGTTCTTGGAACTGCAGTCAGAGTAGCATAGCTGAAGGTGAGGTATCTGGTATGAAACAGGTGGGAACACTACAAGTAAGCGGGGAACAACTAAATCTGCCCTGTGATTACTTTTTCATTCACTAGTTCTCCCTTTTTCTTTATATTCATCCTGCAAGTATTTGAGGCTGTCAGACAATGAATGTAAGTAGATTCATTCCAGATTACTCTGCTTCACTCTCCTGCTGTTATCCTGTCACACTTAAACTGATCTGAATCCCACCAATGCAGAAAACACGACTGTGCTGGCTGCACGTTTTTGCATTTGCCCTGAACTGAGTTTGAGCTCATCAATGTAGATTTGAGCCGTTTCTTAATTGAATCCATGTCTTGAAATCTAAGGGAAAATGAAAAGGAGTTAGAAGGGTCAAAAGATGCCTTTCCAGAAAATCAGCTCTGTATGTCTGCAAACTATTGTGAGCAGAAGACATTGAAATATGGGGTGGGAAGCAGCTATTAATCTGTGTAAGTGCACTTCAGTTTAGTTCAGTGTAATTTCCTGGCTTTGTCTCCACATCCTTTCATCTCTCTCTAGAAAACATCTTGCTTTGCCAGCTTAGCAAAAACCTTTCCCTTCAATGCCCTCAGCTGGCATTTGTCACACCTGCCCTCCTCTGTACTCCTGATGCCCTTTCAGTGAGCAAGAGGTGCCAGGGGAAGGTCCCCTAGTCACAGACACTGACCTGACCTGGTCTCAGGACACTACTCACTGCCCCAGAAAAGCCTTTAATACAACAGACAGGAGAAATATTTATACCAGCATATAATATCTACACCAGCCAGCACCAATCTCGCATGTTTGGGGATAAGGAATAATATTGACACCTCAGTACTGTGAATAGAGACCTGAAATCAACCCTATCTAGAAGAACCTGAGATGTCAGAGCTTCAGAAAAAGTAATCTGCCTGTTCTAATAAAATAAAAAAAATAAACAAAAAGAAAATAAAACAATTGGCTTATTTATAGTTGCTGCTTCTAGGGACTTGCTCTCCTCAAAAGTGAAGTTACAGCCAGACCTTCAGTGTCTGAGTCTGCACTTCTTCACAGCGACTGTTCTGCTTAATGCTAATCTCATCAGCAAACAGCACCTGGGGCAAAGCAGAAAGATTGGGTTGCTGCTGCACTCCTGAGATCTCTGCTAATGTAGCCACTCAGGGGCAGCTACAGTTAGATACAGTTAGAGTTTGTGCAGCCCCAAAAGCTCTCTCTGCTATATAAGGAGTGAAGACGTGAATGTATTCCACATGTACCTTCTCCATTGCTTGTAACGCCTATACAAATACTTCCCCAGAGCCCAAATCCTTTTACCTCAAGTATCTACCCATTACTGCGCTCATGCTCTAAGGACATCCACCATTTTGTAAATACTGAGTAGCATGTGCTATAATAGTCTCAGCTCTTCTTTTTTTTCTAAATAAAAATGATGCCATTGGTGTCCATGGAGATGAACTACTTGGGTGATAAAGGAACATGACTGCCTCAGCCAGAGATTATCTGCAGTGTCACCTACACGAGAGCAAATAACAGCATCTCTTGGTACTTACTTCATCCTTTAGGAATAGAGCGTGAGTAATCTAGCTTTATGCAACTGTGTTGCAATATATTAAAAAGAAAAACTTCAGTCCTCTGCACACAGGTAAATCCAATATCTTCTGTTCCATGAATCAAGCTCAGCTATTAATCATGGTAATCACCAGCACTTACTGTTTGGAAAACCGCAGTCATTAAGTCTGGGTATCTACAAAGTCAATTTGCTGTAATGCCTTCTCATCTTCAGCAATCTGAGAGCTTCCTGAACAACACCTATTCCATCAAGACAGCACGTTACTGACTCTAATACTGCTCTGAACTCTCCTCACTGTGACTGGCCTTTGAACAATGACTGTGTGATATCTAATACCTGCCAACCCATTTGTGCCTTTCTCTCCAATATATCATACTTTCCCCACTCTGGCAATTATGGTGAAGTCTCCCAGTTGCATCGATGCTGGCCTGACAGCACCCAAAAGTCTCTTGGAAGGATATTGCTTCCTCCTTGCTGACACGGAATTAAAGAGAAAAATCACAACACTGAAGACCTCTCACCCCTAAACTGGAAGAGTGAAAGAAGCCTCACGCTTCCATACTGTGATATCATACATGTTTATCCCGCATTAAACACTTAATGTTTAGAATAAACCAATTAGAAGAGCAGCGCAGCGGTCCGGGCAGGAGGTGGCTAGCGCAGGCAGTTTATGGAGGCCCCCAGCAGCTGTGCATCGCTGCCCTCTCCTGGACAGACTACGCCTGCACCAACACAGAACTCGGGCCGCCGAAGCCCAGCCGGCCAGGTGTTTTCTTCAGGCTCTGAAAGAATATGATCGCCCACTTACTAAGCGCTGCCTTGATACCTTCAGTAACCTTACTGAGCACCACAGCGATGGCTGAGCTCCTGCTAACTAAGGGCTAATAAGGGCTTGATGAAATATAATTAAACATAAGACAGGTAGCACTCACTAGGATGAGGAGTTGATAAGTCAAAAAATCTGAGAGAAAATGGTTATAAAGTGAACTAAATTTGCTAAAAAACAAACAAACAAACCAAAACAAACAAAAAAAAAAAACAGAAACAGTCATATTTCAGGATGTTACCTTATGCTTCCTAGCCTCCTCAAGTGCTCTGGAAAACTGCCCTCTGCTGTGCATGAGTACACAGTGTGCCTGCATGCATCTGTATGCTTGGGCACATCCTCTTCTCTGACCATCCAAACCCCTGCCTACAGCAATACCTTCCATATTGCTAAGTTTATTTATACACTGCTCATGTAAGGGCTCTTCAGGGTACAAATCCTACCAACTTCCTTTCCTGATCTTCCATTCCAGCTGATGTTTCCTGTGGATACTTGGTGAGGTGCTCTTCAGTCCCCAGCAGCAGTGTTCTTTCAGCCTACTGCTGATGCTTGCCATGCTGAAGCACTTCTGGGGTGCCACTGGTTCACTAGGCTGGTGTGCCCTCCATTACCTCAGAGAAGACCTTAACAAGTCTGAGATTACACATCTTCCAACGCTTCAACCACACAACACAGCTGTTTGCTGAGCTGTCTCTCAGGCATGCAGGGAGATGCCTGCTGCAGGCTCCCCTTGACTATACGCACTGAGCCCAGCCCTGCAGCTTCCCTCCAGCTCATTGACTGCTGCTGGCTGAGGCTGAAACAGGAAGAGGGCACAACCCAGATTTAAGCAATATGCTTCTTAGCCCAGAGAGCTCTCTCAGTGTATGCTCCAGATAAGCTTTGTCCATGCAGCAGCCTCTCTCATAGCTGAAATCTGGCTAGCTGGGAAGGACAGCACTGCATCTGCACCACAGGGAACTGACTGAACACAGAGATGCAGCACATCAGGATGTCTCTGCCTGTCTACAAGACTGATGTTCAGTTGAAGTCACTACGTCACGTGTAGCCTGAAAGATGCACTACAAAGTATTACAATTTCTCATATGTTACTAGGGATATGAGGGCTTATTTCTTCACAAGGAGCTGTGAAGATAAATCCAGCCATGACAGAGAGGTGTTTCCTCTGTTTCTTCAGCGTCTGAACAACATTTTGTTATCTGAGTGCCCCTGAAAGCCAGATGTGTAATTTTCTAGGTGGATAAACTCAGCCCTTGTTTTGCAGCTGATGGGAAAAAGTGCATTATAGCTATCAGTGACATTTCCCATCTGTGTTTCCTCAAGAACTGTCCACGATACCATGTCTTACTGACTGCATAAGCCAAGAGCTCCCTCTAGCACCACAAGAGAAATAATGCAGTTAGGCAGTGCTAAACGAAGAGAAAAACTTTGTAACGAATATCGGAAAAATACTGGAATTCTGCTGCTTTTCTTCACTTTTGACCAAAGTGTATCCTAGGAGTCAGCTGTGTGCACATAGTTAAAGCACAGATATCTTAAGAATTAAGAGGCACATATGTACAGGGTAGGAAAATGCAGGATCTTTTTTTACACGCTTACTCATAAATCACAGGTGCAATTGCACACAGCCATCCTGGTCATGAGTTTTCTCAAGGCAAGAGCAGACAACTTTGGTCAACAGTTTCTATGGAGGGAGACCATTGTGACCACTGCAAATGTAACCACTGTTACCAAGAAAGACATAAAAGAGGAAAACAGAAAAAAATGAACTTAAACAATAGGGGATGAAATAATCCTGTAGAGCATCTCAGATCACAATATTCAGGCTGATCCTTATGCTGTTTTTCTAACCATTACTTTCATTTTACAGCATTTGAAAGCAGAACATAAGACCCTCTTAGCTGTGCAAAAGCTCATTCAGGAGTACCTAAATAGTCTGTCTTGAGTGATATACATGAGTGAGTCTGTGACTAATTTATAACAGCTTTCAATGACTGATTGGTACAGAAGATGCAAGAGAAGGTAACAACCATGCTAAACGCCAAAAGCTCTTCCAACACACAAGTGAGTAGATGAAACTTCAAGGAAGCGACCACTTCTGCAAAACAGCTGTACATATATAAATAGTTTAAGGGTCTTTTTTTGTAAACTACAAGAGCTGTCACATCACTTGCACGTTACCAAATTGCTCAAAATGATTTTGTACAATTGCTCATAATAAGTATTATCAATAAATAACTTTGACAAAAAATAACCGCCCCTGTGTATAACTGCATGTGTGCACTGTGCGAGGCTATACTTCCTTTTGCAGACTCTGAAAGTACAGTCACTTCCTAAAATTTGCTATTTGTCTAATGTATACAGAGGAGCCTACTGCTGAAAGAGCTCACAACAACTTAAGAAGAAACACTACTAACGTGGTCTACCAGAGTGCACCCATCCTTGCCCAAACCACACCACACTCCCTTTCAAATCCTGGTGGCATAAATGGCCAGCACCCCTCAAAAGCCTAGTACTAGAAAACAGACAGACTGGGGTAAAATATATTCAAACAGTCCGAAGGAAGACTAGGAACGCACTTCTCCCTCAGCTGGATGATGAGGGAGTTGTATCAGCTGCTAACACTAAGCTTTCACCTCTGCTTTCTTTCAGATTTGTTCCTGGAAGTCTTTTGAGCTAATACGAAGACAGAACATAAATCTGGCTCATGACCATCTTCATTTCCTTCCTAGTTCTCTCACCTGCTGAATATGGGGATGGTGGTTGTGTTCCCTGCCAACAATCAACAGCTCTGCAGCTGTTTTCCAAACAGCAGCACCTTCAGCCTGTTTCATTTGCTTGCCCCTATAGATGAGGAAAAAGAAAATAACTCAGCACGACACGGACCTTCCAGGGAAAGAATGAGCCCCCAAACCCCTACTTATTATTATATCACTTACCTACTGCTACAAAGAATAAAAATAATTTTAAAAAATGACTTAAAAAAAAAAATCAGCAGAAATGTTTCAGAGCATTTTGGATGCTTAGCTCTGTGCTACTCCCCCAATTCTGTCTGATACTACTTGCCCTTGTGTATGATCATGGCATAAATGCAGATTAGAATTTCAAATTGTGAATTAGCAATGAGGACCCACTAGCCAAAATAAAGATAATCTGCTGTACTCATGTATTATAGCAGATCAAGTCAAGCAAATACAGATAAAAACAGGGAAAATAATTATACGTAATTGAATTATACACTCAATTACAAAATGTATTGTAATTACAATACATAATTTTACGCAATTACTATATATACATATGCATTTACCTGTAGATTTATATGTATATAATACACAGATATACACATACACACAATTTGTTGTGCCTATTTCTGTGTTTAAGCAAAACAGTTAGTGGGGAATCTCCTCTTTGCATCATCCAGCAGTATATCAGCTAGCAAGGAATTGAAGAATGAACATAATTTTAGGCACGTAATAAATATGAAGCATCATTGACTCATAGCACTTAATTATACTACATTTGTATATGTCAGCCAAAGCTCTTTGGAAACCTAGCTGATCTTTACCTTTGGGGCATAAGATTACTTTAAAAAAAAAAAAAAAACACTTTTTGTTTATTTATTTATTTTTAAGTCCAGAGGTGACTTTAGCATTCTCTGGAAATCCTGAGAAATTCAAATTAACTACGGCTCTTTAGGTTTCTCTACTGAAAGCCCTTTCTGTTGCAGTAAGGACCCCATAGCTTATAGTGACTGAAAACAGACACTTGTGTGCTAAAAACTACTGTGAAAGAAACAGGAATTCAGACATCACAAAAGCAAAACACAAATTAAAGACAAATTTAGAACAGCTTAAGTTTCTCTCTAGAGTCTTTTGATAATTACCAATGTTATTTGAAAACAAATTATTCATGTTAGCAAGTAGATGAAATGTATCTTGTCAAGAACTTGTGTATTGTGCTCTAATGTGAAAACTACCAACTGGATAGAGATTCCACAGAAGGTGTGCAAAGCAGTTGAACACTAAATAAAAGCAGGACAAAGCCAAGAGAAACCAAATCCATCACATATTTGTATTTTATGAAGTGCTTTATTTATCGTTTCTTTCTGCAGTATCTTACTACTTTTGTTCGTAATCTCAGAATAAATGCCATCATATCATCAGAAGTGTTAGTCTTTGGTCAACATTTGAAAGACCTTACCTTACTAATGAGTATAATGCTGACAGACTGCAATATATATAATATATATATGTATATTTTTTGATCACCTATCCATAGCAAAACAATTCCATCCTGCAGCTGTTAGCTAATCTCACTAGTGATACCTCAGATCATTTTGCAAAGAAGTTCATACATCTGAAAGAGAAGAGATATTTTTTTCATAAATTGAGCTTTCTGAAAAAAAGAAATATATATAAAGTTCTCTACGAAAATGTTGCTCTTTTTTTACTGTTTGCAGCTAATAAACTTAGACTATGGCAGTTGAATGTGGCCAGCTGGATTCCAGGGTAGTCTTTGTAGCTGCTTTTCAAATGACAGGTGCCATAGTTTAATGACCCAAACTACAGTATTCTAAGCCAAGTCACTCTGTTTGGTTCAAGTTCAGAAAATTTTTTTAGTATGCAAAAGACTTTTGGTAGATGTGGAACATGTATAACCATGTATACTTCCAGAGCAGCTGGTGGCTAATTATCCCCAGCTGACCCTGACAGTTAAAATATGGAGAAATACCTTCCCTTTGATAGTACCTCAAGAGACAAAATAATCAGTATATACATTTCTATCCATGGCCTTGACATAGACAGGCAAATTTGAGAAATAATTATACATTAAGAGTAAAACAATAATCAATAGTTAATTATATTGGAAGACATTATTTGAAGTTACAGTGACAGTGCAATCCTTTTTGAAGCTCCTCCTCTAATTTCTTAGCTAAGAAGTCCTCTCTGTCCACCACTGATAGCTTTACATCCTTCATACAGACAGCCCTAATAATTTGCCACATTCCTTTTAACAGAGAATCTTCCTTTCATGGTGAGATAAGGAGAAAGGGGAATAAAAGAAAGATTAATTTAGTTAATGATAGGAAGTTATCAATTGATTTTCTGTTACAAAGAGTGCCCCTATCAGAAATCAGCAAGTGAATCATCTCACCTAATATCCAGCCTAGACTCCCTTAGTGGAAAGCAGCAGGTGTTTTTGGTAGGTGATATAAGAACCCGTATACAAAACTTACATTCCAAGGAAGTTCCCTTCTCATTTCAACAGGAAATTACTCTCTGAAAAGCACTGGGATATAGATCTCATCCCCAGGCTCTGCTTATTTCTTTTCCAGTGCATGGCCTAACAGTACTTAGACCAAAGAAGCCACTCACCCCAAGCTTTATCCCCTTCTGAAGCATAGATATAACACTCTGAAGATGCTGCTACCATCCTCATCATCAGCAAGAGCAACACTACCAGAATAGATGAAGGAGAATGTACTGCAGCAGCATAATTTTCTCAGAATGCCTCTCCTACATTTAAACCTGTAAAACACAAATATTGTTTGTACTCTCCAGCAGAAATGTAATAGGCTAGGCAAGTTCCTTAGTTGATATCACAACTGAGATTTACTACAGTGAAATGGTGAACAAGCAGAAATTGGAAGGCCCAGCCAGAAAGTATTTAGAACTACAAGCCCCAGTTTAAACATCACGCACTCCTTTCTATACATAGAATGATTTTTTAAAAAGTAGAACGTGATCAATTTTGTGCCTTGCTTAAAGGACTCAAAGTAATATTTGCTTGCAACAATCAAAGAGATCACTATTTGCCATTATGACTTGAGATCAAATACAAGTTTTCAGTAAGTACTTGTGGGATTACCCAGGAAGCACCGTTAACCATGTAAGAATTTACTCCAGAGAAGCACCTGCCATGAAGAAACACTGTCATTAGACCCATCCATCTGAAACAGTTTAGACATCACTCGTAGTCCACTATTTCCTAGGTTAAGGAATCCTGTGAGGTTCATACCTCAGATGATGGACAAGCTGTGGTAGTTGCATTGTCCACTTATCCACTCTTGGGGGGGGGGGGG
>NW_024884756.1:11500992-11589621 GCF_019232065.1 Centrocercus urophasianus | reverse complement strand
CATCCCCTCTCAACAGGCACAGAAACAGGCTGAAAAAGCCATAGATTCAAAGACAGGGAGATCGCTTATCATTTAAAGTCATGAGCAAAACAGATTCAACTTGGGGAAAATCAATTTAATTTATTGCCAGTTAAAATAGATTTGGATAGTGAGAAAGAAATGCCAATTAATGCAAAACCTTCCACCTCACCATGCACTTTTAAAACTAGTAAAGCCCTCATTCCTCAGATGATCTCTTCTCAGTAGGAAGTCAAGCAGTTCTCACCTTCCTCCATCTCCTTCCACATACAAAAACTCAGATGCAGTAGCAGCTTTGTCAACAATTAAGAAGACAGATGTTATACCAGCTTGCATTCAGAAGATAACTACCACACTGAAGATAAAGCAAATATACATGGTTATCGTTCTAGCTTTTACTACATGTGAGCTCATAGCATAAATAGCACTAAGATCAGCTATAAACAACTGCTTACCATAAAAATGTTTACCATTCAAAGTGAACCACTTCAGTCAGAAGAAACTGCAATCCTGAGCTCCATCTTTGATAGCCTTCAATCTCCTGCAAGCAGCTTTGTACAAACTTCTGGATTCTTGCTGGTTTTATCTGGAGCACTCTCAGAGGTAAGCAATCCTAAGAAAACATCCGACAACTAGTGAACTAAGAGATGAAAGTAGGAGACAAGGAGGAAGCACCTGCACTCTTCAGAAAACTGGAGTGTCATTTGTAAGAAATACAGAATTTCTAATTTTTCGCTCTCTCACTTAATTTTAGTTTTAAAAGAAATATCTGAGAAACGGTTACATTTATCTCTGAAAGAACAGCACCTCAGTAAAGTAGAACTGATTTTTTACAATAGTTCTTCAGGAAATAAAAAATGGACACTCAGATCTAGGATAGAAACTAATTTCCAGGAAGATTTCTGACTAATCAGCAAACCCACTGTTGAACTTTAAGAGTAGGTATTTTTTCTTTTTCTTGTGGAGAGAGGGCTGGTGATGAAGGAGTTCAAGGTCTGACCAGTATTTCTCCTCATGTTGTTTATAAAAAACGGTACACTATGAGAAGCAAGGATGCTTGCTTTTAACATTATACTCTTTGATTGCTTATTCTTTCTCTCAGCTCCCATTCCTAACACAGCTTAAATACAGCATGTTTGAGTGTGGCTGTCCTACATGCTGTCAGTTCACTCAGCACGGACACTGTCCATCATGTTTTAATACAAGTTGACTTCCATTTCCCCTGATGGTGGAAAACAGAATTCCACAAGCTATGCTTGAAGAGATAAAAATGAGCTCTACAGCCACTGAGATCACAAATGCAGCTGACATTCTTGGAGTTGGGAAAAAAAAAAAAAAAAAAAAGATTTCTTCTGCTTAAGAAGTACTGCAGGATACACGCACAGCCTCAGAGTTAGTCCCTAGCTCAGTTAGGCCACAAATTTGAGTAACCAAATTCAGTTAAAGGCTTTCTCTTCTTTCTCTTTTTCTTGAGAACTGGCCATTTGTGATATCATTGGTTTCGCTAATGTAATAATATAGTATCAACTCCAAGTGCAAAGAAAATTTGTTTTACAATTTACCCATCTCTAGACTTGATGTGACCCAGTCATTCATGAACAAACTCTAGTTCACAGATGTTGTCACTGACATGCTGTTAGGTGACAGGTCAGATAATGCAAATGCAAAGGAGGTACCCTCTTGTGATGCGGAAGGTGGTGAGAACAAGGATTCTGACATCATTTATTTCCATCCCCACTCCAGTGTGTGTTTGGCTCTACAACTGCTGTGCTTTTTCTTGTGCATACTCTAAACACACTGACCTGTATATGGGGCTGCACTTCTCTCTCTCCCACTGATCTCCCCTGACACACAGGGCTCTGTTTCCATCCCTCCTTCGCCACTTGATTGTCCTGATTACATTTTAAACAATATGTAGAGGCAGACTATTCTACAAAGACTAGAAGCAAAGTCCCAGATCTCCGCTGGAACCACCGAATACAAAATTTAAACAAAGAACAGACGTGAAATATTGATAACATTTGAATGTTACTCATGCTCTATCGACTCCGTGATGCTGCAGGAAGCTGAGTGTATTATAAAAATAACCGAACAGCAGATCCAATAGTATGCTAATGTTTGCTTTCAAGTTCCTTCACACTGAGAACACAAAACTCAATACTTACAAATAACCATACTACAAAAAGATTTTCATCCTTAACAATCTCTACTAGAAAAATGAGAAGGAAGAGCAAGAAACCTAATTTGTTTTGAGCAGCAAGTTCTTGATGGAACAGAGAGTCATTAACAAGAGCCAGCACATTACTAAGTGAACTGCACTGTAGATTGCTAAGAATGATAGTAGTAAAAACATGAATTTCAGTTATCTACATAAAGGGCCTGATTATATGCTCCCTAAAATACATGCATCATTTAACTACAGTCAAGCGTAACTAGAACTGTATTAGTCAACCACACAAGCTTCTCAATGTTTTTAGTTTCTTTAATGTATACAAATCCATGTGCATATATTAATTAAAACCCCAGTATGGAAAATGTTTTGCTCAAGTTGTCATATACATGCCTTTTGCAAGGTTTTTTCTATCTAGTATAGATTAGTGGACAGCTGATTAGTGAGGTTTTACTGCTGCAGCACCCAATGCACTTAATTTTCTAGACAGGGAAGACCCCTTGGGAGAAGAACACTTAGTACTTGATGTCAGAAAGCTTTCAAGGATTTTTAACCTCTTACTGTACTAGAACAGGATGTGACCCTATATGGCAAACACCTACTAATACCCCCTGTGATAAAGTATTACTGTTATTATAATTCCTTTGAAGACTCCTCAGAAAACACATCAAATCACTTTAAAAAATAAACATGTAATTTGTTAGATGGGTTACAAATGGAATGATAGTAAGATGCAACATCTAGCTCTAGAAAACCAACCCACCCACACTCCTGTCATGTGATACAATTTTTGCCTTCCCTCTCTTCCCACAAATCATACCTTAGTTGGTGCTTGTTGGATAGACCTGCTGGATAGCTTCTGACCTAAAAAAGCAACACAGTGTGTTTTATATGTGCCTTTTTCATCCACTAATGGGTTGTATTGATATTATCATCATGAATGGAACAGGTTCACATGTTTACTCATAGGAAAGTTTGCTTGGCAGGGAAGGGTAGACCAGGAAGAATCTTCTCAGTGTTCCATGAAGAGTAGTGCCTTTCCAAAGCCTCATCCTCAGCTACACTGTACTTCCTATCCCAGATTCCTTCTACCTAACCTAAGAACACATCTGTTTGAACAGGTGTACAGGAGCATATTCTAAGTTTGCCAACAGCAAACTCAAATGAACAGCCAGCTACTATCCATACCAAAATGGATGATTAGTCACAAAGCAAGGATAAAAAATAATTAAAGGAATACATGAACTTAGAATCCAAAGGAGACAATGAAAAACTGACATAAGCAAACCTTTACTCATGCAGTGAAGTCATTAATTACTTTCAACAACATAATGACGAAACAGGACAGAGGACTTGGATCGAAGCCCTAATAAATGTGAGGAGAGGTTTGGTTGGAGTGTATTTGAGGTAGACAGGGCAGCAGTCAGAGGGATGAGGGGAGCACCAAGTTAATTTAGATGGGAAGAAAAGGCATTTTCCTTGGTAATGTGTAAAGAAGAGGCATCTCCTGGGTTTAAACCCTAAGAGCTGTTTCTTCATCAGACTAGGAGAAGATTTTTAATTGCCTTTGGTACTCCCCAAAACTTAAGCAGCTGTTGGTTCTAAGGACAAGACAGGCTTTTTCTCTCACACGTGTGTATCTTCCCCATGAACTCAGCCCTCCATCACTCTACTACCCCAGAAACTGGATCTGCACTGAACCTTTGTGACGGGCTTGCAAACCCTTTCCAGGGCCAGGAGCTCCCTCCAGCTCAGCCCTCCTCACAGGGACGTCTCCTTTCATACGTGTAGGACTTTCTTCCTTCTATCAAGTCTCCCTGGACTTGTCCTGCTTGTTCTCATTACTACACAGTGACCACTGCCCTTGTAACTCTTGTATTTCTCCCCATGAATACCCATAATCACAACATAGACCACTTTTTTAAAGAGAAAGTAGTTTACATTTGAATAGAAGTACTATACATTAAATTACTATATAAATATATATATATATACATACATATACAGACATTTGTGGCTCTAAATTTTGTATAAGCTGCAACAATCTTTATACCACACAAGCAAATTTGGGGTTTGAACACTGCAAAAAGAAACAAACCTGTGCACTCATTAACACCACTGGTTTCCATCCAAAAGGATGCCATTCTGGGTAAGAGCTATAGATATGTGCCTTCTGGTGTCTTTTCTACGCTTTTGCAAAAGACTTTTTTGCATGCATATATATAAGCACAGCTCTTCTTGTAAAGCCAACCAACCACCATTACAGCAACCAAGAATGAGAGTAAATTGGAAAAGAATTTGCTCATTTACAATGCCATGGAAGCTCAGGATTTCTATGTTTGCAAAACAAACACTTGAACCATAACAGTCACAAGAAAACAAAGTAAACATCAGAAAAACATTTGCAAATCCAACTTAACCCCACAACCAACTACTGTGCACCAAGCTACACAGCTTTCTCAGGAAAACAAACAAAAAACAATCTTGAGTATTCTATTCAAACAAACTGAAGTGCATTGAAAGTGCCATTGTTTACCTGTAATTTTTTTCCTGTACGCGTGAGATTTTTTTCCTGTAAGTTTTAAGTGGACATTAGTGAACTAAGTTGTTCATCTGAATACAGATGCTTAAACGTGTGATCGGCCCGTGCTCTCCATCAGCAACACACACAAAGCAAGAGTAAACATACCTTTCAAACAGGAAACAAACTTAAAAGGCAACTCAGTAATAAACTGGAATACACATGTGGAAGATGAAGTGGAATTCTGTGAAAGTGAAGGAAACTATTGACCGAAGCATTTCAAACAAAATTTTCCTAGGAACAGAATTGCCACTTTCATACCCAGCTTTTGCACAGTCTACATCATCTTCAAATTTCTCCCAACCTTTTCTTCTGTTGTTTTCAAGGTATCATGGAAATCAGGATCAATTATAAAGAATAACTTTATGGCCTGTAACTCGAAACAGATTACAAAATTTCCATACGCTATGAACACTAAACAAAAAATAGAAGTACCCTCAGAAACATTGTTCAGCACAGGATTAGCTTGTAGCTACTGGTAGGAAGAACTAAGCCAATTAAAAAATAAATCTGTTGATGAGAGAACTAAAGCAAGAACCACTGGAAATAAAACTTCTTTCCTCAAGTTTTTACACTGGCCATAAGCACATTGATTCCTTTGAAAACAAACAAATAAACCAACCAAAACTGAAATAACCTATTGCTGGTTAGCTGTAACTTGTTTTGAGAATAAGCACTTTCAAAAATGAGAAGGGATTCTTAAAGAGGAAAATAAATATAACAAGGCAAAAAAAATTCTGTGGAAGAAGTGGAAAAAGGCAATATACTTTGGAATATATTAATTTAAGACAAACAGATGGTGGTGGAATCACTGAGCAGTGTGGAATAAGGTACCCATCCTGGTATATAACAACTACATTTGAAAAGATGACTACTGCCTCCAGAACGCTGAGTGCAGCAGAGAACATCCATTCTGGACATACTTTCACAATTAACAGGAAAAAAAACCCACCACCACCACAAGGGTGAATCTCACAGGATTTACCTACCCAGAAATGAGTAAGGCATACCACAAAACAAGTCCATGTAGAAACAAGTATCAGACACTCCAAACATCTGAAGATTCTCTATGCACTTGCATGATGAAACACTGGCTCTTAGTATTTATCATCTGTTGGAAAGTTCAGATTTAAGCTAATCCATAAACATTAACCTTAAAATTAACAGTATTAACAGCAATAGTTAATTAACCTCACAGAAGTCAATACATGTTTATGTTAAGACTACAACATAACTATCTAACAGATGCTGCTTACAGAGGTATTAGGAACCCAATTTCAACCAGCGACTTACCAAAGTTTTAGCTTTAAAGACAGAAAGTTAAAAATCAGTTTTAAATGGCCACTGTTCAAACAAGGTTTGTGAATGCCTTGAATGCATATTAATAAATGTAGTAATTTCAAAACATTAATCTTTATGTTCATATATATACACACAATATTCCTAACATTTTCTCTCAGCATAAGTCCACATTTTTTTAATTGCTTTTTTAGAGTGGAGAAGAGAAAGCCTTCTGCCTTCTGCAGAAAAATATCTAATTCTGTGATCAGTTTCTTAAACAATTCAAAAGGAACTACTGGTACTGCTATACACAAAATATTTTAGATGCTACTCTAAAAATTCAATGTCTGAAAAACCAATGCCACTGTTTAACTTGATACCTACATTGGCATCAGTTTCGTTTCACTTACTGCTTTAAATAGATTCCTTTTTTTTGTTGCTGTTGTTATTAAAAGAAAGTTATCTATCACGGATCACGCAATTCAACTTCTGTCTCTTATTATGACTTTGGCTTAAATGTTGCCAAAAGGTACTACTCAACCATATTCAGTTTGATGAAACTTCCTGGTAACTCTTTTAAGTACTTCAGACCAGTTCAGTCCTAGAAGCTGCTATTGCAGAAAAGAAAAACAAGTTTGTTTCCTGAATGTTACGGTGACAGAACATATTGCTTGGATTTATATTACTTGCTTTGTTCTCTTGGGCCTCTCTGTTAGTAATGTATATGTAAGCCTCACAATCATGAACAGCAGCAAGTTAAGATAGACTCACAAATATAATTTAAGTGCATAAAGCAAAAGGTAGAGAAGCTGAAACTGCAGCATCAATTTTTCTTTTTTTTTTTTCTAAAACAAAAAAACCAAGACTACTTTTAGATGTAACAACCAACTATTGCTACAATACCACTGCAAAGACTGCAAGTGGCAACACAGATGTGGCACTTAGGTACGTGGTTTAGTTGATGATCGGACTTGTTGATCTTAGAGGACTTTTCCAACCTTAATGATTCTATGATTACAAAGCTAGAACAGGGTTAAAGACATCATAAGCTGAAAACATTCATTGTTACAATTCACAGATGTTTCTTCATCATCCAACTAAGTTCACCTGGCATCCTCACCTTTCTTCTCTCCTTGATCCTCACACCACTAACATGATCAGGTCAAAGCTGCATTTTCTTAAGCATCCATGTCCTTCACCACGTAGAAATGTAGTCTATTAGACCTTTGTTTTGTCACAAAACTATTGTGTTCATGAACTTTGTTGTTGGAATCCAGAGTCTGGGAGCTGGCAGATTCTGTGGACTGCGTAGCGCTGTAACAGTTCGTGATCTCAAGGAGAAAAGCAAATCAAGCATTTTAATCCACTTTCTAACACTAACTGTGGAAGACCTTTAGAAATGCTGACCAAAATGGACCATTTGGATAGCATTCAAATTATTCAAAACATAAAATGGAAGAGAGAAGAGTTGTTTCACCTGGTAAGTGAACAGATTTGGAATTGGCAGTGAGTCACATCAGTTGTAAATCAAAATAGTTGTCTGTCAGAACTATTTAAAATATGCCCAGTCTGAATGTCACAGTACCATTTAAAAAGAATGGCATTATTTTAAGAGTACCTGCCTTTCTTCCCAAGGCATTTAGAGTCCTCTGACTTGAAAAATCCTTACAGTCTTCACAGATTTAAACAGAGGAGGATCTCTGGCAGTCTCTGATTTTATCCGGCTCCACAGACAGCGCTTTTTCTCTTGGCTCTTGTTTAACTTGGCTCATACAGATACCAGCCTCTGTATTATTTTCATCTTAAAACAGAACAAAACAAAACATTAAAGTCCAAATAGCACCGATAACACTTCAGCTCCAATAACTGTATGCATTTAAAAGAAAAAGACACATTGTTGCTTACCAAACAAACAATAAAATATGTTGATTTAAAAATGACCTAAACTTCAGCACGATTGGCCTCTGTTCAATGACTGCACGTACGTTCTCATCAGGAAATAGCTTATTCTTAAGCTACCACTTTAGATAAGAGAAAGGCTAGAAAATACAAAATAACTTCAACTAAGTGCATGTATACACACGGGGAGAAAAGCATCTTGAAATAATCACTGACTGAACTGGTGAGTGTTTCATCCAAATCAGCTCTGTAACATTAATTCCTCATCAATACAGACTTGTTTGTGTCCTCCCAATCTTCAGACAAAGAAATCTGGACTCTGCAACAGCAAAGAGGAGGATTGGTGTATTTTATGAGCAAGGCTTCCACCTAACTTAGGAAAGGCACAGATATCCTCACAATTTCCAAATCCAGATGGTGATGACAGTTTAAGATCTGGAGCAGAATTAAAAAGAAATCCCAGACGAACAGCGAGTGCAGTTCCTCCAGTTGTATGATTTAAATTTTATATTTGGCTAAATTTTTGTATGTAAACTAGTATTTAAAAATGTATATTAAATATTAACTATTATTTGAAAGGCATCTACATCTTGATTGCACAAATGGGCTAAACGACTGAGTGAGAGGTATATTTGATAGCCTCTCTTAAATAACCTTTACCCAGAAGGAAAAGTTTCTCATCAGAACAGTGAAATCCTATTATAACAAGGAAGAAGACAAGCTACAAAAAAAATACAGCCAAGAGAAGAACTCTTACATTTAACTTTGACAATACTGCCACACAGAAATAACCTAATGATGATTTAAAAGACCTGAAAAAAAATTATTTATAAAAGACTCCTAACCAAACTCAGTATTTGTTACTTTACACGCTTACTTCTCCTAACAAAATTTGAAGATGAGCATTTTAGCTAAATGTTGGGATTTGGAGCAAAACAACTTAACAAGCTGGTATTTTGTCAGTGAAAGTGATTGCAAGTAGTTCAATTAAGTCTCTATTTTTATAGCAAAAATTACATAAATACATTTTACAGCTGTTGTGGTCTTACAGTAAATATTAATTAGAATCAGCTGGAACAAACCTATACTGGAGCTCCCCTTAATCAGCACATTTATCTACTTTGTTTTAGGACACACAGAACAAAATCCAATGTATTTTCTATATGTACATGTATTGGGAAGAGTGCAACTTACGAAGTGCAGGCTGGCTTTCCACAATCTGTACTGGAATAGTCTGCACATCTCCCAAGAGAACTTGCTGGATTCCTCCTTCTAGGCTTCTGGAGTCCCCTTCCCTGTCAAGTGCTACCAGGTGGCCCATGGTGACCAGATTCTGATCAGTGGCAGGAGGAGTCCCAAAAGCAGAGGCAGCAGCACTGTGCTGTGCTAGGCCAGCACCTTTTTGCAGACTGTGCCCCTGACCAAGTACTGGAGGATGGTTGGTTACTGCACTCTCTATGGAATCCAAGAGATTTGCAGAATTGGAATGGGAATGGTTATTCACAGCTATCAGGGCTGTTGACCCATTTGTGGAGGTAAAGTTTGATTGCATCTGTAATCCCTGCAAAAGAGAAAGCAGAAGTACAAATATAATAGCATTTAAAGCAGAAGAGATTTCTATTTGAATAACACATTTTGCAGTGCTGGAACTGGATAGGTTCTGACCTTCTATACATCATCTCTTTTGAAGAGTCAACTTCAGCATCTGCAGATTATACTTGTTTCAGGAAACATAGCAGACAGTGGTGTCCAGCAGCATGTAGAAAACTACTAAGGACCACAAAAATCTAATTTTGGACAGATATCGAGTTTCAAATCCTTCCTCAATACATGTTTATTCCCATAAGGGATACGCACTAAAACCTAAGTATACTGGTTTAAAGGATTGTGGGGTGTGAAGCCAAGGTGGCTACCTTCAGCAAGAGAAGCAAACAGCAAGAAGAAGAGCATTTCACTGCAGGTTGTATCTCTACAGAAGAGATTATGACGTTCAGGAGATACAAGGATAGCTTAGGAAAGACAGTTAAGAAAGACAGGTTTGAAGCAACATGAACTTCAGAAGAAACTCCTTAAGCATGGTACACTTAGCCCTGCACCTCACCTTTTCAATCTGGAAGTCTTACATTTCTGATCTGGGAACAGTTTCAGGATTTTAACAGATTTTCCCTTACGAGGCTGGAGAAAGATTTAAAAGGAATATGATTGACATATCCTTCCTCAACTTTGCAGCATTGTCATCATGAAATGACTGGAAAGTGTGTGAAATTATTAAGGTGATTGATTTGAGGCAGAAACTCACTTCCCACACCTTCTTGGTTTTGCCTTCACAAAGAGGCCACAAAGCAGAGGAATCTCCTGCACTACAGCTAGATGCCAGTTGTGCAATATAAGAGAGGCCAAAGTAGGACTTGAGAGCTATTTCTAAGTCCACATTCCCTCACAGCCAGTGTTTGGGATCAGTAGTTGAGAGGAAACTTCATATTTATAGCTTCCTTCAGTTCTCCCAACGAAGAACACCTGACATTCTCTAAAAAACTTGACCATACCTGAAATTGTGCAAATATCTTGGGCTGAAGTGAAGAGAGAGAAGACAACAGCTGAGCTTTTTCTGATAGCAGGGTCTCTGCGCTCTGGTTGGATTCTGCTTTGGTGATGACTGACTCCCCTGGTGAGCTTCCTGCAGTACCACAGACAGTAAGCAGACTGTTAGAACTGTTTCTTCCTTGTTTAAAAGCCTCCCCTGTGAATGGAACAAGCCAGGCCCCTTCAATCTCAATATGGATGTAGTTAAGACATGTCTACACACACACGCTCTTCTCTTTTGCAGAAGAGCTTGGATAATAAAGGAAAAAAAAAAAAAGTTTGTTACAAGAAAAAAACATCATAGGAAGACATCATAAGAAGATGTGCTAACTATTGCAAATGAAAAAGAAGTATTCTGGACAGCAACATAATTGCTCCCTACTCTCTGTGTTGTATTCCTAATTCTAAAATAAAAGTTGAAACATTTCTATCAAAACAGCAATCTTATAATGTGACCACACAGGCACCTTCAGTAAGGGCTCAATAACAGGCAAGCATTAAAAGGTTGGATTCCAAATAGAAACATACACAGAAAATCCAGCAATTCTTCTCATTCATTCCAAAGCATATTTGTACAATTAGGAAAACTTCTATGCAGTATACACACATCAGGTGTAATTTTAAAGAAAGCCCATTTATCTGATGCCTAGAGATTGCATTGTATTCTCAAATCCTTACTTACAGCAAAAATAATTGTCTTTATTTCCTTAAGACTTGGGGAAATCAAGACTTGCCACAATTTCTGCAAAAGCAATTCCAGTAGGATTATTCCATTCCTGTTTGAGATACCCAGGACTTTTTGGCTAAGATGTATACAGGCACAATTACATTACTGCTCTAATTTCTGCTTTGCAGTTTTACTGCTGTAACTATGAAAGAAGAGATTGCCATGTGCACGTGCATTAATCCACAAAATGGGAAAAAGTCAGAATCAAGTTTCAAAACGCTCTCTAGAAAAAAATAGAAAAAAAAACACACAAAGCTTCCATCCATCTAAGCAACTTGTTTCTCTAAGCAATCTAAGCAGCTAAGCAATATGTTCCTCATCATACATAATGAATTGTAAGCTCACTTTCTTTATCCTAACTGACAATAACATACAGTCTAAGTCTTATTGAATACAACCACTCCAAAGACTTGGTGTTTTTTAATATTATACAGAGATCCCATATGAATATGTGAATATTCACATGTAGGAAGAGAAGGCAGTTCTCTTCTGAGAATGTACTCTACACGATAAGCCTAGGTACGAATCTAACAGATCAAATCCAATTCTACCCAGTCCTTACACTGCATGGATATTTAGTATGAATGCCAGAAGTTAAACACATCCATGGTATTCTAGTCCACTTGTCAGCATACTTCATGAGAGATGCAAAAGGAAACAGACTTAGGAATTCTGACAGCGATTCTTACACTTAGTAGTAAAGAGACAAAAAACAGTATTCTCTGATGAAGGATATTCCTCATATGCCTAGAATTCTAGTCAGAGGCATGGACTTCTGCACAGAAAATGAAACAAACATCTGGGGTTTAATTCTGTTACTGCTGGTTTCTTCGGTGCTGTACATGAACAAATTTACACAAGTTGAAATAAAGAACAATACCTACACAAACAGCAGTTTGAGAAGTCAGTACTGTTTTTCCCTTGCTACATTTTAATATTCTTGAGCAAGTACTGATTTCTTCAAAGTGGGCTTCTTTTTTTCATGTAGACATTTATTATAATTGTGTTTGCAGTGTGTGTGGACTCATCCTCACATAAATTTGAGACAAGATATGCTGGAGTTAGATTATCTGCTTACATTCACTGAATTGGTGCACACGTGCAGAAGGCCAAACACATCCAACACTGTAACCTCCTCTAAAGTCAGAACCTGTCTGAATGGATGTTTACATCATTTTTCAAGGCAAGTTAGTCTATCAGATATCTGTGAAAGATGACAAGAACTGATCTTCCTGAACTTTCATCAGCATTCAGATAGTTTGTACCAAATTTGCCCTGCTCAGCTGTTGGAATCACCATTTTGTTTCTCTCCATAAAAGCACACTAATGGAAATATTAGCACAGGAGTGCAAGCTTAAACACAGTAAGTCTGTTTATATTGCAAATTGCAAACTCCTTTTCTAAAAAACAAGACTTCCTTAAAAAACAAAACAAAACATTCAAATTGAGCCTAAAAATTTACCTTTCATACTCTGATAGTTGTCGACACTGAATTTCTTGCCTTAAGAGTATAAGTGTACAGGACACTTCTCTGTTCAATTTTTGTAACAAAGACTATAAAAAGAGTTCAGAAACAAAACAGAAGCCCAACTTTAGCTTTATTACTAATTACTAATGCACTGGTGTACACAATATTGCTCAAGAGAGAAACTGCCCAGTGAGCTAGACTTCAAGGGGGTTTAAAAAAATACAGATCAGGAAGTGAAGAGGGCCAAAGAGGAAAGAATTCCAAACATATCTACATTTCTTCAGGCAAGAAACCACAGAGGAGGCTAAGTTCTGACTTAGACAGATCTTTAATTATGACAACTGTGGCAGCGCACCTTTGATTCCCATAGAACTCTCTACCAGCTGTCTGGAAAAATAAACACCACATTCCAGATAAATGAGAAAACAAGCCAGCAGCGCTACTGAGATTAACAACATTAAGATAATGCTGCAAATTTCTTAATGGAATGTGTGGAGATAATTAGGTTCATCCACCTTGCTGCAGTCACATTCCTGCTAAAGCCATCAAATTCTCTAATGAGTCTCTTAACATATCTTTGTTAAACAACAGATGGGAAAAGCATCCACAAACATCCAGGGAAGTTCTTTCATGCCACACTGGGCAAAATATCCTTGAAACAGAAATATACTTCAAATCTAGGTAAAATGGAGAAAATAACCTCTTTTTAAATTTACTATCAGACTCCATGATCCAATGGAGCACTTCAACCTACGTGCAATCCTAACTACATGGGTGGCATTTAGATTTATTTACAAACACCCTTATTTGTTTTACTAAATGTTTTGAAGTTGGAGTAGCACTTGCTACAAAGGAAGCATAGCGTACCTAAAATAAACCTAAAATATATAGATAAAATAAATTTCTATATAAATCCACACAGCTTTTGCAGTGAAATGAGAGGAAGTCACAGAATCACAGAATGGCCAGGGTTGGAAGGGACCTCAGTGATCATGAATCTCCAACCCCCCTGCCACATGCAGGGCCACCAACCTCCCCATTCAATACTAGACCAGGCTGCCCAAGGCCCCATCCAATCTGGCCTTGAACACCTCCAGGGACAGGGCATACACAGCCTCTCTGGGCAGCCTGTTCCAGCACCTCACCACTCTCTCTGTAAAGAACTTCCCCTTGACATCCAACCTAAATCTTCCCTCCCTCAACTTAAAACCATTTCCCCTTGTCCTGCAGTTATCAACCCTTTCAAAGAGTTGATTCCCCCCGTCTGTAGGCTCCCCCTTTAGGTACTGAAAGGCTGCAATGAAGTCACCCCGCAGCCTTCTTTCCTCCAGGCTGAACAAGCCCGGATCCCTCAGCCTATCTTCGTAGGGGAGGTGCTCCAGTCCCCCGATCATCTTTGTGGCTCTCCTCTGGACCCTCTCCAACAGTTCCTTGTCTTTCTTGTACTGGGGTCTTGTTACCTGGCTGAACAATTGTTTGAAAGAGATGCTATTTTGGCTTCACACATTACTATAGTCATTCACAATGAATTCCTGAGAAGCAGGAATCCCAACATGCACGAGTCCCCTTTAGCAAGGTACTGTCAGCATGTGCCAAGCACAGACCACTAAGGAACTCAAGCACCCAGTTGGTCCCAGCTGTGTGCCCTGATTGATATGAATCTCATTTGCTCTAATAACAGGTGTTACCAGCACCTCCATCCAAGGCAAACTGCTCTTTGAAAACAATCATCCCACAAAAAACTTCAGTTGCTTAAGGATACAAAGTAGAAGACAAATTTACAGCTTTTATAATTCTGTCAACTACATTAAGATCACACATTTTTTTCCTGTATGTTTGGTCAGTACAAAAAAACCCAACACAACATGCCCTTTCCTGCCTCAAACCAGAAACAGTTCTGAAGTAATTCTTGTTAATTTAACTGAGTGACAAAAACACAACAGAGACCTCTCTGAACAGAAAATGAATTTCTGAAGTTATTAATACAGTCCTACCATTGGAAGGTGGTGAGGCAAACGTAACAGTCACTGTTTCTGTGAGAACATTCCCACCATCTGTGGTCCACTGTAGCTGAAAGAAGATCACAGTTCTCAGAAAGAGTTAAAGTTTTTCTATTGCAGAAACACAGGCTCATTTCAGAACATGCAAGAAAATAGTATATGAAACTATGCCTTTTTTTTTTTTTTTTTTTTAAAAAAAACAAAAAAACAAAAAAACAAAACTGCATTTTCTTGGTTTCCAGAGAAGGTTTCCAACTTCTTGGTTGGAAGTTCTTGGTTTAAAATAAAAGATACTGCAAACTATTTTTAAACACACACTATACCAAGAAGGCTACAGTCATCTTATGAAAACTTGAAGACTTTGAACGAAACAAAACAAAAAAACAACAAACTGCCAAACCACAATTTGGCCAACAAATATCACCCACTCACCTTAGCCCAGCATAGTTTAGGGAGAATGGAAAAACCCCAAAGACACAGCACTACTTAATACTATAATTTGGCAAAGCTGATTTTAAACCTAATGACTGGAAAAACTAGGATCACTGTACATTTCTTCACACTCAACAGGTGGAAGAAATTTAAGGAACAGCATGTAAGAGTTACTCAACACTCTGAAGTATCTACTTCAGACTTACTTCACTTGCTAGAAAGTACACTCACGAACTGTACAAGTGCTAATTTAGGCTGCACCTGAGGCAGACTTCATTCCGACTTTTCAGATGTGGAAAAGTAGAAGTAACTTTTACAGCAACCAGATAAAGCCATTAACAGCTCTCTGATGCATGCCTTCTAGTTTCATGTAGTCATCATGTGAGCACTGCACTCAACTAATAGCCATCTAATGCTGATGAGATAAATACTCAATATGGTCAAAAGGCTTTATTCACTTTTAATCAGTTTTGATCAGCAAGAGATTCCACTGAAAATACTGGTACTGGAAACAGGACATCAGAGAATTCTGAAATGCAACTAAAAGTTAGAAGACTTACAGTATTAAACTCTTAAATTAAGAGTTTAACTAAAAGTAAATTAAGTATTAAACTTAAAGTATTAAACTCCAAAAATTGAAAAGAAACACCAGGGCCAACATACCGTCGCTGGAATGCTTTCTGAATTATATACCACATCACCATTTCTCAGGGACTTCTGCACTTCATGAATATGGTTCTTGATGTCATTCACAGTGGGAAAGAAGGATAGGTTATGTCTCTCTGGCACCTCATCAGGTTTGAATAATTCTCTTTCCACATACTTTCTGTCACATTAAAGGACAAAAACATTAAAGTGAAAATACGCATATTTTAGATCTATTGTGCTATTTACTTGGGGTCTGGAGCACAAGTCTTATAAGGAGCGGCTGAGGGAGCTGGGATTGTTCACTCTGGAGAAGAGGAGGCTCAGGGGAGACCTCATTGCACTGTACAACCTCCTGAAGGGAGGGATTTGGCCTCTTCTCCCAGGCAACGAGCAGGGCACAGGGAAATGGCCGCAAATTGTATCAGAGGATCAGAGGAGGTTTAGATTAGGCATAAGGAAGAACTTTTTCTCTCAGAGAGAGGTCAGGCACTGCAATGGCTGCCCAGGGAGGTGGTGGAGTCGCCGTCCCTGGCAGTGTTCAAGAGGTGTCTGGACGACGTGCTGCGTGATGTGGTGTAGTGCTGGTGGTGGCAGTGGTGATGAGGAGACAGTGGGACTGGATGATCTTATAGGTCATTTCCAGCCTTGTGATTCTATGATTCTATGATTCTATAAGGAAGTCTTCATAGAAATATTACTTGTTACAATTGCTGCTACCATCTCCCTCTCCAGATTGCAATGACAATATAAGAGCAAGTTAAAAGATATTTGGATCCAGTTCTCTGTGCATCTGCTCTGGAGTTGGAATTTAAAAATACCCATCTGCTCAACAAACTTTAAAGAAGACAGCAGCTCTTAACAGTAGTCTACAATAAAATGGAAAGAGAAGACAAAATCCCTAAAAAAGAAAGAGATTCTAATAACATGTTGGAAATACGTACAGTTATGCATCAGTAATGCCATTTACTTACAAATCAAATTAATCAAATTCAAAACCACACATAGCACAGACTAAGAGCACTGACAGACAGCTCCGTACCTCAGTTGCTTCCTCACTGCATAGACTTGCTCTATTCCTTGAGACACCAGCTCTCGGATCTTGTCTGCCACTTGGGGATGAAGGCGGGAAGGCAGAGTGCAGTTCTCATCTCTACCAATGTCCTCCTCCTCCTCAGGAAAAGCAGCAGAAAAATGGGAGGGTGAAGAAGGAAGGCAGGAAGTTTCCATTTCATGATACTGGTGGGCTTGCTGAGTGGGTAACTGCACATACCACCTAGCAAGGAGGAAAGTTTTTATAATTCTCAAGCAAAGGCAGCAAAATAAATCGTTTGAGGAAAAAGCCTGACAATTACAAATGAAACAGAGTGACCTCCTGAGCTGAAAGATACAGCTCTTCTGAGCTTATGGTCCTCTCACACCCTGTGTTTCAAGATAACCCAGGTTAAACCCCCAAGTAGTAAAAATATTTTTTCTATTCCCTGCATGGAAACATAAGTTCCACAGCTCAGCATTTAAACACATTTACTAAATAAAATAATCCAGAGCCATGAGTCTTATTAACAGAAAATCCCACAATGTCAATAAGACTTAATAAAGCAATCAAGGACATAAAGAAAACCAAGCAAGTTATTGCTCTTTTTGTATCATTTCTCAATATAAAGAAAAAAAAGTGCAAAATTCACCTGACAATACCACCAGCCTCTATCAAGTTCTTTTTCAGCATGTTGAATGCTTTTTCCTGCTCCATTCTTATGATTTTCTTGTCAATTTTAGGGTCAGTAGGAACTCTGTACTCCGGAAACTTTTGAACTTTTTTAATATAGATCCTTCCATGGGGAAAATAAGAGGAAACAGAAGAAAGAATCTCCTTCAGTGAGAAGGCAAAATTCCCACTTACTTCATATCACATACTATCACAACAAAAATAAAAATAAAAATGAAATCAAGCAGTGCTTCAAGGGGTGAGGACCTTCTAAGAGAACTGCAGATCTTTTAACAGCGAAAGAGATGCAGGTGAGTACTCATACACATATGCCTGATCCAGTATGGAAGTCACTTGGCCAGAGTTATGCACCTCAGCAAAAATTTGCTTTCCCTCAGTAGAGTAAAAGCACAACGCCATTTCTGGACATGTTGGACTTGCCTCCATGCCCAAAATGTGAGCTGAACATATACATATCTAACCGCATCCATCCAGATAAACACACCATTAGGTCTGTAAAGAGGGACTAAGTGTGGCACTGAAACCCAAGAGAGCGTTCAAGGATACAAAAAGAGTAGAAAACACTGGAGTTGAGTAAGAAGGAAGTCCCAGTGAACAGGAAGAACTGTAACTTCTGTAAACAGAAGATCTGCTAAATTCAGACGATCTACTGATACAATTGCAGTCAAAAGCTTAAAGGAAAAACAAGACAGAATTGTCTTAGGATCAAATATGGTCACTAAAGGACACCACCATACGATGTCCTCATAATTTTCCAGTGATTCCCACTTGTAGTTCATGTAATGATGTATTGGTACCTTGCATGTCAGCAACCTGTCAAGTCTCAGCCCCACACAGTATTCCCTCCTTCCCTCAAACTATCAAGGGCACCAAGCTAGAAACCACACTGCATGATATCAGCTACTACCTCCGAACTGCATGCTGTCAAGGCTCACAAGAAGCATGCTTTCTTAGGATGGTAACTTTACAGCCAGTCCTTACCTTGCTGGACAAGTGGCTTTGTATAGATAGCCAGAAGTGCTTTCCTGCTCACCAGCTTTTTTAGACTGGAACCCTTTTCTCCTTGGCCCATACTGGCACTCCATTACAATGGCTCTGCTTCCTGGGAACAGAAAATAATTCACTCTATTCAAGCAACCACAGAAGTCATTATAGTAAAATATTAAATATAGAAAAGATAGAAACTCTGAAAAAGTTATTTCTGTTTAACATCAGACTATTTAGACAACAGAACGCTCAAATGTAGCAAGCGTTCAAATACACTGCAAATGCTTCTTTCACAGCACATGAGGAATGTGGAGCACTTTGAAAGCATTTCCTAAAGTGATTACACCTCACAATGCTCCGGAAGATACATAGGGGCAAAAGATTAGGTTCCGACTTGATCAAGTATTTTACAATATAAGAACCCTTACTTGTTACCAAAGAAGAACAGCATTCATAATAAACACAAATAAGAGACAGAACCTCCAAAGTAACCAAGAAAACCTCACAGCTAAAAGCAAAGGTCTTTAATCAGTACATCAGACCATGCAGCCCCAAAAATTCTTACTTGCAAATCTGACCTACCTTATCAGTTAAATAACTCTGCCTCAGTATGGCATACTCCCATGAACACAGACAGGCTTAAACAAAGATGGCTTTACTCTACCCTCATTCCAATACATGGCTTATTCCAATCATGCCACTTACAGAAGTGTTAATAAGCATAACAAGGTGTGCATGGTCAAGTATAGAATTTGCCCCTCTCCCATATCACATTATCTGTTACATAAAATTTACATGTTCCAGTACATAGGCAGGGAGCTGCCTATACAGCAAATGATACGACCAAAACCTTTGTAAGGTATCACTACAGCAACATGAGGTGTTTCCACTGGACACTCAATGATTTACTGCCTGAGAGTGTGATCTTATTAAAAAACATATACACATCAATGCATATGAAGAGAAGGGAAATTTAAAAGAGACATAATAAACAGATGTATAATATATATTATATATAATGTATAATAAACAGATATTCTGCCTTAAAAAAAAACAACAACAAAACAGAACAATAATTTCCTAAGATTGAAAAGACTTCAAGACCTTTAAACTAATTCTTACTAGTATGCATCTCAAAAGCTACTGAATCTTCTTTTACAAAGGTATCGGCTATCTACAATTTGTAAGACATCTAAAAATCAAGATCTTGATTATTTATTTATATATTGTTTTGTAATACATAGGGAACGATCTAGCCTTTCCTCTTCTACTTTATTTCCCCACAACAGAAGCAGAATCACAGTGGGAAAGGCACTACAGACTAGTTTCACTTGGGCAGAAATGAGTAAATTCCTTGAGAGCAAGACTTTTCTCCTGCACCATTTAGAATTTAGTTATCTGGGATTTAACAGCAGCTCAGTAAACCATATTTCCAGCCTCTGCTTTATAGAACTGAAAGGTTTTTAATGAACATTCTTCATAGTGGGTTTCCATTCTATACCTAAATGCATTGGAAAGACAACACATTAGATGTATACATAGTGCTTGTACAGGGGTCTAAACAAAGTTAAAAATGTTACAACTTAAAAATCAGTCTCTACTAGTCTGCAGCATGTAAAGGAAGAAATAGCCTGCATGCTTTTGTTCTAAATATCTCAACTCATGCATTTATTAAGCAGATCTTACAGAAAATTGAAGATGTTTCAAATGCATTTAGAGAGGGTGCTGATAAAAGTACAGAT
Source organism: Centrocercus urophasianus (assembly GCF_019232065.1). NCBI lineage: Eukaryota > Metazoa > Chordata > Aves > Galliformes > Phasianidae > Centrocercus > Centrocercus urophasianus. Next base: position 11,569,362 of record NW_024884756.1, on the reverse strand, counting down.
TGTTTTGGCTTCGTTCTCAGCTTTCTTATACCTCACAATTTTTGGCTGAAGCTATAAAGTTGGGGCAAATGTTTCACTTCCTCAGTTACTTTCAGGAAAAAAAAAGAAAGCATATAACCTATGCTCCACTCATTCACATGTGACAATTAAAGCATATTAAATTTGATTTGAATGAACTTAATTTCACATATGCATTGCGTGAGTTAAGTATGTATTTACCAATCTGTAAAGCCTGCACATTCATTTTAAAAAAATTGTCTGCTGACGAATATTGATGCGCTTTTTTAACTTATTTTTTATTTCCGTTTTAAAGGGAGGTGTTTAAATACCATGTTGGATCCCATTGGAACAGATTCTTCCAAGGATCTCCAAGTTAGGCAAGAATACTGGAACAAGCTCTCACCCGTATGAGAAACTCCAAGTCTTGGCAGAGCAGATGGAACTTCCATCTAAAGAGCTCATTCACAAGAACCACCATCAAATGGTACTTATCTATTTCTAAACAACAAGGAGAAAGAAACGCTCACAACAAAGCTTGTGGTTTCAAGGAAAACAAGCTCCTTCACACTGTGGATAGAGATCCCAAGTAACTTTTTTGTTGGTTGGTTGGTTTCTGTTTTGTTAAGCCTCGAGCTTACTGACACTAAGGAACAACACAAGGATCCTTCTTCGTGGCCAGTTGGCAACTGATGTTGAGATTTTTCAAAGTAGTTATTAAAACAAAAGAAGTTAGTTACCTGCATTGACAAAGGGGATCCCATCATATGGGACATACTGGGATTTCCACATCAACCGTGTGGCGGGTTTGGCCGGGCTTGGAGACTGGCGTGTCCCCCACACACTTTGTGTTTGCTGCTTGTGTAGCGTTAGAACACTCTCTAATTCTGTCTCGCTCACACAATAGCCGCGGTATGAGTCCCCAATTTTCTGCATGGAAAGGAGGTGAAATAATAGGGTTATTCACCCAGCTGACTGCTCTGCATTACCCAAGAAAGCAAAGGCGGTCAGGGACTCCGCACGTGAGGACACAGGCTCAGGTTTTTGGTGTTTTGTACATTCTCCCCCACACTAGTACTCTCACAAGCACAGTTACCATCGCATCTAGCATCAGAGCAGTCTCCACTGGCATCAGATCCTAAGCACACAAAAACCCCAGGAAAGACTAGAGTTACTGACAACACTGATTTACAGAGGACAACTTCTACCTGCAGTCACCTCCTCGACAAATTCAACTTAAGTGAATATTTTCATATGATGCCACAGAGGATCTCTGAAGTGCTAAAAATTGTAATGGAAATGTATCTGCTAAAATGTATCTGCTTCAGTGGACACACAGAGCTGAGTTGGAGCAGAATACACCTGTATGTAATACCAGCAACTGCCTCACCCACCTAGAGCATTATCTCTGAATTGAACATCTCATATAACCCCCTTCTAAAGCTTCAAGGCACTCTCAATTCTCAAAGTTGTATAGAAACACAAGATGCAAGACTTGCCACTGGATAACAGCTACAGTTGCAGTGACCTCTTCTAAGCTGTGGCAACTCCAGAAAAAACTGCATCTAGATTTAGCTCCATAGAAGGACAACAAAACCAGTGACAAAAAACAATGTATTGACTTTGTAGCACCTCTTCTAATAGCTGTTCAGCTACTCAGAGCCGCCCATCTCATTTGGCTCAGTGCTGGCACACCAGGGCCACTCAGCAAGCACTGACAGCACTGGGGCAGCAGCGAGCCTCCATGTGAACCCAGAACATAATTCTCACTTTGATTCCTGTAGCACAGGATCAGGACACCAAGCAGCTGACAATAACACCCAGAGCAGTCTGCCAGCTTACAGCATAACCATGGGGCAGACACATGGTGAATGAATACTAGCACATGATGGATCCCTTTTGCCACTTTCAAAAATGCAGCAGACAGGTGTTTTAATACATACAACAAAAGCAACAGCAGATGTCTAATATTATTATCTCAAAAAAAAAAAAAATATCGGTGACAACTGCATAATATTACCTCTTGACAAAAAAGTGTCTGTGGTTAACAAGACACTGAGTCAACAAAGAGCAAACAAACCCCTTCCAAATGAAGTGGGGCAGCACAGCACTGCTGCTGGCACGAGCCCAGTAGGATAAGGGTATGCACACATCAGTGGCAAGAGTTGGTCTGAGGTACCAGCTGCTCACGCAGCAGCAGCTCACTGTGCTGCATGCACACCATTCTGGTACATAAAACAATCTGCATATGCTGCATTCACACAGCTGCAGAGAGGAAGAAATGCTAGTGATTGCTTAGTCAGAGATTATACGTAACATAAGTGGACAGAAATAATCTGAAAGATACAGAAATATCTTTACAGAGACCTAGGATTATCCCCTTTCACAGGAGGAATTGCAAATATTGCATAAGTAGCTTTCCATACCTTCCTTATCTGGTCACTCTAAACAGGTCTTTGACTTGATTCTTGAGAGATGAGAGAAAATGTATAGAACTCATGCAGAAATTACAAGTTAGGGCCCCGTCTCCTGTTCTAGCTTTACTTCTGCACAAAACAGAACATCTTCCCAAAACATGCATGGTAGAGAAAGAAAATCACATAGCACATAGGCTCCCCACTCCCTAGGAGCTTCCCAAGCAGCTTCTAATGGATACACGAGACCATCTGTTCCAAAGAAATAAATTTAGCTTTGCATCATCGATTAATTAATGTACTTTTAATTATACCTTATTTCAGTATGCTGATGCATGCTGAAAACGCATTCTGAGCAGACCACTGAAAACTTTAATGATGTTTTTTTTTCTATAACCTTTTTTTTTTTAATCTACTTTTTGTTAACAAAGTAATTACCTCTCTTCAACCCTTTAACTCCAGCCAAGGTTCAAGTGACAAAAAAAAAAAAAAAAAAAAAGTAATTCCTTTTCTCTTCCCTGACCTCAAACTCAGCAAGAGTACATACACTGAAGTACGTACATTAAGACTGCAGTTTCTCTCAACTGAAGTAGCAGCAGCAGGATGCCAGAAGCATTACACTGCCTAGGCACTGCAAGTGTAAACTGAGCATTGCAAAGCAGCCAGGAAACCAGCCTGAAGCACAGAACATAGTGCCAGTTTTGGACAGTTGCAGCTTTTACTGTTCTGTGTTCGCCTGCACCTGCGGCGCTGGCTGTGCTTCAGAGCCCTGTCCTGGCAACACCCTGGGATATACTACGGGCAACATGTAACTGGGCCATGACATGGCCCCACCTGCTGAGTTCTTCTGTAAAATTCACACAGACCTCCACTTTAAGGTTGTTTCTATCCTGAAAAATTATTGAGAAAGTGCAACTGTGAGTTAACACATTGCTCTGCACCAAGAATGACTGGACTAAAGGTACAGCATTCTCTCCACCAGATCCCCAGATTGTACTTGGACCTCTCTATCCTGTTACTTGTATACTTCTATCCTGTTACTCGTAATAACACGTTCTGCAAGACACCACAGCAAACATAAACAGCACCTCAAAACTCCACTGTCTCTGTGCCCATAAAAACACATGTGCATCTGAGCAGCTCTCACTGGATTTATAAGGACTGTGTAACTGACTGGAACTCAGCAAAGCAGCTCTGCTGGGCACACATAAGGAGGAAGAGAATTTGGATTACTCCTCCACGGCCTGAATTCTGCTGGGAGAAGAGTGATAAGCTATTTTCTTACTTTTTTAAGGGAACAGAGAGGATTAATGCATACAGCCAATATTTCAGCAGAAACAGATGCCTACATCCTCAGAACAGACAAGCAGACATTCAAACAGACACTACTTTGCCTTTTTCTTTAAAGTAAGAACTCTTACACTACTGTGGCTGCTGTGAACTTTAAGCACAACAGATGAAGTTTCTTATAAGACTCAGATAGATACAGCAGACTGTAATACAAATCCTCCCATAATGAAGCCAGCAATAAATGACTCAAATAAGCTACAGGTCTGTCAAAATGGGGAAATACACATTGGAGTAACAGCAACTATACATCTTACTGGAGTTCAACAACTAACCAGCCACCTGAAGTGGCTCCTTTACTCAGTGAGAACAGCATCTCCACCATGGAAGAACTAATAGTACTAATTTTCTGATCTCTGAATGTCTAAGCAGACATACGGGACAATAGAATTTGTGTGAAATAAAAGACAGAACAAAATGAGGAATATTTATACATTCAGTTAAAAATCATTTTAAATGGATAAGGAAAAGAAGCTGCCTTTCTAAATCCCTCATAGCTGCAATTTCTACAGTAGCCAAAACAGGAAAAAACTTTAATCTGAAGAACTGAATAAAATAGCACGATTTTTCCTTCAAAAAAGTATTAAGAGAAAGTAAAATAAATATTCATCAGGAAGAGTATAGTAGCAGGAAGCTGAGGCAGGTGATCTTAAGAACTTTCCTATCCTGTCTTTCCTTTTAAACAGTTTATGATGCATTCTAGCTGTTAACATCATCCCAGCCATCCATATAGAGACATTTCTGTATATCTAACAACGTGCAAATAGAGAGCTCTGTTTAAGTCAAATGCCATGACAGGCAATAAAGACAGTTTCAGTTTCACCAGATTTGCAAATTCTCCATTTAGTGTGGTGAATTATCTGTACAATTCACAGGAGAAAAAGACCATTTTATGGTTTCTTGATGTGTAATTGGAAAAAGAGGTATAAACCTTTCCCAAATATAAAGTTCACAAAGTTTAATGAAAAGCAGTTTGCTCAGCAGAAGGCAACAGTTTTTTTTCTGTATCATGAATGAACTTGATAACATTGTACATGCAAAAAGGAATCAGTGGCTCTTTTCAGCACTGTATGGCCATGAGAGATTTCAGAAGCACAATCTAGGCTTCAGGAGCTGTTGACAGTCGGACATTCCCAAAAAGAAAGGAATTCCATAACATTTCACACATGAAATGCACTACTAGTAGCACTAGTGCTGGTCCAATCTCGTAACACCCAAAAGCTTGAATGCCATTTCTATAACCATAAACATTACTTCTGTCATGAAATAGGATTTTGATGCAAAAGACATTGAGTCAGAATTCCTTGCAGCTCACCTCACAGTTCCAGAGACGACGCGCCCATGCAGGTGCATTTGTTGGCAAGGGCTGGAGAGGGATGGGAAAGGAGTCTTCTAATATTCTGGAAAACAAAAAATAAAAATGCAATAACAGTACATACACACTCAAGAAAGTAATTTTTTAGTCTAAACTATTGCTATCACATCAAATCAGTGCATTACATAACTTCTTACAGCATATGACCAAACTATATATATTACATCAACTTGTCTTGAGAACCTGGGATTCATTTTCTCCATATTCTATTTCACTATTAAAATAATTCACTTTTTTTTTTTTTTTTTCCTAAGTAATTAAATAGCTGTCTTCTTCGTTCAACAAGTCTCTGAACATTCAGTATATTTTGGCTGTTATTATCATTCAGTATTGTGAAATACACTGGGCTGAGTACCTTGAAAACTTTCTTACGCAGACCGGTGATAGAATTACAATGATTAAACAGATATTCAATACATGTTAAATACTGCATGTTGTATACCTTAAGTCTCAAAAACAAACAAACAAAAAACCCAACAGCTGCAATAACTATTTGAAGTCAGTATCTACTTCTTTTACTCCCTAAATTCTGGAATGGAAACAATGCATGCTTGCAGCAGCTTAAGACATCAATCATTCCAAAACCCAAATGCATTACCTCCTGTCTGTACAAAAAGTGTCTCCTCTCCAGGATCATTCTTGTAACACAAACTGTTTGTGACATCCATGCACAGAGCATTTCACTTCATTTTAAATGTTGCTTGAATATATATAATTTGTGTTATAGTGCCAGGATTATTCTAATCTCTTCTACTTCTCCATTTCAAAGAAGTATAAACCAATACAAGGCAGACCCACAGTTCATAAAACAAGGAATTTTTTTTTTCCGGGGGGGGGGAGGGGGGGGGGCACCAAAAATCCCACAGTATTCACAATTAGAATACTAGGCAACATTTAGCAAGGGTACAAAATTAGATTTCAAAGAGAATTAAGCAATAAGTGAACTATTTTAACTTAAGAAGTTTTGTTAATTGATATATAAAAGTATATAGGTATAAGAAAACTCAGCAGTATTAGCAGGAGATCAAAATGATTCTTAAGCTCTTCAACTCCTGACCTACCTGGTTGCTGATTTTTTTGATATGGTGAGAGATGCTTGTGGATGGAGAATGTAACTGCTCGCACTGTCTGCTATAGCAGCCACTGCCACAGTCTGCAAGTTCCCATCATCACACTTCTCTTCTGAAGCATCTTTATAAAAATAAAACATGCCCCGGTTAACATGTGGAGATAGAGTGAGAGCAATCACAAACTACAATAAAATGTTTGTTTCTCCAACATGCAAAAATTGAATGATGAAATAAGAGTATGTCCAAAAGAAAAACTACGGAGAGATGCAGCTCAAGGAAAACACACTTGATAGGGCTGTTTGTATTTAGAGACTTTGATATTTGTGTTACTGCTAATGACCCCATAACAAAGTAAACAAATAGAACTTTAAAATCTGTTTTACATTTTCGCAAATCCATATAGGATTGCCTATTTTATCCTGCTGCAAATCTCACAGCAGTTGCTTGTAAAATAAGAAAGGAGATTATGATACTACTTTGTCATTAGAAAGAACACCTGAACAAGCAAAACTTCCTTTTCTGTTTTTTTTTGTCTGTTTTCTGATACTGTGAGAGAGGTGAGGTCTCTCTGGTAACTGAATTTGACGCACCATTACAACAAATGTTTCAGCCAGGAAGCAATCTGTAAGCCAGAAAACAGCATTGTATTGAAGCCCGTGCATATAGGTAGGCAATACAGTAAAGGAAAATTGTGAAAGCAGATATTTGATATTTTGGCATTGGCATAAATAAAACAGACATCTCTTTAAATACAGGATTTTTGCTCTTCAATTATGGAAGCTTCTTTCCCCAATTCAGAGAGAGAGAAGTGAGTTATTGACTCAGTACAGAAATCAGCCCGCTAGACAGCTTCTATCACGTAATGCTATAATGTGATGGAAACTATAGCAATAATAGCAGGGTGGCAAAGTCTTTGGCTGCAACAAATGAGGACAAACCCAAAAGCAGCAGCCGTGGACAGAAATGAAGGCAAAAAAGCTGCTTACCTTCCAAAGGTAGGCAGGGATCTCCAGCGAGATACCACTGCCTCCCCCTGACAGCCCTTAAATGAGGTCTGTGTAGGAGCCGATCCGGGCTCGACCCCTTCTGGTCACTCAAGTGCACTGCATTGCATTGCACTGCATCGCATGCACCTGAGCTCCCCTGGATTGGCCCTGCCTTCCTACGAGGTGCACAATCACTGTTTCAGGCCATGACTCAGCACTTCCACTACGTGTCAGAAGATTCATGAATGTGTGTATCAGAGAGACATCACTCAGGCTCAAAGCTTGGAGCTCTGGCTCCTTCTAAACAAGCACACTCCCAAAAGCCTAAGCTCTGCTCTGAAGCTTGTGCCATTTTATCTATTACCACTACCTGCAGGTAAGAGAAACTCAAGTTCTTACACTCTATTCTCCTTCCCCTTTAATCTTTGACAAGTCTTCCTAATGGCATTTCAAAGATCAAACTACTACAAAGTCTTTTACATAGTAAGTTCCTTGAAAAAGAAAAAAAATCAGTAGTACTGTTATAGAACTTGCACTCAAACACTGCAAAAACGATCTATGCGCACAGGGAGCACCACATAGGATGAAAAATGTGAATGCAAAAATACTATTAAGTGTTACAAATTATTGCCTATAAAAAGTAGCAGCAATTCTTCAGAACCTGCAGGTTCACTGTCAGCGTGAACTCATATAAGACTATGCTAACTAAACAGTGGTCTCACCCCTGCAGGTAGGGAGGGAGGAAAGAACGAGAAGCATTAGCACAGGAGCACACGTTCAATGTAGGATCCTGAAATCATATTCCAGCCTTAAGTGAAAAAGGCTGACTGACAACTTGAAGCCCAAACATTAGTCTTATCTTTAATCTCTTCTTCCACAGGAATGCTCAAGCAGTACCCAGATTTGGAGAATTTGCTCAATATTTGAGATTTTTCTTTTTTTTTTTTATTTTTTTTTTTTTTTTTCTTCCAGAAAATACAGAACAGTTTAACGTATTTTTCAGACTCTGACAAAACACGACAACTAAGTTCTCAGTTTTATTCTGTGAATGCAAACTAGCACATACCCTTTAGCCATCCAGCCTGGCTTACAGATAGATAACGAGTGCTCCTCAAGATGAGCTTAAAATTTGTGCTTGTAGTTGCACACCTCAGCACACACTTAGGATGCAGCACTTTACACACTGAGGGCAAAATCTTGGCAATAAAACAAAAGTTAGAACCCATTCGCTTCATGGGGAACTGAATTTCTACCTAATACTTTACTTCTGGCTTCACAAAAGATGCCTTGCCAAATGTGGTCTCTGGTGCAGACCAGAACATGAATTCTCTTCTCTGTATTCCTTGAACTAACTCTTCAACTCAAAAATGAATCAAGAAGATAATAAAAACTTGAAGCTGATGATAGTTCTCTGATGTAGCACAAATATAGTTATTAATGGTAAATAAGACAAGCAGCTTTGTCCTTGACTTCTCAATTTACCCATGACACATCTAAAGTGAGCAAAATAACCCTTATTTCACAGTGCTTTGTCCAACAGAAAACGCTGTGGGCCACATTCATAATCGAAACAGATCATTTAAGTACGAATTTTGGTCTTCTAAGATTGGCAAGGAAAGGAAGCATACAAACAAGAGATTCATTAAAAAAATAAAGAAATTAGAAGAATCACAAAGGATACATTTAGTTCTCACGTCCCACAGCTTCAACTCACCCTGAGTGCCAGTGACATCCAGAAGGTGACCATGAGGAATTATCACCTGGGCCATTCCTGGCTGGGCAGAAGGAATGACATGAAGCACCTGGCCATTTTCTGACTGGCTGGCAACAATCATCTGTATGGTGATCACACAAAAGTATGAGTGATGCTAGCTGCCGCAGTAATCAGGATGCAGGTCGATCAGTTATGTTTATTATTAGAACAGGAAATATTCTGGCTGGAATTACAGTCTATAAGTTAACTTGAATTTACATATTAAGAAAACCACCTATTTATTGTTCATTAGTTAAAACTGTTTTCCACCTTATATAAAAACCCCTTAGCTCTTTAAAGGAGATGGAAAAAAAAAAAACAACACCTTAGGGGATTCTACAAAGAATTACACATTTATTTGAAACTGAAAGAACTCAAAGACCATTCATTGTTGGAATCGTTGCAATCCCATTCACAAACTAGTAGAATTAATCATAACATGTTAAAGCCTTCAATCTTACCCCTGAGAAACTGAGCTCTATGGGCAGCATTTTACGCAAAAGCAGACAGAAGAAAATATAACCTCGATTCTGATTTACTACAGTTCAAACGGGTGAGGTGCCTTTAAATGACAGTGCAACACGTGCCAACCACAATCCTTAAGTGACAGAACACTTACTTTGTAACAAGACACCTAAGAACTATAAATCAAGGTTTTCCAGCAAAGTAACTCAAAACAAAAGGACTGACAGAATGGGTTGGCTTCTTGCTAATATCCCAGTCCTTATGAAACAAAAGAAACGAATCCAGCAGATATAGAGAGAGCAGCAGTGGTAGCAGCATGAGATCTCACCACATGAGAACAAATGCTAAGTAATGACAAATGCTGCTCTTTAATAAAATGAGTACAGCGGGAGGTAGAATCTCCCGACTTAAGGAAGAGCGACAGGAGCATGAACTGGAGCATGGAAAAGTTTCACCTTGTTGCTCAAGACATAAGAAAAGCTCTGCATTTTTTCAGGGGTCCTTCACAGGGCTCCATCACCTGCCTGTTCACCACCTGCCCTGTTGGGCAGCACTCACCATGTGTGCACTGGACGCCCCGAGGGGCTGCAGCTCGCAGAGCGCCTGGCCATTGGGCTCGAGCAGGTGGAGCTCCTCTGTGGATAGAGGTGGAGGCGGCCGCGCAGGCGCAGCTGAGGACGCGGAGCTGCCCAAGAGGCGCACGGCGATCGGCAAGGCTGCAGGAGAGTCGCTCTGTCCCAGTGACGGATCCCTGGAAGCCATGCAGGTCACACGCTTTCAGAGGAAAAAGAGTAAAACTCAATCCCAAGCAGAGACTGCCACTTTTAAAAACAAAAAAGAGCGTTTGAATGGTCAGGAAACACGTTATGCTCAGGCGGTGCTCTATGTCTTTCTATGCAAGGAGCCGCAAGTCCCATTTCTATTTTCCACTGTCATGCTGAAAATACAAATGCACACATGACACGTAGTGACTGAGCAATCTGATCCGCGTTTCAAGTGATCTGAACTCCTTCTACACTGAGACACACCAAGCGTTATTTTAATGAGGAATTCCACTGTCACAATGAAATATTTCTGCAGCGCAGTAACGGGAGTTAGGAAATACAATTACCATCATGACATGCAGCATCCAAATATTCAGCAGTTCAAAACTGAATGGCACAAGAACAAGACAGAAGGAATTTCTGTTCTTATTAAGGACAGATAATGTGTAAAGTGAACAATAAATAAACTGATGTGATACTGAACTGTAAATTAATCAGAGATGATGCAAAAGCCCCTACAGAACCAGGACTTTTGTATTTCATCTGGAAACCCTGACTGCACATTTCTGACTGCCCAGTGCTGCTGAGGTTGCCTACAAACAAAACATGAGATCTTTCCATAACGACATCACGGTCCATTTTCTTCCATTACAAGATGACCTGGAAAATTACAGAACCATTTCAGTACTTTCGGCTGAACCAAGATACTGCTGCAGGCTTTTTTTGGTCTTAAAAATCTAGCCTGACAATTTCCAGCCCTGCTGCCCGCTCACAACAAATCCCTCAAGATAAAGACCCTTGCTTCTTTATCACTTTATTATTCACTGCAGAAAAATGTCAGCATGTTGCTCCAGGAGTCTGTTTTAGTGCCTTGTGTGAGACAATTTGCCCGACTTGTTGCACATACAGATAAGCCATACAACGACTCTTCTGCTTTGCATCCAGTTCACAAGCGCTAATCTCCTCACATCCTGAGATATTTGATATTTAAAGATACACCAGCGCTGCTTTATGAAAATATTAGTCACCTCCTTCCATAATAACACACAGGACTTCAATTATCCAAATCTGTCATGCAGCCATCTTGAAGCATATTGAGTTTGTTTTGAAGAAGTAAAAAGCAACATTTAAATGACAGGCAGTTACTGTTGTTAGCCCGCAGCTCTTAGCTTTGGGCAGGAAAAACAGCAGATGTTTGGAAAGAAAGGTTGGCGTGAACCAAGAGATGAAGGACAGAACAACAGAGCTCCCAGCACTTGGGAGATCTATCTCTCATCCCAAAGAAAAGCCCACTACAAACCTGCGAGCAAACAGAGAATATTAGACAGTGAACTGCCACAGCCACAGTTTAAGGCTTGGATCCAAACAGCACAGCCTTTAAAGAGTGACCAGTCCCAAATATTTATAAGCAGCTCGACAAAATGACAAATTCACCCAGCCCTGACGTTTACTAAAGCATGTAATATATTCCAGAACATACACAACATGCCAAAGTGAAGAGGAGACAATTCCTAGAGTTTGGGTGGAGGATGGAGAAAGGCACTTAATTTTTCCCTCCAGTATTTATATTGAAGACAAGCAGCAGTATGTTAACAGCTTTATATTCTTCACAATACAGACAATTTCTTCAGTAAGACCACCTTGGCTGTGGCTTCTCAACCATTTACAGCTTTATTGAAGAGAATGTAAAAAGCTAGAAAACCTTTTGGAAAGAGCTGTACTGCCCTGGAAGCACAAATGTGTTTTGCTCTGTAAAAATACAAGGACTACAGTCAAAGTAAACTTGCATCTTGGCTTCTGAAAATGAATAAAGCATCCTGCTAGTATGAACAACAATGTGAAGTGAAGCTGCTCATATGTCTAATAGAATAAATACTTTAATCTAAAGCAGATTTAATTTTCCATTCAATTTTCAAGTGAGGATATTCCAAACCAAGCTCTAAATAAAGTTATTAACTTTTACTAAGTATTTTGGAGCTTTGGATCTGAAAGCAATTACGAGATATTTCAATTTAAATACATAAAGCATACTGAAAGCAGAAGAAAAAAATATATATTAAAAAAAAACACACCAGTCAGAGCTGGATTTCATTATCACTCACATCACTCAACCAGTTCCCCCCAACTAAGATGTCAAGATACGTCAGTTTAGCTGAGGCAGCAGATTCAGTTCTTAGAAGTAACCTGAAGAGAACAACAGCATGCTCTGAGTGCTCTGCAACCTTTCTCCAGAGCACCAGGACAGCTGCACAAGGATGAACCAGCAGCCCAAGCAGGCAATGTTCTCCACTTCACAGGCTGGTTAATAAAGCCCAAACAAAAATGATAGCCATAGAGCAAATACACAGTGATAGTCTTTTGGCTTCCTGGTATAAACAGCCCAGAAACACCTTGTGCCTCAAATTGTACCTTTGTGTTTTAAAGAAGCCCTCAGTCTGTTTCTGTTTGGTAGCTTTGTCTAACCACTGCTCTAACCCAGGGAAATCGGGGCATGCATACCACCCTGGAATGAACTCTGTGGTGTAACCATTCAGGCTTCATAAACCTCACTTCTGTGCAATCCCAAACAGAAAGATGATTTTTTTTTCATCCTAGAGAGATATATTTACATGCATGCTTAAAAGCATATACATAGTTAATATGCTTTACAACTAGATAAGTATTACTGACAAATTCCTCAAATAAGATGGTTTCCTGTGTATAGATCCATTCATGGATATTTGACATAAATGAGTAAATAATACATAGCTATCTATTCCTAAAAGTTGTACACAACAATTTCAAACAGAACGCACCAGCAACACATATTTACCAGGAAGCCCAGGGGAGATGTAGTGCTTAAAGTCAGTGCAGAACTGAGCAACAGTGGCAGCACTCCCCAGAAAGCCCTAGGCCACTCCCAGCCCAGCGTTTTGAACCCCACAGGGCCGCTTCCCTTACCCTGCCTGCCCCACAGGGAATGCTCTGCTTCAAATAAAGCAATATCTGCGGCCACTTCAGTCCAACTCCACGAAGAGGGTAAGCAGCCACGAAGCATAGTACACACAGGTAAGCACAACTCCATCACCAGAGCATCAACGGCAGTCTCATAGACAGGATTTTCAAGATAGCCAACATAATGCACTACAGTCCAGCCTACAGCATTGATATCAGCAAATCAGTGCCAGAGACAAATGCGCTGGTTGCTCAGGATTGCTTGATACTGTAAGAGTAGTGAGACACTGGAACAAGCTGCCCAGGGAGGCTGTGGAAGCATTCAATGCCAGGCTGCACGGGGCCACAAGCAACCCGGTCTAAATAGAATTGTCCCTGCCTACAACAGCAGGGTTGGAACCAGGTGATCTCAAGGGCCCCTTCCAACCCAAACATTCTATGATTCTACGAAAGGCAGATCCCAGCTGCTCCAAGCCTTTCCTCCTCATAATGCAGCAGACCGCAGACACATCCGCCCCAAGGACAGCACTCCAGGTGCTCTCAGCAGTGGGTGCTGCTCTGCCCCCAGCCGTGAGGCCCTGAGAAGTGCTGCATCCTGAAGCCCCACATCTAACTTTTAACGCTGAGACAACAGTGTGGATATCAGTCTCAGAAAGAAAGCTGAAGCATTACAAAAACAAAAGAGATGAACTCACAGTGACAAGAAGCATGTTGGATTGCACTGACATATGGGAATCTCCTCAGGCACCTCAGTGTGTTACCGTTAAAAAAAGGAAAAAAAAAAAAAAGCTGGATTGTACAAATCCGTGCCTGCAGCACTGCTAACAGCAATTCTGCCTGTCCTGCCGTCAGCCTGTACTTCGGCTGTACGGATGGAGGCCTTGCTGCTCCACGATTGTTATTATAAAATAACGCAAAGGTCTTAAGAAAAGACTTAAAATCGCAAGGCTTACCACAATTAAACACTCCCTCCAGAGCTGCCCCTGAGGTCAGCAGGTCAGCCCCCACACAGGGCGCGAGTCACAGACAGTAACGCCGTAACGGGTCGGTGAGGGCATGGCGACGCCCCCAGCGACAAGTTACAACCAGGCGAACGAACGCATAGCGGGTGTTCACGGCAGGTGCGGGAGCAGCTCACGGCACCGTAACGCCGGAGGGGCAACGCGGCGCCCGCCTCACACGAGGCCCGCCTCACGGACACCCCAGCCCGCACGGCGGGAGGCGCGAAAGCGGGACCCTTGCGGCGGCGCCCCGCGCCTCCTCCTGCGGGGCGCGGCAGGCCGGCGGCTGTCGCCCGCGCCTCGCCTCCTTCGCCTCCCCGGCCCCGCTCACCGCCGCCCCTCACGGCGAGGGAGGCGCGGGGCACCGCCCTCCGCCGGGGACACCGCGCCCCTCCCCCGCCCCGCGCCCTTCCCGCCCCACCTCGCCCGGGCTCCCGCCGGCGCCGCCATGGAGGCCGCCCCTCAGCGCACGCGCGGTGCCCGGCGGCGGGAGGGGCTCCGCGACGGCGCGCGGGCTGCTGGGGGCGACGGTGCCGGCATGGCGCAGCTCACCGCGAGGTTCCGCGCCGAGAATCCTAGGTGAGGCGGCGCGGCCGGGCCAGGGGGTCGGTTACGGGATGGGACCGCTAACCCTGGGACCGTACCCGCAGGTACGCCGTAGAGGACGTTCCGTTCTCCGTGCCCGCGGCCTCCGAGACCGCCGACCTCAGTCATCTCATCAACAAGCTGCTGGCGGCGCGCGCCGGTAGGTGCCGCGGGAGGGGCCCGGCCCGGAGCAGCTCGGTACTCGGCGCGGGGCCCCTCGCCCATCCTCAAAGGGAACGCTCTCTGCTTTGTTTCAGCGGACCACAAATATGTGGAGTTCGACTTCCTCATCCAGGGCCAGTTCCTGCGCGTGCCGCTGGTCACGCACATGGAGATGGAGAACATCTCCACGGTGAGGCTGCTTTTCTGAGTGACCCAGAAGTCCCCGCAAGTTTAAACTCAGTCTGAACGGCAAAATAACGACAGAGTGTGAGATTAGTAGCTCTGGACAACGGAACACCGTTATCCGAGCTCTTGTCTCTGTACCGTGCTTTAAGTTCATCATTCACACGTGTTGAGGCCCCTGCAACAGCAGTTAAGTTGAGGGCAGAGGGGGAAGTTAGTATCGCCTCGCGAAAGCCGTACCCTATGAATTATATTTTAGACACCAGTTTTAAGTAGTAGATACAGAAGAGGAACGCGATAACAGTGAATATAATAGCTTCTGCTGTCAGCTTGCTATTAACCATAATTTGCTACAGCTATAGAGAAAGCAACATCACTCACCTGACAGCTGTAGGTCCACTAACCCGGAATTGTTGGTGCCAATATCTCTGCCCAAAACACTTGTACCTTTGCACCACACTGCAATTAAAGTATGATTGTTATTAAGAAAAATAAAAGCACACTAAATAAATATTTTGTTTGTGAGCTCAGGAAGAAGTGGTGGAAATCGAGTATGTGGAGAAATACATGGCCCCGCAGCCCGAGGAGTGCATCTTCCACGATGACTGGATCAGCTCTGTTCAGGCCACCGAAGAATGGTACCACACTAAACCAGTTCTACGATTTTTCTTTCTTACTCCTGACATATGCACAGGACTCCATGGTGTTAAATGGAGTGCTATTCTGTTTCTTTACTAAACTGTTATTTTCTCCCTGCTCTGCTTTTGACTTGATTTTCCGTTTTAGCCTATCAAGTCCAACAGCTGTTTGCTTTTGTAAGCACTTTATAGTTTTAACACCTCAGAAATTGTGTTGAAGTCAGCACAGAACCAGACAAATATTTCAACATAGGACTCTTAGTAGAAATGGGTAATACAAATACCGTTTACCATCTCTGAAAGGAAGCAAGATGTATCTATTTTAAATCTTAAATCCTTTTGACTTCAAATGGGATGGGTGTACAGCAGCAAATACAACTGCATAGCTTTGTGCAGGGCTTTTCTTTAAAGCATATAATTGTCCTTAAGCAATGTATTTTAAAACTAATTTTCCAATCAACTAGCCCATGTTTCTGTACTAACATATGGTTTGAAAATGCTTCAGGATCCACCTGTTAACACACTATGAACAACAACATTTTGTACATCATTTAAAAGGTAATTTAAGACTCACAACCAGAATGTGCAGTACTACCATTGCTATTCTTTGTCCCGCACTCATAGCTTTGCTCTTTTTTCTTTTTTTTTTTTTTGCACAGTTTTTTTTTTAACAAAGTCATTTCAGGTAACCAGATACTATGTTCATATTCTTCTGTATTTCTTGTTTCATTGAAACAAAGATAACTTCAAAGCTTCAAAAATAACTATGTTAAATTCTGTGTCTTGCAGGATATTAACTGGCTGCTATGATCAGTCTGCCCGAATCTGGTCTTTAGAAGGAAAATCTATCATGACAATAGCTGGGCATACAGAAGTAGTGAAGGATGTGGCATGGGTGAAGCAAGGTCAGTATATAATAGTTCAATTTATTGGGAGAGAAGTGTCAGCATTTCTCAATCTTGAGGAATGAAGGGTTGAGGTCCAACTGCCCTATGCAAGCAGCAACACCTAGAACAGGTTGCCCACAACCGTGTCCAGAAGTCAAGATATTATGTCAGTCCCTATCAGTTGTTTTTTGTTTTTAAACCAAGTAATGGTGCCATTAAGACATTCCATTAACAGTAATGAATGTAGTAGTTTAACATGCACATTGTCTACCACCTTTCCAGGCTTACTTGTATTAGTTTTACTTGCAGGGTAACATGATGTGAACATCACATTACTGGTAGATAGGGTTTCTATCTACTATTTCTTCAACTATAACAATTCCTATAAATATTTTTGAAAGCAAAGTTGAGGGTGAACATGCCTTCTTTCTTCCTCAGATAGTTTATCCTGCCTGTTAATCAGTGCATCTATGGACCAAACTATCCTCCTCTGGGAGTGGAACGTGGAGAAGAACAAAGTGAAAGCCCTTCACTGCTGCAGAGGACATGCTGGGAGTGTAGACTCTGTGGCAGTTGATTGCACAAGGACTAAAGTGAGTGACCCCCTGAAGAAAATCTTTGGATTTTGGGATGTTAGCAACCTGTAACTCAAAAGAAACTTTCTTTTTCCTGTCTAGTGACAGTCATGATATTATTGTGACTGACATAGATACATTTCTATTCCTGTTAGAAATTATGGTTACTAAGATAATCTAGGAGTGCTGCACGAACACCAGGTCTTCTTTTCAAATAAAGACATCCACTTATTCCAGTACCACAGAAGGCTGAAAGTGGCTTTAAACAGTGCTGCTTTTGATTTCTGAGAGTGAAGTTAAAGTTTACTTTTAAGGAAACCTTGCATTTTACACATATGAATGTGTGTTATAATGAATTACAACAGTAATTTTGGATCAGAAAAAGTATTTCTAGAGAAACACTCAGAAGAAGCTGATAGTGGAAGAGGTATTTTCTCTTTCTGCAGGACTTGAACACTTAGAAGCATTCATACCAAAGGTAGAGTTGCATTTCTCATCTTGTCTCTATCAGACAGGTGAAAAGTACTGGTGATAAGAGAGATTTTATAGATACTCTTCCTGCAGGGGTAGGAAAAGGAGTAATTTGATCTGTACCTTTTTTTTGGTCCCATTTGAGGGGTGCAGAATTGTTTGTTATGTATTACAATCCATTGGTTAATTTTTCAAGGAGAAACTGTGCTTGGTATGGCTTGTGAGGTCTGTCAGGAACAACTGTTAACAAAACATTTCTGTTTGTTCAGTTCTGCAGTGGATCTTGGGATAAAATGCTAAAGATTTGGTCTGCAGGTAAGTCTAAGCTGAGATTCTTGGCCATGTTCAGAACGGTGCTAACAATAACCTGAATGATGGAATATACCTGAAAACCTTTTTCTTTAAGAAAATTTGGTATTTATTAATAAAAGTTATAACTTTTGCTTTTCTTTTTTTTCTTTTTTTTCTTTTTTTTTGCAATAGCTTTGCAAGACTGTAAACAGTATCTTAAGTCACTGTTTTGGTTGGTAACAATTTCAGGTATAGCGTTGAACTGCCTGCTGCTGTTTATTTTATTTAGAACACAAAACTTTGTGTCCATTTCTTTTATTTTTGATGGGTTTATATAAAATGCAGGTTTGAGTATAGACTGTAAAGCAAAGGCCTATGGGTTATTTTTCTGGTCTGTTAACACCATAGTATGAAGTAATATGAACATGT
Source organism: Centrocercus urophasianus (assembly GCF_019232065.1). Lineage (NCBI taxonomy): Eukaryota > Metazoa > Chordata > Aves > Galliformes > Phasianidae > Centrocercus > Centrocercus urophasianus. The sequence continues at coordinate 11,551,035 of NW_024884756.1, read as the reverse complement.
AGTATGAAGTAACAAAGTAAGATGGTCAGGTCTTTTCTAGTAACATAGACTAATTTTTTTCGTTTGAATGTTTTTGTTTTTGTTTTTTTACTGTTACAAGATATGCTCTTGTGGCTTAGGAGTATTTATATGGATGCTATTTCTGAAGGAAAGATTGTCTTTACCACATACTTGAATTACTGTTGGGATTTCCCATCAGGAAGGATTGTCTTAAAAATTGTGTGGAAACCTCTAGATCAAGTCTGTCTTCTTTCATAGTCCCTACAGATGAAGAGGATGAAATGGAAGAAGCAGCTAACAGACCACGGAAGAAGCAGAAAACGGAACAGTTGGGACTAACAAGGGTAAGATGAGCTCCAGGCTTGTAGGAGATCGTGAAGTGCAGCCGTAGAATATGATTTCTCCTTGTTAATAGTTACTATACAAGAAAAAAATCTTTGGTGATATGTCTGAGGTAGATCAAACATTTTTATTTACTGAAAGGTAGGTGTGTTAATTATGCTCACTTTATTCTCACTTTTAAATCCTAGACTCCCCTGGCAACCCTCTCTGGCCACACAGAAGCCATCTCTTCTGTGCTCTGGTCAGATGCTGAAGAAATCTGCAGTGCATCGTGGGACCACACCATTAAGTTCTGGGATGCTGAGACTGGGGGTCTCAAATCAACTTTGGTGAGATCACTGTACTTCCTATATTCAACTGATGTCCACCTTAAACAAAAATAACTATGCAAAACCAACCAGTAGCTCCTCTTTTAAAGGTTTTTGTTTGTTTGTTTGTTTTTGACAGACAGGAAACAAAGTGTTTAATTCCATTTCTTACTCACCTCTGTGTCGACGTCTGGCATCCGGGAGTACTGACAGACATATCAGACTATGGGATCCTCGTAGCAAAGGTGAGGAGGTGATAAACATGCACATTCATGAAGGTGTTTTTCCAAAAGCATCTCAAAACTTGCCTTCTTGTGCCTCTGCTAGAAATAAGCCATTTGGAAACTTTTATTAAATGCAGACATTTCTTCTATTTTCTGTAACTGAGTGCAAGACTACTTTAGTTTCTCATCAAATAATTCAGAAAACTAATTCAACTGGTTTTCACTTTTTTAAAAAACAAACAAGAAATCCTAATAACATACATTCAACTGCATAGTTGCAAACCTGTACTGTTTTATTTTACTTTATTTAAGGACTCAGTCCCTCGGTTTCAGCTGCCACACTCAAATTGGTGGGACCATCATTTAAGCAAAATAGCAGTCATTTTGTTAAACTATTCTGGTGCCTTCTTACTCAGGAGTGCTAATCACTTAGAACTGAGCCAACTGGATTTATTCCATAGAGACGTTTACTTATTCAGCTTCTATAAATCCAGTCAAGATTTCAACTGTATTATCCTCTTATTTGCTAATAATAAAAGCTTTTTTTTTTTTTCCCAAGAATGTTTGAGAAGAGAGTTTAGTGAAATTATTATTATTTTTTTTTAATATAAATTCCTTCTACCAGAACTAGTGTGACTTTTTGTGTGTGTTCACTTTGATTTCTGAGATAACAATTGCAGAATACTGGGGACAGACACTTACCTCAGGCACAAAGGTGTTGCTGACCAAATTTTGTATGCATCTTAAAAGGGCCAGTTGCAGTTGACATTGGCTGTGAGCAGCTTCTTTTTTTCTCCTGTCCAGATGGCTCCTTGGTTCTCCTGTCTCTGACTTCTCACACAGGCTGGGTGACATCTGTGAAGTGGTCACCCACCCATGAGCATCAGCTGATCTCTGGTTCTCTGGACAACATTGTGAAGCTGTGGGACACAAGAAGGTAAAATAGACACATGTCCCATGCTAGTCAAAGGCACGTAAGCTTAGTGTCAGTTAGCCTAGTGAAATCACAAAGTCAGTGTTAGAAATTCACTGGAAACTCCTGAGGTGATGGTGGAAATCTGCTAGGATTCAGGAGTCAGGCACATAATGAAGAAAAATATTTGTAATCTATTTGAGGACTTTTGGCTTAATCATGAGAGCTGTGTGGTGTTCCAACACAGGACATCACTGATATTAAGGGCAGCACTGACTGAGAAGCACAAGTTAGGAACCTAATGTTGCTATTGAGGTTAAGAACAGTGGTTCTGCTACACATTCCTCTGCTAAAGAACAAAACATGCTATTTCTAAAGACTAACTCTAATATAATGACATTTCACTTGCTACTGCTTTTGCACTTTCGTACAAATTTCAAATAATGGTCTGCATTCAGGAAACTTAAATGTATTTTTTCTGGGAAAAAAAAAAAAAAGTGCAGTCAAACAGTATCCACATGGAAGAAAGACCTTCATTAACCTTCTGCCTGAAAGTAGTTTTCAAGCAGGTGAAAAATACTGCTGCTTTTCTCTTTGGGGACGTAAGAGAGTTTAACACTGAAGCAATCAGCTACAGAGAATGCAACAGAAAGGTCACAAATTGTGGATATCCGTACATTGTTAAAGAGTTGAAGTGCTCACGTGATTTCAAACAGGTGACTGTATATACCTGTGTTTTACCAGTTGCAAAGCTCCACTGTATGACTTGGCTGCTCATGAAGATAAGGTTTTGTGCGTGGACTGGACAGAAGCAGGGGTAAGAATGTGAAGAGCGAATCTGCTTAAGCATTGTGGTTAGGAAATGGGCTAAAGGCAGTATTGCTTATGGTATATAACATGCTTAATGGCAGAAGAGGGGGAGAAGTTTTAGTTGCTTTGGTTGATAGTGGGTAAAAAAGGTGTTACTGTCATTGCAGTGCTTCCCTGTACAACTGTGAAAGGAGGTAGGATGAGAGTTTAAGTTCCGTAGCACTAAGTGGGCATTATATTCATCTTCCACATGGGGAGAGAAATGAGAACAGCAGCACATCTCACTGAGAAAATAACGCATTCCAAGTACCATTTTCTGCCAGAGACTAAAGCAGCAGCAAGAATGGAGACATCAGGCATGGCGATGCAAGTAGAAGGGGGAAACTTTGTAATCCTCTGTAGCAAGCTGTTCTGCTACTGTAACGATACAAACATGCAAAATGTTTTTATTATTTTATGCTAAGGTTTAAAACTCTCAATGTGGCTCCAGTTAGAAAACAGGAAAAGGCAGAAAGAGCTTTAGAAGTTTTCCACAAAAACTTCTAATTCTGGGAGGAGAGCCAGAGACAAAACTGCTCTCATGTTTGGATTCTGAATTTTCATCATGCATTAACAGTTCATCATTTATCATTTCTTCTCATATCTTAAAGGAGAGAAAAATGAGAATTTCTAACATTTGTTAGGGAATTTTGCATAGTTCTGATGTTGACTACAATTTTCTTTTTCTGTCATCAGTTGCTATTGAGTGGAGGTGCAGACAACAAACTGTATTGCTACAGATACCCAGCCACAGCCACTGATGTTGGAGCATGAAGGTCAACAGCTAGAAGGCTTTTTTTTTTTTTTTTTTAATTTCAAACTTCCCAGTAGTCACTCTCTGTCAACATCCATACACACCCAACATTTGAATGAAGACTTGCAGTTCAGAGTTGTTCCTACTTTTTGTACTGGTAACCCATATCTGAATTTATAAGAGCAGAACAACAACAGCCAGCAGCTTCACACATGCTTACCGTGAAACAGCAGAGGGTGTTTCTTCCCATTTTGATGACTTTGTATTTAAATCTTTCAAATGGCTATTTGTGTAGCCCTCTTATTAACAGTAAGCTGTTATTGACACTTAGAGGAAAAATTACTGGACTAAATTATTATTATTATTTTTTTTGCATTCACCTGCATTCCCTTTATAAAAAATTAAAGCTTTTATCTAAGTTTGTTGCTCCAGTGCCTCACTTGAAATAAAAATCAGACTTTCAGTAGGTTCACTGGCAGTTCTTAAACATAAACCTTCAGTACACCTAGGAGATATGTAGATTTTGTTCAGATACATAAACCTTTTAATAAGAAATTCCACTTAATTAAGGGTATGGTAACTTCCTTCAGTACGTTAGGATGAAGCTGGCACAGGATCTACTGCCCAACTATGCAACTCACAACCATATGGCTGAATTAGATACTTGTTTGTGAAGACTGCCCTGAAAATTTCACAACTTTCCGTTCACAGAAACAACCTACTTAGTATTACTTTTGCCTTCCTTCCTCCCTTTCAACATAAAAATCCTGCCATAAAACTGTTTTTGAAGTAATTGACCCTGGTACATTAGAAAATGTCATGATTTCATATGGGAAAAATCATCAACAAATTCCTATAAAAAGAAATTAATGGAAAAATCTTACAGCACAGCACTTCGTTATTTAATCACTGTTCAACCCTAGAGTTAGTTGATCCCATCGAACTTCTGCTAAACTGGAAAACAAATCAATTTTCACCTTTTGCAAATAAGATCACTCAAGTCATCGGTCCTACTTTGAAAAGTAGCTTTAAGCCCAATGGCTTATTTTTGGAAATTAGCCTAAGAAGAAATTCTAGAGTCAAAACTAAACCCATTTCATAATGTAAAATTCAGTTTAGCTGTGTTTCTTTAGCTGTTCTCACAGCTTGAAGGCTTCATTTTCTAAACTACAGCCTGACACTATTTTTTGTTTAACTTTTGTTTTCTTGGCCAATGCATGAGGCTATCACTTATGCAAATGACAAGGAAATTCCATGCAAGTTGGGGTTTTCTTGTTTTTTAAATTTCCAGCAAGTACTGACCATATGGTGCTACTGGACTTAACAAGAAGCAGTGAGGACAGCTTAAAAATAAGGGTTTATCAAGTTTCTGCAACCATCTTGTCTGAAGGCAATTATCCTAGCATTTGGGCATTTTAACCTAAAATCAAATAGCTTTTCTTCAACAAAGACCACTTACCAGCTTTTTGGATAACTTTCCTAACCTGCTGCCATATTCAACAGCATACCTACGTAGGAAACACAGTTCTTTCAACAGTTCCAATTTCCTTTTTCTAACCCAGGGAACCACCAGGCTCCTGCCCCCTCAGCTCACATCATCAGCACCTCTCCCTCCACCCATACATAACATGCACTGAGCAAAAGACACGCACCTCTCTTTCAACTTTGTTTTCAGCTGCTAGTGGTGGTGAGGGTTTTCCTTAATGAAAATAATCCCATTCGAAGTTTCAATCAGTTTTGTGCAGGCTGATAAATTTCCAGTATAAACTGCATACTTTACTGGATTTCAGCACACGTATGCTAGGAGACATTTAATTATATATACTTAAAATGGTTTCTATAAATTAAAAATATTTCAGAGCTGGGAAGGAATAGCATATTTATGTAAGAGAATATACCACATTCACATTTAGTAGGATTAGTTATTGTTCACTTGTAGGTTTTTGCAAGGTACACTTTGGAACATGAAGCCATAGCAGGTTGTCCTGTCCCCATTTACATCTCTGTTAAATAGTTTCCTTAACTGGATAACTGGAGATAAATGCTAAACATCCTGTTCTGCGAGAGAAAACTAGAAGCTATCCTTGATTTCTGTCCAAATAACAGGTCACTAGAATGGTAACACTATTGGTTTAGCACAGTGGCTGGCCTAAGCTGGCAGCTGACTCCTGCTTGGCCACCTCAGGTAAGAGAAGTCACACACATGCAAAGAGCCCTGCAGATTTGGTTAGGCAGCAACAGGCTATGTACAGTAGCTTATGTTACAAATCACACGTCAAAAAAAATCCCAGTCAAGTTAGAGCCATCATTTGTGTTTCATAAAAACATTTGGCACAGAACTCAAATTAGGGAGAAAATTTGGATGAAAATGAATTGTGAAAACCAATTAAAATAGTCTTTAAATTGTGAGAACACAGGAACGCACCGTTTTTGTGTTGCCAGTACGAAACTGGATCAATCTAATTCAGAAAAGGTAGTGCCCAATCTGCACAAGTCTTATCAAACCATCCAAATCAGGAGGTTTACTCCATGGAATGTGAAAAGCGTAACTTAGACCATAAAAACACAAACTGCTGTATCAGATATTCATATTCAGAACTTCCAGATGTTAACTTTGCATATCTTTGCAATTTATTCTATTAGGCAACTAATAGCCATGACCAATTTGTGGCACGTTGTCTCAGAGCACCTCAGTGTGAGTAGAAATGGTTTTAAAACCAAACAAACATTGAAATAAACACCCTGGAGCTGCTACTGTGACCTTCAGCATGTAATGTATAAGCAATGAAATTTCTTTGACAGTTTGGAAGAACATCCTAATATGAACTAACATTTGGCAAAAAATGCGTGGAAAAATATGTCCAATTTATTACAGCAGAACACTCCATTAAGTCACTGATCCAAAAAGCCTTTTATCCTCGTGTTGTCTACAACATATACATGTAATGTACAGAAGTTCTGATCTTGAGTCAGTATACATCTCCTGTAAACTACATGTGACAGACAGTTGAGATCACTTGGAGGATGACTGGAGGATGCTCACTAACCCAACTGTTCTCCTTTAGCTGTGATGTCTAATCACCTGTCCCAGTTGTTGAAAAGCATTGCAGTTTGTTACTTAAACACACTCACTCCATGGATTTCTGCATACAATGCAAAAGACCAGCTGGTGGTAAGCAAAATGCAGCAGACATAATGGAAACTGAAACAAACTCACCAAAGAATGAAGATGAATATATGGCATCATCTGACACAAAGTTGAATGATAAGCTGGAGGTAAATCCAAGCATCTGTATGTTGCGTCCAAAGGAATTTAGGCATAGAATATGAACATATGAAAATTGCATCATTTTTTCTGGCACTAGCTAATAATTATTTTCAACTGTGCAGTCTCCATTTTTGTTATTCAAAAAGCCAAAACATGGTATCTAGTGTTAGAATTGCACTATCAGATTTTGAATTTATTTAACATCAACAAGATGTTGTTCTTCACTCTCAGTGGTGTCATTGCCCTGCCTGTGCATTGATCTCTGCATACACTGAACATCTGGGGCTACAACGCACCAGTTTCAAGTTTACTGCATTAACCAAAGTGTTACAATTAAGTTTCTGCAGGGCAGATCAACAACTTGCGAGATGGGGCTTAGTTAGGGGCTGAGGACTATACTCGCTTTTAAAAAATATATATACAGCAGTAAAGGCTGCGGCGTGACATAAATACCTCAATTTGTGTGATTTGAAGTCTGAAGGCTCATTGCTCATCAAATAGTGGATGCGGACACCCAGAGGCATCTGCTGAAAATGTGCACTTTGAACAAAAGCCTGGGATGGGCAGCATATGTGCGCCTTAGTGGGAAGAGTTCTACTCTGATACATTCTGGTTGCACAATAAACATCTGTTTCCTAATCTCCCTGTTAAAGTAAATGCAATCACTTTTTTTTTTTTTTTTTTTTTTTTTAATTTTAATAGCAGATATTTCCATCCCTTGCATCCTTTCTCTTGGTTTTGTATCAACTTTAGCCTGAATCTTTGAAGTTCCGTATAAATTTGGGAAATGGTTATGATAATAATTTAAAGAAATCAATCAATCTGGATCTGACATAAATTTATGAGTATCACCAGGGACCAAAATCTCTTGGGAGACCAGAGTGATCTTTGAATCCCCTATGGTCAATTTTGTATGAGGAACCTTGTATTTCAACAGGTCTTGAATTATTAGTTCATTATTTTGGAGGAGTTCATTTGTACACACTGCGAGCTTTTGCAGTTTGCTGACAGTAGGTTAATACTTGAAAGAGGGATAAAGCACAGCTGTTGATGTTACACAAAACACCTTTCTTGAATCAACATGCAAGTTCTTGGAGAACTATTATTGTTTTTTAAAGGATTAAATAAAAGGATTTTGCCACTAAAACCAGTTTAGGAACATGCCCCCCAATGGATGGTCTCTCTTGCCTCACAGAAAGCTGCACTATGGTCAGCAGTTACCTCCTGCAGGTTAAAATACCAACAATTACATGCAGCACAGACTGAAACAGACTCTGATTTCAGCTACACCGCTGTAGTTCTAGAGAACAAGTTAAGACAGTGGGGCTTATTAAAAATCAATGGGCTTCTACATTCACAGAGGAGTATCCAAATGCAACTTACAATAATTAATTTGATCTTGTATCTTGATGCAGCTGAAAATTGAGAGTCAGAACTAGCTTTAAAAAAAAAAAACACGCCACATTTCACTGAGGTTGTTCTGGAAAAAGCCTTGGGAATAGAATGGTGAGGGGGAAGAGATGATGATTTTCCCCCCTTCTAATGCAATCTATCTTAACAGGGGAAAACAACAGACATTTAGTGTGAAAAGCACTGCCCAAGATGCTGGCACCATGGAATCCAGCATGAGCTCACTCCAGGATGAACATATAAAGGGACTACAATTTCCCTCTTTCAGTTTTACTATTGTCTGATCTGTTGGAATTGAAATGTACAAATCTAGAGCATCCTGTTTAAAAGAAGCCATATATATATATATATATACATATTATATATATAATTTTTTCTTCTTGCAAGGAGTGCACTTTAGAACCCGTACATCATCCCACCATGCACCTTTATGAATCCTTGGGGGTATCTGTAATATTGCTTGCTAGAGGTAAACACATGATTATATGATATCAATTTCAGCTGATCAGATCATTGTTGCTAAGAATATAACACTATGTGTAAGATAAATTTATTTTAAGGAAGGAAAATAAATCTGTATTGCTATTCTTGTCTCAGCTTGCTGCAGCATAGCGTAGCAACTGAAAAATATTTTCAGCTTTGGGATATATGAATTTTCTCTCTCCTATCTTGGCAGACATGTTTGAAGCTAATCATTTTGCTTAACTGATTTGAGTATTGCTTTTATCCCTTCCTAATGTTCCTCTCTAATTATTACTTTTTTTAACCTTACGACACAGCATTCTGTAGGGCTGCAACTTTAGAAAGGAGGAGACAAAAACATGCTTAGTCATTTGCTAGGTGATACATGATATGCTTGTCATCCTTAAATAAGAAAACAACACAGTTTCATGAGTAAATAATTACTGCAAGTATTGCAACATTCTGAATCTTCCAAATACCTCCAGAAAAAGATCAGAAAAACTTCCCTTCTATAGAATTCCTGGAAATGTTACCTCTCTAGCAAAGCCTTCTAAAGCCCCAGAGTGCACTTGAAAACATTTACTTAGAACACCATCAATAAATACTGTATTTAAAAATATGGCAAAATATTCACATTCACCTTCCTTTGTAGCACATCCATATATCCTTTAGCATTTTTTCCTGAAGTTGTTCCACATGAAGTTTGACTTGGACATTCTTTACTTGCATTGTAATTAGTTTCCTCCCCCACATCACTTACAACTACGAATGTTGTTCAAAAATGAAGGCCTATTTATGAATTTTAGCAGTCTGAACAACATGCTTAATTTACCACCTCCAGCATGCTCCTGATAAAAATAACAGTCAATATGTTGAAATTGTCACACGTTTTATTTTTCAATTACTAATTTTTATAGTCATATTGTAAGAGAAAATTAGCAGGAGCTTTTATTACTGTTTCAGGCCAACCGGACTGTAATTGAAACTGGAAAAAATATGGATGTCAAGGGAAGGATCTCTCTGCTCAGCAAAGGTTTTCAGATCTTCAGGTTTTTTTGCCTTTGAGTATTCCCTGTTCACATTATACACACTGCTGTTAATTCACTTGAAGGTATTCAGAAGACATGTATGTATTTGGTACAAAACAACTTGCAGGGACATCTATCAGAAGTAATAGTTATCCCTGAAGAGAAAACTACTTTCCTAAACTATGATATATGTAAAATAGCAGGTGTTTATGATCAAGTGACTACAGAGAGCTCAAAACCCTTCTGTCTTCCCCGTCAGCCAGTATCCTTTGTGCCGCATGCCTGGTCTACTGCCTTTCCCACACACCCTTTTCCTGTTCAGAGCAGGTTTACATCCAACCCAAATGGAGTGTTAATATCAACCCATCCAGAGATAGATCAAATCCAACACTTCAGCCTGATAGACTAGCACTTTACAAAGCCTTATGCCTTACATAGGAGGTAGTGCCTGGGCAACATAAGCAATATCTGTTGTTATACACTCACAATCCATTATTGAACATTTTCAGTCAATAGACTAAGACAAGTTCAATTCTACTGCTGTGCAGGCATACACACACCTTGCTATCAAAATCAGATCCTTCACCTGCTTATCTATTCATATAGATCATATATTCTTTCACATATCTATTCATTATTACATTTTAATACCTGGAACATTGAGAAATAATAAGTAAAACACCTGCATATGCATTCACTCCTCATGCTACCAGAATATTACTCTGCTTCTTCAGATAGAAAGTTGAGAGAAAATGGGCATTTGCAGTGTTTGATTGCATGTCAGGCCATGAATGTGCCAATAGTTTCTTATTGTTGCTGCAAATAAAGTACTGCATTCATGGAACATGCATTGCTGGTACTTCTACACTCTAGGACATAGAATGAAGAGAATCAATTTGATATGCAAACCTCTTGCTCAGCACCTATTACTATAACAGATACATAGTAGTGCCGGTACATGGTCTTGCCATGTGCTAAGAAGGGAATGAGGGGCAGCACATGAGAGTGCAGACAACCACAAACACTAGAGCTTTAGTTTTAACTATACTATAGTCAGTCAGTTCACATCTTCCACGTTTTCCTAAAACATCCTGCTCTGTTAGGCTGTTAAATAAATAAATAAATATCTCCTTAGTCTCTTATCTTCATATTGGCCCTTGTCTCAACTTGGGCAGCAACAACCCTAAAGCTCCATATCTGATACCATACAGACCAAGCCTTTGTGGAATAGAAAGCAGCATTGCTGCAGATGAAAGATGAAAACCAGAAGCTGTATCCTGACAACTGCAAGCAAATGGGGAATTCCAAAAAGTAGATGTTCACTCATCTGTACTGTACACAGTTCACAAAGTACTGGTTGCCAAGAAGTGTTTCTGCAGTTCGCTTAAGATAAAAGATGTAACCGTAACACACTTTTAGTTACTGCTTGTTATTCTACCTCATGAGCAGCCTCAGCAAACAAAACAAAAAATAAAGAACCTCCTCCACACTCACAGAACATCAATCTATAGTTCCCTATCCTTGTTAATAAAGCATAAAAATGAGCTTATCACCACAAACAAGTCAACATGTAAAGGAAGAAACACGAAAAAACTTTCCTGCCCTGTTTTGTGCCCAAAACACTCTCCTCTGGAATGGCACTGATTACATTCAAAAGCATATGGAGTTAAAATTCTGTAAAGTAAAATGAGCAAGAGTCAAAATTACATGTCTGCTGATAGGACACTGTACAACATTACTTGGAAGTCTCCAAATTTTTCACGTTTAGGAAGAGATTACAGTTATTATTCAGTGTTTCTATTTTATTTTTTTCCCCCCCTCCAAGAGGAGATCACTTTCTCTGGGACAGGAATGATCACCTTATCTAATTTGCTTAAGAAAATCTCATAGCAACAGAACACATCACAATCCTACAGATACCTAAACTGGACTGAATTTCTGGATTCCATAATCAGAAACTGTTGCAGGCAGTGTACTCTATAATAAAAGACTGACCACCTTGTGCTACTACGTGTCTCCATGCCCATGGGTTTAGATACAGATACAAGGAAGGGCTACCAAATACCAGTTTAAGACACAGAAGGGCTATCTGTCCAAAGGTGAACCAGCTTTAAGTCAATAACAGTAACTGGCAACCTGGCAATCTATCCGGGAACCTGACAACCAACTGTAGCACCAAGCCATTTCTGCTCGTCTGCCTTCCCCAGTCTTCCCCATCTAAGCATGGAACTTATGATGGTAGGCTCAGGCCAGCTGCCTGAAGCAAGCTTCCTGACATTTAAGTATCTGTCTTTCTTCTGAAACAACCACTCCATAACAACACTCTTGCACAGTTCAATTGTCCTTTCTTGAAACAAGAACAGCAAATATAGCTATTTAAATATATTAGGAATTCTTTTGAATTTGAAAAACAAAATCCAAAATATTCTGAAAAACCTTCTGGGACACAGCACAGAGAAAGACTGTGCCCCGTTCCTCATCCTGCCTAAGCAAGTAAAAAAAATAGTGTGCTCATCCACCCTTGAATCTTCCAGTGTTCCTTCTACACAAAAACAAACACAATTATCCAGACACAAGTACTATATGCTTAGTACCAACATTCTGGCATACCCTCATCTTTCTGCAGAAATATAACCAGCCTGGTTTTACTCTCAAAGTAACTCTCAGTCTTAGGTCCTCCTCACAGGTGAGCAGCTGCACAGGAGAGGTGACAACCCCAAAACCAACAACTGAGCAGTGGGGATACAGTTGGCACATGCAAAAAAATGGGTCTGTTTTCACCCATACCATGCCTGGGAGGAAGACAAAACAGTTTTGTTTTTATTCTTGTTTCAATGGCAGCTGTGAGAGAGCAGCTCAGCAGTTTGGAATGTCGCAAACAGTCCCTTTGGAGCTGGATTAGATGGAGAAAGCCAAAAGCACTAAGCAGATAGCTGCGTAACCATGGAGTAAAACTTACTGCACATTTAGAGATATAAAGATCTATATTGTTTGACATATATAGCTCACTGTCAAGCCACACAAGGAGACAAGGAGGCACTGAAAAGGCCTTTTTTTTTTTTTTTTTTTTTTTTTTTTAAGAACTCGTATGATCTGCTTTCACCAAGTAACTGTGTAAGATAGATATTGGTAAAAACAACTCTAAAAATAAATCTGCCAGTCCTACCGGAGGGGAAGCTGCAATTTTCGCAAGACAACATAAATAATTATTTTTCATTCTACTTAAAGCTCAGGAAAAATAGCCACATTTGCCAAATCAAAAAGAAAGAAAACTGATGGGAACGGAAAATGCTTTCATGCTGAAAGAGGATACTATAAACAATGGAGACTCAAAGTCAAATCTCTCATCCTTTTTAAAGGAACTTTCCAAAATTCGTGCAAGAATTGCACAACCTTTAGTAACCTTAATATTACTGCAAATACTTCGTCATCTCACCTCTATGTAATTATTTCTTTAAGAAATAGCAGTGCTACTGACTCACCCCATGCATACACATTTATTTGAGAATTTCTTCTGGCCTGCTGGCTTTAATTTTCAGTTCTTTTAGCAGTATTTTTTCAACTTGGGCCTATTTTTATTTCTGGAGTTATTCCAGAAGTTCAGAAAAGAGAAGTTCAAGGAAGAAACAACATGCAGATAAGCAAGCTTGACGATTCTCAGCTTTTAAGCACAGAAAAATGTAAGAAAAAAAATAATCAGGTAACCACAAACACTCTAAATACCTGCATTCAAATAACTTTTTTGACATTTCTTATTATTCAGAACAGTGGGCCCTCTGAAGATCCTTTTTATAGACAGAGCAGTTTCTATCCATGAGATCAGACTAGATTATACCCTTTGGTTAACATACACAGCAACACGAGATGCAGAAATCATTACTCCTCACCTGCCGCCCAGATGGTTTGAAAAACTCAACTGTGGCATTCCGAAGCACATGAACTAAACACCATTTTTTACAGAGTGCTGCAGGAGGGGGTGTTTCAGTCTGCTGGAATATGAGTCACACCAGCTGAGAAGCCAGGATACATTTTCAAGTGCCTTCCAGTCAGCGGCAACTGCCTTAAACTGTCACAAAAGAGAAACAGTCAACTGTCACCTGCAGGCACACCTAACATTAGGATGAATCCAACTATGCTTAAAACGTCCCAAAAGCACTGAAAAGAACATAAACTTTGTTCTGTTCACCACGTAGCAAACTAGTTCTACATCACTTGCAGATTTAGTTAATTCAAAGCATAACAAAATATCTTAAAGACCCTGGATTTCTCAAATGAGAGCGTGCAGGCATTTAAGAAATGCAATCTGAAATCCAGTACTACAAGCGGACAAAAATTTCATTATGTATAAGAAACAGTTTTTCCTCCTTAAAGTAGGTTATGTCATAGTTTTTGGAGTAAGTTTACAGATAAAGATGTTACATTCTACTATCCTACTTCAACAATTGTTACATTTTTTAGGATAGAAAACAACTTAAGAATCACAGGAAAATAAGTAAATATCTGCCACATGTATAAACAATTAGAAAATTGAATGAATAGAAAGTAGTAAATTCTCAGCTTTCCTAAGAGTACTCCAAGAGTCTGGACTTCTAACTAAATCATTGAACATACCTATTCATAATTTACAGATGAGAATACAATGCGAAGGGCAAGTATTTGCAGACAGCAGGGCTATTATGCTCATTTTGGGGTTTATATTCTTATTTGTTCTTCTTTTTAGAAGTCTGAGAAGCCAGAGAACGTAGAAAAAAACATGAATAAGAGATGCTGCAACATGCACAGGTGCAAGCCAGGACAGTCCAGAAAAAATGACTTAAGTTGCCATTACAAGAAATCAACTCCAAGCAGAACACTTTTGAACCTGGAAAAGAGGACAGAAGTGTCTACAGTAAAAGCCAAAATAAGTAGTTTTCCAAACATTCTCAGTTTCTCAGACTCTTAACTTCATAAAATAATTTCATAAATTTAAATTACTGAGTGCTTTACAGCATCTTACTCAGGAAACACAAGCACTTGCATTACAGTAACTCATTTCAGGGACTACCTGACTTTCAGGTGCCATTGAAAACAAGTAGATGTTTTTGTGTTGTTTTTTTTTTTTCTTCCCCTGATCTGCTCTTTCTGCAGGGTTATGTGCTTCTACTGAAGAGAAAGATACCAGCATCTCTCAGGATTAAGCAGTAGGAAGGGTGGGAATACCAATCACAGAGCACATATGCACATCTTCACAGTCAGAACGTAGATATGGTACTCCTTACCACACAGCATATTAACAAGTCACACACAGTGACATTTTCACTGTGAAAAAATGTGATTAAGAAAAAATTTAAACACATCAGAGAAGAAAACAGAATACACGGCTACATTTTTCAGACTTACACAGACTTTCAAGCTCAATTCCAAGTGAAGTTTGCCTTCTTAGATTAACATAATACACTTACATCTATGTTTGCATATCAGTTTTCAAACAAGATAGGAATCTGGACACCATGCACGCAAGAAATGATATTCAGAGCCTTTAGTCTAAATGAACAGAACAAAGTTACCTTTCCCTCCAGACCATTTATTTCCTATCCGGGACAAATATTTCTATGCAGCAGTATAAGTCAAGAGTTCATGTATTCACACAGTGCTGCAATGGGGACAGGGCTATTCTTAATCACGTAATTAAAAACTTAAAAATAAACAAAAACAGGAATAAATATAAGGAACGCAAACTGTATTGCGAACTTAAAAATGAAGATACCTTATTTTCCTCTTAACATTTGCAAAAGATGCCTTATTTCTGGGCCCCTTACCCCTTATCATTTCGTTCACTGTTGGAAATACCACCCAAACTGAAAATACACGTTCAAGCTCTTCAAGGTTGGAAGCCATCAGAGAAACACAGCCATTTTTTTCTGGCTTCCTAACTTTACAGTGTACTGAAAATTTCAGGAGCATCTACAAAACATCATAAGACCACAACTATTTTTTGTACACAAAAATAAGCCTTATTTTCACCAAAAACAACAGCAAGATTCTCACAGCAAAATGATTTACTCTAAAATTAACATTACTTAAGTCAAACCTACATCATCGAGTAAACACAATAACACTAGCATCTTTCAGACTATAAAAGCATGCCGAGAAATATTTAGTCTAAATATTTTGAAGTAAATTCAGTTGCTGCAGATGAGGAAGCTATGTAGCCTGACACACAAGTGTCATAGGGGACAGAGGCAAGGAACAATCTGCATCCCTCTGCTGCCTCAGCATCTGCGATTGCACTACTGACTAATGCAAACAGGAAATATCTTTGTGGACCACCCTCTCCTCCTGGAACAGAGCTGTATCCTTTTAAACACTTCTCAAAACAAACAAACAAAAAAAAAACAAACAAACAACCAAGAAAAACCCACTGTTGGATTCAGAATTTTACAACTCAGATGCACACAGTTCAAACATACATTTTTAAATACTCATCCAGGTTGCTTTTTCCTGGGCTGTTGCAGTACAAGAAAATAGGCACTGGATCTAGTAGCTGTCACACTGCAACATGTTGGGCTTGGAGTCCACCTGCAGCTCATTACTTCTTAGCTGGACATACTGATGGCACCTGTGCAGTCTGTTGCACATTCACTGCTTTCTGATCAGCTCTTTCCTTCACACAGCACTTCAAACTCATGATCAACATACAGGTTACTTCTGCATCAGTGCTGCAACTACGTTGTTCATAAGGAGTAAAAATACTTCAGATCTTTAACTCGCTATTCCAAGCAGTATTTTGCAGGTGATACACAAATGGACAGGTGATGGCACTATTTCTGCTTCTGAATAGTTAACAAAAAAAGAATTTAAGCACTTGAATCTCTTTACCAAGTCCTTCTAAATTTCTTTCATATTGGTTCCCAGTAGATTCTGCTAGAAATTGGAATACTTCATCATCAGCAGGCCAAATATCCTACCTGTGGTAATAACCAAGGAAAGCCTTTCAAAATGGGACTTGAAGAAAGGCATTAGACTTCTAGAACTGCCACACATTTTTATACAGCACCTACAGAATATGCTACGGGTGTTTCACTATTCATGTGCATGTATGCTTTACTTGTCGCACAGAACATTAACAGACTGCAGCACAAAGTTCTTAAGATTCACATCACAGTTTGACTTCATTAGTAATAATTATAACTTCTTTGACATGTCTTAAGTCTCATACATAGCCTATATCTGTATACAATAGCAGGGTTTCACTACCATTAGTAAGCCCACACGTTCTTCAGATATATGTGCATACATACACATAAGCAAGCTGCAGTAGAAGTTTCTATAGGTTCCACATAGTGCTACATAACACACACAAAGACTTGTCGCTCTAACAGAATTTGGGTAGCTTAAGGACAGTTTGTTCTCCACTGATAGGCATTCACAAATGTCTATTCAAAGCTAATTGCCACAACTAACTTCATACTGAGCTGAGAGAACACTTAGGTTTGACCAGCCAGACTAGGCAACAGCACAGTGCATACAATGCCCATCTACACAGAATGCAGCTGTGCTAGCCAAGCACGTCTCTCACAGATATCTTTGCATCTGACTGAGGGACAGAGAAAATGTTTACACAGATTGCATTCTACTTTTTTTTTTTTTTTTCTTCTCCTCGTAAGCACTGCCAGAGCTTTTATTTCCACAGGTTCTTAACTATAGAAGATCCGTAACATACTTTAAATTGTATTCCATTTGTGTAGGAACTTTTTTCTCCCACTTCATTGCATTCACCAATCCAAGTCAGGCCAGTATTTCTAGTATGTTGAGAGACAGGAAAATACATCAATTATTTATTTGCCTACAGAAATATCCTGAGGTCAACTTGAATAATCTATTCTAAAGTGTCTTATTAGAAAAAAAATAAGCATCTCATCTTTCTTTTTGTAGCTGTTCAGAATACTACTGAAGCTGTATCAGTACAGCTCAATCTTCTTGCAGATCTGGACACCCTTTCAAAGCCAGCTGTAACTGAATATTTAAAACTGCTTAATGTTTTCAGTTATCCAATGGGGAAATTTTTATGCTATTTTGTTACAACGGTCCCTCAAAACAATCTGATTTCATTTTACCATAACAGAGAGTGATTGAAATCCTATTCCAAACATACATTGTCACGTGATGTGATCTTCCAAGTGGTTAAACTTCAAGGAGAACAGAATTAAAGATACTACTACAAACTTTAAGAGCTATTCAGTCTCTAGCATTTAGAGACTGTTCAAAAGCTTGAAGTCCAAGAAAATCCCCTACAGCAAACAATGGACTCTTTTTTGTTTCCTGTTCAAGGAAATTGTATACTTCAGACTCACACCTCTGGAACAGCTAAACTGTATTCAGGCCATAACAGCAGATATGATGACAGTGTCACTTCGTAACACTAAAGCAGCCATGACTTTCCACCCTTCAGTGCACTTCAAAATCTTCATAATTATTTTGCTAGCTATCTGCAATTTCACAGCGCTTTTTCTGGGCAATAAATGCAAGACTGAGTACAGGTTCTGTACTCCTACTACAGTTAAAAACATTGATCTGGTACACTAAAACAACAACAACAACAACAACTACAGAACACTGTGGTTAAAATTTTGATTTTGCCAGTGAAAAAACAAACCCCAAGCTGGATCAGGTGCAGCCCATTAGTGAATTTGTTTTGCTCAAGATTACGTTGACACAACGACCGGCCAAATTCTGCCAAGACTTGTAATTAACTTCTTGCAGCTGGAATAATAGCACCAATCCCCTGAACGTTCAAGTAAACTTTAGGGCCATGGAGAATTACACCATAGGACACAGCCTGAACATTTTAGCTTAGCTTATGCAGACCAGCTGCTCTTATTTCAGATTCTGTTAGTTCTGACCCCAAAGCCACGGGTTTTAAAGGCTGCGTACAAAGCAAATAAGAAGGCAGGCAACACTGCTTTAAACAAACAATGCAACTGAAAACACAATTGGCAAACTGTGATCTGTGATTAGCAGTACATATTTGCTGTACAGAAGTTTCAGTTTAAGATTATAGACTCGTAACAGTTGGAAGTGACCACTAAGGTAATCTAGTCCAGCCATCAGCCCATCACCACCTTGCCCACTAAGCATGTCTCTCAGTGCCTCATCTACCATTTTCTTGAAAACCCCATTTTGTCAATTCTGAACTAAATTACCTATTGCTCTGAACTAATTTGGCTTAAGTTGTGGATGGATATTGTTTTTTGGAGTTTGGCAGCTTTTACACACCTGTAGAAGAATGCTGCCACCTATCCTATTCTCTAGACATACCTTGCAGTTTTATTTGAAAAAAAGTGTTGAACTTCAGCAAACAACTCCAAAAAACCAGAAACGCAACTTTTGTGAAGACACAAAAGTTCAACTTGCATAAAAAAAAACAATGAGAAGTCCATTTTCAAGGTGGAAAAAGGCGATTGTTCCACATGTCCTGCAGAAGCTGCTGCTAGCAACTTCTAAAAAGGAGATTAAATATGAACAATTAGGGAAAAGTTGCAAATGGACCAAACTTCTTTTTTAAACTGTTCTATTTCAACAGAGAACTGAAACAAAAACTTAATCTCCAGAGAAATAACTTAATTGCGACTACTCAGATTAGTTTATAGTTTCCCAGATGATATTAGCTGCATTTACTCTGTCAGTTATGGATCATTTTACCTGCAAACTACAAACCAAACTATTCATCAACTCTATACAGCATTTAACTCTGAACGTGTCTTGCAGCTGAGTAGTGGTTCTGTAAATACTGTATATAGGAGCAATATTTTAATGCAGGATTTTGAATAAGCCATGCAGAAGATCTGAATAGATAAGGTGTTGGTCTTTTTGCTAGTTTTCCAAAAGCACAAAGAGTAAAGATTCTTTTCTGCCTAACACACATTCAATTAGACAAATTCTGGCATGCTCCCTTGTTCTGCTCACAAAGAAGCCAAACTGCTTCTGAAAGATTCCCAGTGATACTAGACAAAGTATTTGTAGGTAGGCCAGTTGTCATAGAATCACAGAACCACCAAGGTTGGAAGAGACCTACAAGATCCAGGCCAGCCATTACCAATAGTTCTCTCTAAACCATGTCCCTCTACAGAACATCTAAACTCTCCTTGAACACCTCCAGGGTCAGTGACTCCACCACCTCCCTGTGCAGCCCATTCCAGTGCCTGACCACTCTTTCAAAAAAAGTAGTGTTTCTTAACATCCAGCCTGAATTTCCCCCAGCACAACTTGAGCCCTATTGCTAGCTACACAAGAGAAGAGGGAGACCCCCAGCTCAATAAAATCTCCCTTCAGGTAGTTATAGAGAGCAAGTCTCATACAGAAAGAATAACGGCACTCACCCAACTGGTGAAGGGGCTCCTGGCTGTGCAGCACTCCTCCTCAAAAGCAATCCGGGTCCAAGAGAGCTCTCCCTTCAGAGGCTGGCCCTTTTATGAGCCCAGGGGGCTCCACCTGCGTCCACCCCTCCTGGTCAGCTGGGGAGCACAGATGCAAACAATCTGTCTGTGCTCCCTGGGCCAGACACAGCCCTGCACCAGGTGCTCCATCACCACTTCAAGCCCTGACTCGTTCCCCTACATGCGTATTCACAGAAGTGAGTAAAAGCTCCTGGTAGGAGGATACCTCTCTAATTGCCATATCAATCAATGGTTAAATGTGCTCATATTGATCAGCTACACATACAGCATCAGCAAAAACATCCACAATGTATGGTGTAACAAAATTTCTCAATGAACAGCTTAATCAGACCATATATGTACCCCAACTCAGAAGTGTAGGGATTAATGAAGTATTCTGCTTTCCTTGCAGTAATTAGTTTTCACCCTGATACTGATTTCTTTTTCCTTCCTAAAACTAATGTTACCACAGCGTGAAAGCATTATTCATTACAGACACGTTCCTGCAGCACAAGCACCAGCCACAGGCCATCATTCAAGGACTCCCTTAAACACAAGTACAGGAAACAGGGTTCTGTAAATGGAAAATGCAGGAGGCAGCAAATAAGGTTTATTTGGAACAAGTAAATATCGGGAAAAGGGTACACATGGTGGCAATGAATCCTTCCTATTTCAAGTGTGAGAGAATATCACCGGAATTATTTCCTCCACTATAATCTGTAATTAAGTTTACCTTGCACAGCACTGGACTCCATTCATGTATGATTGCTCAGCAGTGCTTCTGTAAATACCCTAAATAGAAGAAATATGTTAAGAGAGCAGTAACTTGCCAAAAATTGAGAGAAGACTCAACATAAAGTAAAATGACAACAAGGGAACAGGAAAAAACACAAGCAGCCTTAGTTTATAACTTCTATACTAATTTGTTGTACATTCAAACCTAATTCTAAAGAAAAACTGAGATACCTGAGGAAACCCTCCCAGCAGGTATTCTGCCTAGTTCTATCTCACTATGTAAATAAACAAAATGAACAGCTTTTTAACTGAAGAACATAACTTCTTACAGTGAAAACAGTGAATTGAAGGATTTTCATTTCTCACTATGCAGTTACTCCTTTGCTTTCATAGATTATCTTCATCTCTTCTTAACATGTCTTGTAGTTTACCTGTATGCAATACATGGTGTGAAAAGAATTCGAAGACTGAAAGTGCATATTTTATTTAAGAGCTACTACACAGTAAATTCTGACACAAATCTTCAAGTTGTCAAAGCACATAAAACTTCACTACTAAAAACAAATACAAAATTAGCCCATGATGGAAGTGATGACTTTTTATTTTAGGCAAAAAATAAAATAAAAATCCCAAAAACATTCCACTATTGCAGTTTGTAAAAATTTTTACTGTTTCTAGTGGAAACAGTTCACAATTCAGTACTCAAGATTTAAAACAACATTGTGCAAAATAGTACTGGCATAACTACACATAGCAAAGACTAGCGTAAATCAAGAATTCCATAGAAATGAGTAGAGCTGCTCCAGTTTTACACCAGTGTACATCACTTCAGAATAGGCCCTTTATGCATATCATCCCCGGAATTCCTCTTGCTTACAAAAATAGCCTTACATGCAACAAGTAACTGATCTGTACAACACACACAAGAAGACCTCCACAAATTAATCACAGTGTAACAGAGGAAAACACATCAGCCAATTTCATATAGAGACCAATCTAATGGCAGTTCTGCACAGCCTTTAACTGTTACTCTCAAAAATTGCACATTTCAATAAATGAAAGAATAAAGCCAAGCAGTATTCTTTGACTATTAATCTAATGAAAATGAGGGTGACTGAGTCCAAAGAGGGTTGTTTGGTTTCTGCTTTTCAGCTTACTAGATTTATCCAAAGAGTTCTATCAGAATACATCTGTGTAAGAAGCTTCTAGTGTTTTCAGGTCAAGTCCTCTTCTGCAATTCAGATACACCTGTCAACACTACGAAAGTCTCCATAGTCAAATACAAATCCCAGTGAAGAACTAATAAGCCAAGACCATACCTAAGTACTTACTGATGACATGCAATGAATCAAGAAAAAATTAAGAGGACACCATTTCCAGCTGGAGCACTCAGAAAGAATGTTGCAGTCCAGGTGATATACAGGACTGGATTTTCACCAAACACTCCTGAATAGTTAGCATTCTTTCCCAACTTAACAAGTAACACAACAGAATCAAAACAATGCATCTAGATCATTCCTTGCATAAATAAACGTTCAATAGCAAGACTGACTCCCAGCATTGTTGAACACTCAAATTCAAGAAAATATACAGGTACATCTTGCAGTGAATGGTCATTTTGTTTTCCTAAATATCCAGATTAAGGAAAACAATTTCATACGAACTCTTCAAACGAAGAAATCAATTTTCCACAGTGCTTCTCATTCCCTAGTTTAAGGGAAGATGAGCTTTCTATTATCTTTCTAAGAGCTAAACTTTTTCTTTTAATGCATCAACTTGCTTGAGACTAAGTCATCACAACATCATTAGGCTCTGACATTTGATGAAGTGCACTTAAACTACAAAACCACATGGAAAAAAAGCACAGTCCTGACATTCTCAAGTGTCTGTGTGCTTGTATAGCAAGGATCTTTTTTTGCAGGTTATATTAATGGTATATTAATTTCATGAGAACAAGAATGACAAACAAGCTTTGCTTTGAAGATATTTGTATTAAAATTATGTATCAGTTCTGTATGAGTAAAGTTTTGAAAAACTGTCCATAAAAAAAGATTGTCTAAAATACCAAATCCTACAGTTTACAGAAGCAGGCCTACGCAGACTGCCTGTGCGTACACAATGAGACAATGGAAATTAAAATATCTCAGAAGTCACTCAGCAGCAACGATCTTGGTAACTACAAGTTACTGGTGCCTATGTGTTCTCCTCACTCCCCTTTCAGTTTCGTGGAGAAGCTGTCAGATATCCCACAAGAAAACAGATTTCACTAGCAGTGAATTACTGTAAAGACAGATGGGCAAGAGAGATAGCTCACGTTTCAGCAACAAATTAATAGAATTGGTATGGCAGTAAACTCCATAAGCAAAAAGAAGTTAGGCCTGAGGCAGAAGAAAGGTTAATGGATTTGACTTCTTTGCATTTCCACCCCCCGCGCTATTCTGAAAGTTGCATGCTCCTTGTTTCAAGTCTTAGCAACAATAATTCTGAGTATCAAGATCAGAAGCAGCAAGCTTTTTATATGGTAGGACAATGAATCTTCAAAGATATTTCCCAGTAGGTTTATGTTAATACCAAAAACATTTCCAGCTATTACAGCAATAAAATGATGCAAGTAGCTATTTTTAGAAGCATTTTTCTTCCCAAAAGGCTCAGACTTCAGTGATCTTAGAAAATCGTAAGCTTTCAATATCACTAAACTGCATCTTAGAACAAACAAAAGAAAGCCCTGAGAGTAAACATACTTTTTAAGAGCTGATTTACATAATGCAACAGCAAATGCATCAAACACTTCCACAGTACGGTGTATTTAATTTGCACTCCCTTTTCTCTCAAGATATGTGCATGCAAGCAAGAATTTCCTCTTAAGCTCTATGTACTCAATATTTTTTATTATTATTTTCTTACTTTTCCATGTACTTAAATTTGTTGCTACATGATTACAGCACCAAGAAAAGAATGAATAGCTAAATCACGTTACAGTTTAATGAGAAGTCCTCTTCCTCGTGCCTCAGATTTTTAAAGTAAAGAGTCCAGTCATAGCTGCCAGCATAGACCTTCATTAAAACAACAACGACCTCCTTGTGAGTTACGTGAAATTTACAACTGGAGGAACACTAGTTAGAATATCTCAAAAGATCAACTGTCAGTGTCACTGAACACTGCTATCAGCCTTCAAAGTTGGGCTAGAAGTGTAAAATATCAGGAAAACAGTATCAAGTGTGTCAAGTTGTATGTAAAAATAGACCTTTTACATATTCAAGCTACAAAGTAGGTAATCAAGGAACTGACTGGGTCTATGCATAGTTAGGATTTGAAGAATGCCAAAAGAACTAGAAACCTTTCAGTATAACTGTGCTTGAGCCATATGTTAACCCCTCATAAAACTGAGTATCTCAACTCTATATACAAATGAGTTGTTTGGTTTTTTTTCTTTTAAGTTATATACACCCTCAAACCTACCTTTAATCTGATTTAAATACTTTACCTTGCAGCTCTGCAATGGCACAAGACAGCACATACGAAGTTTAAGGCTAAGTTTTATATGCATACTTGTAAAAGCTGGTCTTGGAACAAGAGCTGTTATATTTTCTTAATTCTGAGTCCTTAGTGTGGATTCACATTAAAGTAGAGCTGCCACAGCAATGAACAGTCCTGTACATTAAAAAAAAAAAGTCGTCCTGAATCCAATTTGTTTTGATAAAAAACAAATCCCTCATATACTTCTATTTGTATTTTTAACAGATGGGCTCGGTAATATATGTAGTACATTGTCCAATAATATACAATGTGAGCTACTGAAGAGATGCTTGAGTACTACAGCAAGAGGAAAAAAAAAGTTCCAGGTTAAGAAAGCTTGCTACTGTTTGAGAGATCACTCTGATTAAAACAAGCATCAGAATGCAGTTTTGGTTAAATCAGTTAAGTCTCAAGGCCATAACAAAGGCTATTTGTTAACTTTAGCCCTTCAGTTCTTAACTATTTAGTTAAGATCTCCTGAAAAAGCACTATGCATTTTGGCACTGATGGAGAACTCTTTACATGCTACTGCTACAGAAAAAAGTAGATTTACAACAACTTCCTTCACCTGAATGATCCCATCTCTCATGAATCCAGCCACACCAGCTTTAAACAACCTGTCTAAAGCAGTATATACTAGTCTTCAAATTTCACTGGAACTCCTTCAGAAGAAAAAGATTAATACCACAAAGCCTCATTAACTGATCATAGCACACAAATTTAGTGCACAAAGTCTTCTCCTCTCCAACAACTTTTTCAGTGTAAATCAGAGCTGCCACTCAAAACCAGAGCTTTTTAGTCCCGTCTGTATGATGCTATCTATTTTGATGAGAAGAAAAATGGTATATTAAATTATATTCATTTGCTAATTTAACAGATGAAGTATTTTCAGACTTCCTGGAACATTTTTAATTTGCTGAAGTTCTACATTATGTTTTAAAGAGGGGCTTAACATACACTCTAAATGCAGGACTTGTGTAGGCCACTGTGATTTACACTTACCTGCTCAGTGAAGTTTATTGCTATCAGACAGTTATTTACTCTGGATTTAGAGGAACAGTATGTGTGCATCAGAACTGTGACTATTATCTGCAAAAGTACGAAGATTATTTTTTTCTCCTAGTGAAATGTCTGCAACCAAATTCAGCATATTAAACACTGAGCAAAGCTGGTATATTTACAGTACAATCTTTAGATAGATGTAATTAGGGAGGGATCTGAGACTGCAACTCAGCCAGGGAAGCAATGCATCTGCAAGTCAGTAGGAATGACTCATGCTTAACAGACCAATATTCAGACCCACAAAATATCCACAATTATATTAATTTGAAATGACTGAATGTACCTCTGTAAAAGAGGCTAGAAGGCAAACATTTTATAGGATGATATGACATTGGCATTCAAGTCACTGCAGGTTTTTTTGCACTTATCTATATTGTATTTACTCAAATACATAAAATGAACCCTTGGAACACAAGAGAAACCTCACTGAAGTCTCTGAATAGCTTTCATTTGAAATAGCCCCTTCCCTTACAACTTCAAAGGAACCATAAACTGCTGCAGATGAGGACAGAATAAGCGTCAAAAAATCCTGTTTTACACACCAGCCTAAGTTGCTAGTCAAAAAGGGAGAACATGTCTGCTGCAGTAAACTGCTGTGTAACAAATACCATGGCTGACAAGCCAACACACTCAACATACGCAGAAAACACCACTATGACAAAAAGAGAGGAAATCATGCACAGGTATTTCAGTATCACATAGCCAGGGTCTATAATACAGTGAAGAGTCACATCAGAGCAGATTTTTGTCAAGAGTGATCAACAATTCATGGCAACTAACTCTGCAAGTAACCAAGCAAGCCTGTAAGAGGTAAGCGGCACATTTTCTGGAATAACAGGGAACCAGAACATAACATGTTTTTCCCCACTCCTGTACAAAAATTCCATGCACAAGTGGAACACTGCTGGGACAAGTGCTTTAAAATACAATTCTCCAGCCAATAAACCATCACTGACAGCAGCCAGGTGAAGGAAGGAGTTTTAAGAATGCGACTTACGGGAAGCACAAACTTACAATATCAATTTAAAAAATACCCTACGCATTAACACTGCTTTCTGGATACTCTACTGTTTTAAAGTTTTCAAACACATTAACTTGTCTTACTTAGGGCTGAGGCTGTTCAGGAAGGTCACATAATTTGAGATTGCTTAAATACTTCAGCAATCCTTTGGTCCCAGCAGCTGTAAAACAGTGAATTAAAATGAATCTTATCTTCTCTACTGTAAAATAAAACAAAAAAAAAAAAGTGATGGGGGAACATAGGGGGGAATTGTCACCAGAAATACGTCTTTTAAACACTACCCACTACACATCAGAAAAGGCAAAGTCTTTGTTATAAAATCCATGTTTTCATACAAAAGACATTTTGCAAAACCACTTGATTGCCCATCCCCTCTGCAGGTTGCATGGTAAAATGGGGTCAGCTGATTGGTCTCAATATTTTTCTTTTAGTGGGAAACAGTCGAAGGGCACACAGTATCACAACAATTGGTCCTGTAAATGGCAGAGCATTACAACAGTCTCAGCTTTCATCAGTATTTAAAAAAAAAAAAAAGCAGGTGGTAAACAGAACTGAAGTCTTCATAAGTAGGATGTGCAACAGAGTATCAGCTGCTGCATCATCCTGAATTTCTCAATGTACCAAACTGTCATTATACAAACAGTTCAATTATGACAGTGCCATAAGTTGTTAAAACAATGCAAATAGCGCAATCAGAAAGATCCAGTCAACTGGTTCCAATTTTTTTCCCCAGTAGTTGCCCAGAAAAATGTCAAGACATCTATCCTTCAGCTTCCTCAATACGTCCTGTTTGCTGGAGTATAGAGGTCTGTGGTATTACTGTACTTGTTCCACGAGAGATCCTGTCTTGATCTGTGTTCGCAGACAAGGAAGTCATAGAGATGGGCTGTAACAAACTGGGTGTCATGCCAGATGAGACAGTCAGGCTGTGTGTAGTGCCCTTCAACGTAAGATCCTGCGTGGGAAGAAGTGGCTTGAGGATGCTGACAAGGCAGAAAGCAGAGCCACTTTTAGGTATGAAATTCACTTTGTTTTTGTCAGGGCAGTAGAAGGCTGGAATTTCATGCAATGGCTTTGGCCTAGAAATAAAATGCACACAATTGTTTCAAAACAACATTGAACAACCAAATTCTGTCAATGGCAGGTATGTGTACTGCAGATATGTATCACCAGAGGCAAGATAAGGTTTAAATATGAAATATTTCAGCTAGCCAATGTTGTCCAATCCACATTAAACAGAAGCGTTCAAACTCCAACATGCATTGATTCAGCTATTTACTATCAACCATCATCAATTCAACAAATATTAATTTTAAAAAATCTAGTGACAAACCAGCATAGAAGAAAATTTTAGGAAAAATTGTAGTGGCTCAGTCCAGCTCTGATGCCACTCCCTGCAAAAGACAACGCTGGGCATAATCTGATTACTCTTAATAACAAACTGGGGGAAAGAAAGACTGGGGACAGAAGAGCTAAGTTATATGTTGGTGCCTCACAAAACAAAGAAAGAAACCTTGCCAAAGAAAAGGCTACTCTTTCTGGAATGGGTTTATAAACCGTACAGTTCAGTTTCCAAAATGCACAGCACTTTCAAGTGCTGAATAGCTTCAGCACAAAACCTGAAGGTTCAAAATCTTATGAAGCATCCACTTAGGTTTTAACACAAATGTAAATGGAAATTTGACATTAGGATTATAATTATGAATGGTTAATGGCCTGTAGCTTCTCAGTTATTTACAAACAAGTAGGATTTTAAGCATACTTATTCCTTCCCTGGAAAGTTGTTTTTTTGTTTGTTTGTTTGCTTTTGTTTTTTGTTATTTGTTTTTTAAAGAAAAGAGTTGGAAACTGTAGGGAAAAAAAATACAACAAAAGCCAGTAACCAAATCAGTTAAAAAAAGAATATGAGGAATCAACCTTCACATTTTGTTTACAGATTTTCTTTATGATGTGAATAAAAGTCAGTCTGAGAGGAAACGCATTCTGTCTGTCCAATCAGCAAGAATGAACAGCAATTTGACCTCCAGGCTTGCTTGGGTATGGATCTGGCAATGCTGAAAGGAGACTCAAATGCAAGGCAAGCATTGATGTGCAAACAAGTCCAGAGCCAGTTACTGGAGCACAGTTCATGGTCTTCTTTTTATAAAGAAGGAACAGGTTCTAATCTGAACCCTACAGCAATGCAAGTAACAAATTCTCTGCCAGTGTCTGAACCGAGCTCAGAGTAGAACTGCAGAGGCAGAGGTCAGGCACCATTATGTAAAGGACAGTCTTGGTAAAGGCAGAGAGACTGTGGAAACAACATCACAGTAGCACAGCACCTGATCAACTTCATAAATTTGGTGGAGAAGGGTAAGATGCAGGAGGAGAGATGGCACTACCCTGCCAAGAATCTAGCATGGAATACTAATAGCCTAAGGATGAAGGCCCATTTCTAATGCATACACAGGCACAGCCTGAGGCCCAGTTGGAATGACAAGGGTTTACGTTAAGGTGGAAGTATCTTCCTGGGGAGTAGCATTGAGATTTCAAGAGGAGATCCCATAATCTAGGTCTACCTCAACCTGATTTTCACCATGAAGGAAACTGTGAGGACTTGCCTCAACTAAGACATCCTTGGTCTTCAGACAGTTGAGTGTAAAAATAGACATTTCTTTCTGCAACAGTTTCCTTAGGTTCAGTAAGTTGCCACTGATCCACTGCTAACAACCTGTACATAACCTAGTCAACAGGTTATGTTACATCTGCATTAACAGCTTCTAAGTAATTCTCTTAGTGAATGATTATTTGAGTTTTTCCCCCACTAATTGCCAAGTAATCTTCTCAAGCTATGCTGGTTTTGCCATAAAAAGATGGTTGGAATGAAGCTCACCCTTAAGTTTCCAAGGAGCTAGCATCTAGTAATTTTTTCAGAGAAACTGTGAAAATTAAGAATGGACAAGTCAATGCAGCAGAGTCCTAAGCTACCAGCTTGTAAAGTTATCTTTGAACAAGTCCCTCCACCACCCCAACTCCCAGACCACATGCCAAAATTCTGATCTTAACACACAGTTTTGGTAATGTAATACTCATGTATATACCAGTACACAGTCGCACAAAACAGACCACGTTATTACCATAGTTTTAGTAAATGGGTTAATAATTATCACCTGATATGAAAACCAATAAACAAATGAGTAACTCTAAACATTAACTGTTATTTATTATGTAGTATAGATCAACTTACAAGCTTTCCTCAAAGACTTTCACCTTCTCACAGCCCTCTGGTGGTTCCCGTTTGAACATGTAGCTGTTGTTGGGTTTTGGTGAGGTAGCATATTTTGGCAAGGGGGAATTATTCCCATTCTCTGCAGGAACAGAGCAACTTGATTATTTAAATACATTACACTATAAAAATCACTAAACAAGCTATAATCACTATCCAAAAACATCCCTTAAATTGAATAGAATCATTTTGTTATCAATGTTATAAAATTAAGAAAAATTATCATCCGTTTCCAAATCTTCATTTACAAATAAGCTTTCTTGTGTCAGTCCCTTTCCTCCTTCCCATTTATTTACATCATATGCAGATAACTCAAACTGTTTATTCCTGGACATTTTCTGTTTGTAACTGCTGACCTCAGTCTATGGCCCTGTACTGTCAATGTCCAGCCAAAAGCATTGAACAGAGTCATATCCTTTAAAAAACAAAGAGAAAAAAACAAACAGAAACAGAATATATTTCTGTTGTTCTATCTCAGAAGGCTTCTACTAAAAATAATCAAACTTCTAGAGATCCATGTATGAAAACTTGGATAGTGCTCATTTTGTCCTGGATCATCAAAATAATCTGACAGAACCACCAGGACTAATCTATTTTGCTGTTCCACTCACTGTACATTCTTGCATCCCTACTTTACTTAAAGTACTTGAAGAATATTTATATGAAGAAAAACTTTTTTGGGAAACATAGTGCTTATCCAGAATCAATTACGGAAGACCAGATGTGTGCATGGTTTTTAAAGCAATCTGGAACAATTAGATCATTTACAAAGAACAAGTCCTACCACTTCTCCACGCTTGCGGGAAATTGTTACAATGCATTCACCTACATGGAGGCGAGTTAAAGTTTAGCACTGTTGAACATTTAAAGTTACACAGTACCTTTATCTCTGGAATCAACAAGATCTTCTGCTGAACAAGGACTTTCCTCACTGCTCTCATTACAGATGGTAAGAAATGAGGTTGGAGACACTGACTGAGAACGGCTGCTGTTGTTACTACCCTTCTCTGCTCCACCAGGTGTTTGGGTATCGATGCTGCGAGTACTACTGCTACGCTGAATCAATGGAGGAGGTGCACGGTGCCCATCTGGAATATCTTGAGGCTGTTAAAAATAAAGGGCATTAAGTGGCTGCTCTTATCTGGTTAGCTATTTTGTTAAATCCACAGTGTTAAAAGTTTTTTTTTTTTCCTGTTTCATTAAACTGAAAATGAAAGGATAAAACAAGTCGGGTTTTGAAACTAAGCACAACAATTTTCAAGACTTCACAGAATCAAAGAAATCTTGAGGCTGGATGGGACTTCTTGAAACTACCTGGACCAAATGTCCTGTTCAAGCAGAGTCAGCCAGACCAGGCTGCTCAGGATTGTGTCCAGTCACATTTTGAGTGTCTCCACAGACATTAACTCCACAACCTGTATTGGGCAACCTGCTCCAGTTTTGAGCACCATCATGCTAAAGAAAAACTATTATCTTCTTGTGTTCAAATTAAATTTCATGTATTTTAATTTGTGCCCACTGCCTCTTGTCCCGTTAGTGGGAACTACTGAGAAGAGTTTTGCTCCCTCTTCCTCATCTGATATTTATATACATTTATACAGTTTCCAGATTTTCTATAGGCTTAACAGTCTCAATCTCTCTCCATACAAAATACTGTTCTAGTCCCTTAATTGCATTCATAGCACTTATTTCTGGTACTTTATTTTATTATTAACTTTACCTATAAAAAAAACCCAAAACAACAGAACCTAAAAATAAAATCAAAAATTACTAAGTTGCTTCAGCTGGGATGGAGACACTCCTTTAGTGCTGGCAAAGGGAAGAGAAAGTTACTACAGAAGCTCTAAAAACAGGCCTCTTATCTGTTATCTCATTAGTTGAAGTTTCTTATTTTACTGGAAACAACTACATGACAGCCATCACAAAAGAAAAATGTTCAGACTCAAGCTTTAATTCTTCTTTTTGCTTTCCATGAGACTTTTCAAATATATTTATTAGTAAAGCAAAAATCCAGGCAATTTTAAAATTACAAAATGGTGCAAAATAAAGGTAATAACTTCAAAGTAACAATAACGATAGAGAGCAATCTCGGTGGCAGATACATACAACAAGCTGTTCTTCTTTGTCTCCAGTCTCCTTAATTATTATCTCAATTTCTTGATTTAGTCCTTCTACACTGTTTCGGAATCGTGATCCTGTTGATTTGGTAATAGGTATCACAGGAACAAGAGCACTCTTCGGGATTGGAGCCTGAACAGCAAGACAGAGTAACACAGATTTACTGAAGACATTACTGCTACTTGGAAGTGAACCTTTGTATAGAACACATCTACTCCCTTGTACCAAGGACTTAAAACAAAACTACAGCGGCGGTGCTAAAATGCGTAACTTAAACGAAGACACAGACATCCTAATTTTTGTTCTCATTTCTAGCAGAAAAAGCTTTCAACTGTCTAGCCTTAGAACTTCTTTTTATATGGTCTGCCTTCAGCTCTACATTGCTTTGCAAGTGAAAATCAAGCAGTGAACATTGACATGTAAATAATTTTGACACCTTTAAAAGATATTTCCGTCCCTTTTGATGTGAGCTGTAGCATAATTTCACTTCCCCCTCTGGATCTATTATTTGTAATTTCATTAAAATTGTGTTTTAATCAAAGTGTGCTGTCACATACAGTACCACGACAAATGCAGGAGGAAAAATTATTCTCAAATGCAAGACTTCACTGACCAAGAAATGAAAACCTGAAATAGCCACTTAAGTCTCCCCTTTAGTTCAGATCAGGCAGTCCTCAGGAAGTACATTCCTAGATTTCTCAAAACACTGATCAAGCAGAGCATACTGTACTGTGGCCTGCTAATGAAAAACTACTATAATTTTGTTTTTAAACATGAATTAACTTTACTGGGTTTATCTACCTTACACGCAGAAGTGTGGAACACCATCTCAGTCTGTTACATACAGCATGTGTTATTATTTCAATAACAAAGATTTTGAATGAGCAGTTGTAAACATACACATTACAAAGCAACCAAAATGGAGTTCTGTGCAATTCAACATATTTGAAAGTACTGTTGGCTTTTACAGTACAAAGTTTCAGTACAAAGTTTAGGAGATTTATGATGCTAGTAGAGACTTATTACAATATAAGCTTTTTTTTTTTTTTTCTTAATATATGCAAGACTGATCTACAAGTTCAGTAGAAGTACAAGTATTTTGGAAATTACATTTAACCTTCCCAACTTCTCACCAAATATAAGAAACACTGGCAGAGTCTTGTTCTTTTCTGGCTCCAAATGAAAGGATCATCTGTTATTTTTAGATAATTATTGCACATAGTTTTTAAGGTACTCATTGCAGCAGTCATAAAGGCTTCCCACCATGCTCCAGCACACGTCGCATATGAACGCCTAAAACTATGCCATTGTCAAGCTCTTTAACACAGTAACTCATGGTACAAGTGAATTCTCTACCTTCCTGATTATACAAGTCTTGATTCATCCCCCAAGAACACTTTCTGGTATAACTGTAACTCAGAACAGGTTGAACGATGATCAAGATAAAGCATTTGACCAGATTCTCATCTGGTTTTCAAAGCCTTCTCCCTCCCCTTCCCTCTAAGTAACACACACCAAACCACTGTGACATGACAAAAAGCATGTAAAATTTGTATGGCAGGAAGACAATGACTACTTCAGAAAAATGAGTGCAAACAACAGAGTTCTAAATGAAGATATGTACCACAATGCAGACATTCTCACACTGATAGATCCCTAAGCTGGGAAATGTTTACTAATTGTATTGGCTTTGCTTTAAACACTAGGATAGCTATAAAAAGGAACTTGCATAAGGACTGCAAGAAATTATATTCTCAGGAAATTCTCATGACTCATAGTTGATGTCAACAAAATCTCTACATCATTAGAGTAGTCAAACTTGGAAAGACTTTGAAAAGCCTTGCCCAAAGAGAAAACAGAAACCACGGGATACGGGCACAAAAAATTCCCAACCGTACTAATTGTGTTCCAAACAAAGTCTTGGATCAACTGTCAGGTGAACTAATACAGGTTAATATATATTCAGAATGCAGGTAAATCAGCACAAGTTGAGACACTAATAAACACTGATTGTGCAACCATTTATTTCATTTGGATGCTCATATGAGAAACTGATGTAAACAAGTAGAAAGCTGAATGTCTTTATCACTCAATCATAATCTACCACAGAAAATCCTAAAGCTACAGCACTACATGAAGATTTCAACATAAAAAGCACTAATTGTCCAAAAATACCTTATTACAGCTTGATACACCACTTCTTACTTGCAAAAGAAATAATATTCTGTACATGACAAAGGTGACTTGCTAACCTGAATGGTGAAAGCAGAAGGAGGCATTGTTATGGGACTGGAACAACCAGCCTCAGAACAGGAACCTATATTGTAGAAACACTGCCTTCAACAAGTGTCTGCACAGAGCTAGCCTGTGACATACAGCTAGAGAATGTTTTTGACTATTCACCAGCAGATTTTCGAATGCACAAAACAAAACAAGGTGCCAAATACAGGATAATAACACAGCGCTCACTAATTATCAATATTCTCATTAATATTCTGCCCAGGAGTCTCGGTGCAGAAGAGTTCTGAGACCTATAGAGACAGCATGAGCCCAGGAAATACCAAATACGGGTGGCAAATCCAAACTGTTCACACGTGTTTCAGAAAAATCATCTAAACTTCCAATTTTTCAGAACTTCAAATAAAATTCAATGGTTTTTGATACTTCCGTACATTAACATCAAACTACTCTGTGTTTGAATGCATCACGTTCCACTTAAGAATGTAACATTCTACCTATGTAAGATGCTAAAGCTGAAACAAAAAGAAAATCCACTGCAAACTAGATGCAACTGATCTCAGTATTAATGGCCAGTTAGGATCAACCTATTGGTACGACTATAAGGAAACACACTTCCCAGAAATGTGAGAGAAGGGGGCTTAACATCATCAAGTAACAGTGTAACTTCAGCCAAGAACACCAAGAAAATCAAATTATTTTGAAAGACCAAATCAATTTATTCTTCCATCTAGCATCTCCAGTGTCTGTGTTACTTAACATTGAGAATAAAGGACCACTCCACTGATTTGGCTTTTTTTTTTTTTTTTTTTTTTTTAAATAGATTTGCTACCATGTAATAAATTGAAAATCCAGCATCCTCAGAAGCATACTGAGATCACCTGAGGAGGATGCAACTGTTCTGCAAACACCACTTGTAAAAAGAGGCAGTATGAAAAACTGTTGGCATTAAGGAAAAAGAACAACTACATACCACAAGAAAAACCAAAACCTATTCAATTGTTTTTGGGAAAAAAAACAACAACATAACAAAACAACAAAAAATGTAGTAAATTCTTGTTTGCCACTGATTATTTCCCAATTCTGAGTAGAGGGATAGAAATAGCTAACAAGCTCATTCTATAAAAGCAGTATGGTTTTCTTAAAGACATTGTTAAAACTCAAGAAATTGTGGGAAAACTTAAATGATTGTTAATAGGGAAAAGAGACGAAATAGACTGACCACAACTACTACCTTTAGTTCTAACTTGGATAGTTATTTCCAACAGAACACAGAGTTCACGCAATCTCTGAACAGACTACCAACGAGACCTCCCTCTAGTACTGTTTCTCATTCATATCAGGAATTCCATTAGTTGAGCTCAGAAATCTTCACATGACCCTAAAGATTCAACAACTGCAATTCACCTTCAAGTTGGAAATGTAAAATCTAAATATTCTAGTAACTAATAACTAACTTCAAGTGCTTCTATGCAATCCTTTCCACAAAAGCTACAGGAAATGACCCACTGCCAGAAATTCCAGTTTAGTAATTCCCTAGAAAAGAACCAGAAAGCTGACAAATTTCAGCCTTCAAGCCTGCAGTTATAGATTTTTCACTCTGACTCATAAAGTGCCTCTAAATGCCATTAATGCAACTCTTAGCTCACCCTTTCTGAAGCCTTCTGTAAATTCAACCCTTTGCAAGTGGCTCATGACACTGGCACAAAATTTACCAAAGGAAACAATGGTTTGCTCTTCAACACAATGCTGGAAAAGCTGCAGTGTCTCAGTTTGTATTTTATAGCCTATTTCACAAGGCCAAAAACTAATTATCCATTTTGAAATATTTTATTTACATACTTTAAATTTTGGTAGAATGCGAAAAGCCTCTCCATGCAGAAGATAAAATGTTAAGAACACTGTCATTATGATGCCAAAATTTTTTGTATAGAGATTTTTTTTTTCGTATTTTTTCAAAGTAAAATCACTGCTCATTTTCAATATTAAAACAGCATAAAATACATTTACATTAAGCTGAAAATAGCTTAGTAATCTGAAGTTTTCTACCAAGAGAAATCCATCAGATAACATGTTAGTTCTACACTGCAGTGAAATGCCTACACAAATGTCTCCTGGTTTTAATTTTGTTACTGTTGTGTTTCAGTTAAAATGTTTCAGTTCTCTTAACAAGTATGAAACAAGTACCCAAAGAAATTCCACAGATTTTGATAAAATACCTACAGCAAGTATTGTGACCACCCAGTATTCTGTATTACAGACACATATATAACACATAAGCATATATAACATATGCATACGTATGCTGTATACACATCCACACTTTGAAGCCTCTCACCAATAGTCACGAACTACCTCAGAAATTCCTAACTAGGAACTGGCTCATTTCTTTACCTTCTTTCATCATTTTGTAATGTTCTGGCTTGAGTCACTGTAATCCCTAAGTTTAGCAACATGTTCTAATGCATCCATACTTAAGCAAACTGGATCTAAATGTAGGAATTTGTACTAGACAGCTTGTTTCAAATTCAAACTGTTCTCCTTTCTAATTTACAGGCTAACAGTTTGCTACATCAAAGAGGAGGAGAAAAGCTTTTGTATGGAAATTTGAAGCACTTGAAGAACTAATATTTAAATTATGTCAAAAATATAACTCTAGTAAAAAAAAAATCCCCAATAAAATACTTCCTAGTAGCACAGAATTTGACCTAATAACAAACTGAATTCAAGGTGCACTCATGTCTTGAAAATTCATGACTGTATAGTAAATGAAATACAGCAGAAATAATTTAAGATCTCAGAAATAAGGCATTATCGATTGTTATACAAATTAGGAATTGAGAACAGCACCAGAAACTTAAAACACTGTTCCTCTTTCTTATTTCCAGTACTGGAGCATCACAAGTTCTCTCAGGTACCCAATTTCTAATCACAAAAGAACCTGGATCCTCTAGAATGTATGTGCAGTTCTCCCTTCTCATTTCATCCTTCGTTAGAACCAGTCAGTACCTGTATTTACACAGATGTTGCAACAGTTTCCTTCCTAGACCTAAATTATTTCTGGAAGGATGGAAGGACAGAAGGGAAGCAGTCAACAAATTACTGTATTTATTAAAAACAAAAACAAACAACGCTAACTGCATTTTAGTAGCCATTGGGAATATTAAGTTCAAGCAGGAGATTCAAAGCTGAAGTATTTTATAAATTTACAGTATTAACAGTTCCACATTGACTTGCAAGACAATTATGAAATACTTGTTCTTTTTGTAACTGTAAAAAAAAAATGTTGCATCTTAAGTAAACATTGAGATATCAGTGTGGAAAAACTAATCAAACTCTCCTATTGATTTTTTTTCTTTAAGTTTACTCAAGCAAAACAGACTGCAAATAATGATTTGTGTGCATAAGGGCAGGCATTTCCTCCCCCTCCTTTCCACCTCTCGCCTTCCCACTCAGCTGGAAACATTACCTCCCTGTGAACGTGATCCCAATAACAGCCTCAACATAAAACTACAACTGCATACCAAACATGTGGTATGGTGCAATCATCTCAATTTTTTAAATGATTACTACTTTAAGTCTCAAAGCATAATGAACTGCAGAAAGCAAGTCTTAGAAAGGCTGAATGCATCCATTAGGAGCACAAACACTTAATAAAGTACATTTTAAAAGTTTTACAGTAGCTCGTCAGGCCAGTTCTCTAAATCTGTTCATTACAGGATTAAACAAGTGCTACAGTCGAGACAAAACGTCATCAGCATTAACTACAACTTTCAGCCAATAAAATTTTACTGCCAATTTGCTCCATGCTGTATTTATTCCACATGCAAATTCATAATTGATACTGCAACTCTCAATTAAAAAAATAAAAATATATCCCTGGTTTCAGATTAAGCTTACCTGCCTATTCTTTTTTGGAGGCTGCAGAGTACACAGTGTTCTTTAAGGAAAGATCTAACTATCTGAAATTTACAGACTGAGTCCAGAGCTAGCCTAGCCAGATAACAAAAAGATCTGGGACCCTTTCTGCTCCATGCATTCAGAGGAAACGGACCTACTTAGTAGAATTCAACAATAGCTACAACATACATAAAGCACATGGTACTTCTAAGTTTGCTTTAAGCTAAAATAGCAGTATCTACCCAACACATACAGAGCACTCACCTGACTATGGTTAATGGCTGCATGGTTACCATGAAAAGGAGAGTGTCTTTCTTTATCCCGATGGTGCCTGCTGCTGTGTTTGCTTCTCTGCAACTGTTGACGCAATTTTGCAATCTAATTAAGAAAAAAAATCACATTAGATTTCACCAGATATGTTCCACTACACAGTGTTTCATTAATTTATTCTAATACCGAGCTAAGATTCTTTACTGCCACAACTTTCATAATTACTGGCAGCACAAAATTAGACTCAAGTTCTTAACAAAATTAACGTGTTATTTACCATTTCAACTCAATCCCAGAAAATATCTCTGGAGATTTAATCAAAGCACTTGAAATATATAAAGCAGTTATGCCACTGCTGGATTTCTTCCTCTGACAAAGAATATTATTTGAAAATAATACTCTTCCTCTCTTCAGCTTAAATGTTTTAATGGTTCAACATTTCTACGAGAAATCAGTACCACAAGAATAGATATCACTTTCTATCAAGCCCAAGGATTATACACTACAGCAGTACAATAGTCACACCTTCCTGAAAATTCGTGTTAACAGTGCATGCCAGCAGCAAGCTTATTCAAATGTATCTCAAATAATAGCACTCCTGACCTCCTTGAGTTGTTCCGTGCTGCCCCATGATGCTGAGCGCTTGTGGGAGCTTCTCTTCTTTTCCAAATATTCTTCAGCCCAGGCACTTTCAGTCTGCAGCAAAAAGATTACAAGATTATTTTTGTGTGTTTATATACATTGTTTCTATTTTCTGGAAGAATATACATAGAAAAATTACAAGAGAGAACAGTGTTAAAGCCTGCTAGATTTCGAGTTGTGAGTAAAAAGCTATCACTGACTAGGAGCCTTTCTGATAAGTAAAATATGAACATGTGGAGTAAAACTATCTATTTATAAGTTTTCAGACCTACTCCTAGTGCAGGAATATATTCTAGTTCTCCTCCTACTTGACTGAAAATTGATAAGGTGGTATTAACAACCAGATGTACCACAAGCTGCTACAATGCTCTGAAGAACCAGTAGCAACCAATGCAACATGCGGGTGTTATTTCCTACACAGATGCTGACCTTGTTATTTCTGATGCATCACCAAGATTAGCTTAGAAGTTGGGAAAGCATGCACCAGCACACCTTCAAAACCATTTTCAAGCTCAGAAGATTGAGAAAAAGGCAGGCACCTTTTCTGAGCACCAGCAGAGCTACTGCAAAGAAGGGAATTCACTAATGCCTCTAAGAGCTTCAGGTTCATAGCTGTCTCAGGTCAAACAGAAACCAACCAACATAAAACCAAGCTAGTTTCACTAAGTCAACAAAGCCATCTATGTTTCATAAGGATGCAAACACATAGCAGTGAAAAGCCTTAACATCACCTGCAACAGTTTTTACGTTTGAGATGAACAGCCTGCAAGCTGTTCTTACCTGCAACCTTACTTACCTCATCTATTCTGAGAACAAAAACTTGCAAGGGCTTTGAAGATGCAGAATAATCCCTATTTTGCAGGGAAAATGGAGGTCTAACTCCAAACATACAGCTTAAAATACCCATCAACTTCAGTTATGGTATAAGCGTCACGTACATGCAACCTCCACAACCAGTAATTTTTCACCTTCACCATTCCAACTCAAAAACTAACCAGGATGAATCTGAATAATGGAGTTAGTGCAGTTGCTTGGGAATTCCTACTTCATAGCAAAGTTAGAAACCACAGTTTTCAGAAATCCCCCATCTTCACCACAAGATCATCCTTTCAGTCTTTTACACTGCATAAACACTTTCAAACTTCAGAAACTAAGATTAAAAGAGAACGACTGACAAACCCAATTTATGAACTCACCATGTTAGCAATTCCCAAACCTAAATCTGGACTGTCATCCTATCCTCTAGCTCCTGGAACAATTAGTTTTGGCCAACTCAGAGTAACTATGACTCTTGTCTACAGGAATCTCGTTAACATTCTAATCAGTCTTTGCATTTAGTTTATATTGGATACTTCGCCCTAAGATTCACCACACTTCATACGTTGATGTCTGACTCATTTTAAAGGGCCAAAGGTCTCTTTCCTGCTCATCCTCAAAACCCAGTTAGAAATGTTTTTAGAGCAAAAATAAGAAATTGAAAGGCTTCCTATAAATTAATAGGACAGAAA
Organism: Centrocercus urophasianus; assembly: GCF_019232065.1. Classification (NCBI taxonomy): domain Eukaryota; kingdom Metazoa; phylum Chordata; class Aves; order Galliformes; family Phasianidae; genus Centrocercus; species Centrocercus urophasianus. Next base: position 11,510,787 of record NW_024884756.1, on the reverse strand, counting down.
TATAATATTATTTTAATAGATCTCCTACATCTTCGTCATACTTTGTTTTTAATACGTATTTTCAAGAAACATAGACCAACAGCCACAGAGGGAGATTTCTGGTTCTCTAAGTTATTAACATACTACACATGCTGGTTACTTGTTATCATTCACAACATTCTTCTGCCCATTCCAGAATTAGGGGGAGAAATAAGCTTAAAGCTAATTTCATTTAAAATTATTATTTTAAATTTGGTTTTCAGGCTTTCCAAGTGCACTTGCAAGCAACCATTCAAGTTAGGTCCAATTTTCAAATTGGATCTAAAATTCAAAATTCAAATAAGTGTTCTTTATTAAGAACACTTAATAAAGTAGTCTTAATTCCAACTTAATTCCAACTACAGAGTTTTGGTTTCCAAGTACTTTTTTAAGAATTCAAAAAATCCAAAACTATTGTCTCACGTTAAGCTGTACTTTGATGTAGCTTTAATTCAAACAACTACAGGCAAAGCCAAACTGGTCCAATTTAAAGAAAAAGACTTAGAAATACCTGCTCCAGCAGTGTTTAAAACAATGCCCACATCTACACATTCTAACCAGAGCCTAAGGTGCTCAATAATACCATACTCATCAGTCAGTAACATTCTACATGTACTTAATTCAGTCTGGTTTTTACAGGTGGGTTTCACCAAAAGCAGCTGAAAACTGTACGGGCTGCTATATAGACAGTCCCTACTTCATCTCTTATACATTTTGCCAGTTATGACCTATGGGCATCTAGAAAGGTCTTCAAGTCCAAAGTATGTCGCTAATTGCTGCCTCCTCCCAGTTTGCCTCCTGAATGACTCTACTTTCAATGCCATAAACCTGCAGAACCAAGATCCATCACTTACTCAAGTTGAAAATCTTTTATATTAGTCAATCCAATTCATGCTCCCTGAAGTTTTGCAATCTAAACACAGTGACCATACTGCTGAAAGGCAGTTCCACCAGCAGCACAGCCATACTGTACACATAGAAATAAGCTTTAGCTATCAGTTTTCCCAGATGTGACATTCTTCTTCTGATCAGAACATGAAGGTATTTGCAGTCATTCCCTTCACACAGTCTGAAACACAAGAGTTTTGAAGCGTTGTATTTTGAACAGTAATTTCCAAACACTTGTAAATGGTATAGAATTGGGTGCATACATTCATCTGTTACATACTGACACACCACCTGTGTTATCAGAACTCAGACTGTGATGCCAGTCAGAATTCAGTAAGTCACACCTAGAAAAACCACATCAGACACACAGACCTAAAGAAGTAGGTGAAATGAGGGACACATCAGACTTCCTGAAACTACCCACTGGACCCAAGATATGTTGTAAGTGACACTTCATCCCAACGTCACACCTTCAGAGACTAAATAATACCACTGGATAGCCAATGCCACCTTGGAAAAATAATAATTGTAAACCATGTTTGAAAATCGGACCTAACTTGAATGGTTGTTTATAAGTGCACTAGGGAAGACTGAAAACCAAAAAGCCTCAGTGTCACACCAACAAAAGGTTTGGACATACAGATGTACACCTGTATCCCAAAATTTTCTCCTCATTTGCTGTATTTTCAAGAGGAAATGCAAACAGATTGTTATTTCCTTCAACAGTATGCTAACATCAATCACCATTAAATATAATCATTGCAAGGAAATACACAATGCCTGTCCCACAGATCTATGCTTCCTTTTATATATAAAAACACAATTACTATTTCAGTTAGGTGTGGCAGAATTAGAAGAAAAAAAATAAAAAGAAAAATGTATCTAATCTATCTGAAAAAAAAAAATATAATAAAAAACCAACCACAACTCAAATTAAAATGAAACTAAGCGAAAAGAAATGAACTGAATATTGCAAATACTTTGGCAGTAGCATAGAAATAATTATTTTGAGAAAAGTGTTATTCTAAGAAATCAAGTGTGAAAATAAATAGTTAAGACACCACACAGGTTTGGTTCTGCTGTTTGATGGTGTCTTTTAACAGCTGGGCATGAATAGCCATTTCTTATATATATCATACACCTTCCTGTATCCTCCCCCTATGATTTGCTTACCCTTTTAGCCCAGTCTTCCAATCATTTCTCCCGTTCATTTTCAAGAAAACTTGTTTTTCAGCTCTCCTTTTTTTCACCAGTTTCTATTTCCACCTTATCCACACAGACTTACTCCTCTACAAACCACCTTCCTTTACTACTGAATTAGTTTTTGGGTTGTGCAGACTTTAGTTTTTTGCACTAAATGTCAAGAAAGCCATACGGTAACAACCAACACTGTAGACATCTGCTCAACATCCAGTACGTTTGAGGACACAGCACACAAATCTGTTACAGCTATTCTTCTATTATTGCTACCAAACACAAGGCAGGCTCAGTCTCAAGTATGTCCCAGATGTTGCCAGTTTATCTTCCAACTATCATTCTCCTATATTCTTTGGAACTGGTAGAGACCCATTGTTGAAACCATGCTCTAGGATTAGGGATTAAAAACTTGAGATACTTGGCTCTTTCTTTCACTCTAAGATTGGGAAATGCGCTGCCCAAATGCACCCAGAGAACACGGGAAGAAATGCCAATATCTGATGGAAATGCATTTATATATTTTTTAAAAGTGACTTGAATCACTTTTGTATGGATTAAGAATCGATATAAAGCAATAGCTCCCTACAAAGGGAATGATAAGCATCACACCCTTGTAACGGAGCTTCGCTTAATTGTTTGTCTTTACAGATTCCACAGGTACAAACCATTAAAAACTTGTGTATGATTTGACAAAAAGTTGTAACAGCTTCAGAGAATTTCACATCACTGTTTTGATGCTCTGCAGTTCAGTTAAACACGAGCATCAGTCACGCTTCTGTGAAGCAGGTTCTCAACGCACGTGCTTCTGCACTATATGCATACATTCCAGGTGAATATTAAAGGCCTTTTGCAATCACAGGATCAACTGTCTATTAAGGAAAAGGCTACAGTAACTTCTATGAAGGCATTAGAGAAGCTTTTTTAGTAAGTTTGGAGACAGACAGACATATAAAGAGTCATTTTAAGTTCCTTTGTGTAAATTAAGACACAAAAACATTTAACACCAGAGCATTCCAGTGTCCTGCACACAGTCAGAACAATGAGAAAACAGATCATACAATCATATATTGGCTTGAGTTGGAAGGGACCTCAAAAATCATCTAGTTCCAACCCCCTACTGTGGGCAGCATCGCCACCTGCTCGATCGGGCACCAGCTCAGGCTGCCCAGGATCTCTTCCAACCTGGCCTTGAACACCTCTAGGGATGAGGCATCCTCAACTTCTATGGGCAGCCTGTTCCACAACTTCGCCTCCCTTTCAGTGAAAAATATCTCCGACAAATAATCTACATCTCCTCTCTTCTAGCTCAAAACCATTTCCCCTTGTCCTATCACTATCTACTCACATAAAAAGTTGATTTCCCTCCTAATTATAAGCTGCATTTAAGTGCTGGAAAGCTGCTATCAGGTCTTCCTTGTACCTTCTCCAAGCTAAACAAGCCCAACTCCCTCAGCAGATGTGCAATGCACAAATGCCTTTCTGAGATAATAAAGTGGAACTCATAAAATGTATCACAGCTCATGATTTTAGAGAATGCAAATAACTCAAATACATCATTGCAAAGGCACAATTTCTGCAACTTGAAAGCAAACAGGAGCTTGTGAACAAGAAAGCCAAAGCGAATGCTCAGAAGGGAATAACCCTCTTACATCTAAACACTGTTCTTATACTTAAATACACTGACGTAAAATAAATAATCTGACCAACCTGTGTGGCTTTGTCTCTCATACATGGAACAGCTTGTCCATGATTATCACGAGGCCACTGTCCAGCAAGGTAGGGAGCAGCAAGTGTATCCAATGAGGAAGTCCGGCGAATAATACTGGAAGGGCTTGATGAAGGTGGCCTTGATTTGTCTGCTAGAGTAATAACATCTGATTAGAAAGCAAGAAAAAAAGCGTAATTCTTTTAATTGCCTACAATAAGTCATATAAAACTAGATACTATTATATACTCTAGCACTACTAGAACTACAAGATTATTCAAGATACAAAACATAATTTTAGTGGAAGAATTGTTCACTTTTCCAAGTTCTGATCAGTTATAACACGCAGTGAAATGTCACAAACACTGCATCAGTACCCAAGCAACAGCAGTTATTCCCTCAGAGGTGCAACAGCTACTAAGTGACGAAGGCTCAGATGAAAAATGGCTAGGCTCCTCACATCCACCAACAACTAACCAAGAAAATTTGTGCCAAACTTCTTCAATTTAATGCTTAAATTAATGCATTAATTCCTTCCCCTGCACCTACGTGAATTCAAGGGATGTTGTGGCTGAAGTGTTTTATTCCCTGCCCAACATATGATACACAGCAGATTTGCAAAGAGTTCTAACTCCCAGTTCCATAAGTCAGCTTTGATAAGGTAACGATCTACACTTCACAAGATGATCAACACATTTCCTCCCTTTACACACTGCTTGGTAACTATATTCGTATTTGCCTGACACTAGAGCTTCTGCAACTCTTGCATTTTGATGTTTACACCGATATCACTTCTCAGAACAATTCAGACACTAACATGAGCCTCCTCTGAAAGAGATTTAAAATAACAAAGATAGGAAGCAAAATGAGGCATAGGAACATGGTTAAAAGAAATCCGCATCTGCCAACAATATTTTAAAGCTGCAGTTAGAAGACTGTAAGCTAGCAAGTGTCAACTGCACACAGAAAGGTCCCTCAAAATTAAGGGGTGACATTTACCATATTAAACAAAATTACAGATAAGAAAGACACAGGCCTCAGATATACATATATTCTCATATGCTATTTGTTCTAGATGTAAAATTCAAATTCAGAAATCAAAATGATCTAACTAGCACACTCTTTACTGCCCACAGAATTATACCTGAACCTATAGAGAATACAGAGGCCTAAGATGAGCGGTTAAAACACAGCAAGCAGTATATAGAGATCAGAAGAAAGCTTTAGAAGGGCTCTGGAAAAGCTCAGTCATACATCCTCTTCCTGACTACGTCTCTGGACAAGTTCCATACTAAAAGCAGAAATACCATGGCAATTTGTATTCTACATAAATTCATCCATGTGCAAAAGAAGCTGTGCTCCGATTACTGTCAGACTGCTAGTCATAAGATAAAACCACTGCCATTAAAAGTCCAGAATTCAATTTCTGTGCCGTTTCAATGTATTAAAGATATACAGAGACTAATAAAACCTGTTAGTTACAGAGGTTCAGTGGCGTGGACAACATTCCCAGAATGCCAGTCTTTTAAATGTAAGTCTACCGACATTCTGTATTAATTATCCTCATACAAACACTGCATTAGGAATATACATTAAAACCATGAAGCACTATAATTATCCACATTAACATAAAGCAGTCCGGGAACCTCATCTGTTTTATTATTTCTAATTGCACCAACGAAGATCAAACTCTGTGTACTGAGCCGAGTGCCGATCTGCTCTCAGGGAGTAGCAACAAAGCTCAGTTTTCAAGTTACCACGCACTTGAAGAGTCCTGTATCAAAGCAAGTCTCTACTACTACCATTCAGCACACCAGAGAGTCTCTTTCTATCAGAAGATTTCAAAATGATTCCTTTTGTCTGCACCATGGGAGAATGTGGCGTGCTAATACAACATGCAAGTCCTTACAAATGATTGCTTCCCACGTTACATCAAACACATTATTTCTCTGAGAAAAACCTGCCGTAGTGCCCTTACTTATTTTTCTTCTGAATTATCACTATTCCTCTTCAAGAAGCTTCTCTCTTCTTTACCAAGAGGAAACAGAAATGATGTGAGAAAAAATAATCAGGAAGTGCATGTAGTCACTCACATCATCTGCAAGGCAACTGCATCAGACAGCTTCACAACTGAAGAAGCAGAAGCTGCTACTGCCTCCCCTCCCCCACCAAAATGGTGAGGATGGGGCAAACGGCGGGGCAGAAAGCTGCTTATTATTTAAGTTCAAGGGAAGCAGCATATTTCAAGCTACAAAACCTATAAATATCATAAATTAAAGGAAAAAGACTTTCCCTCAGTGAATTTGGATGTCAGAAGACTGCCTTAATTTAGATAGTAAAGGATAATGGCACACGTTTACTTCCTTTCCACTCTCACAACACGTCTGGACATAAATTGCCACAGACTTCAACTCCACGCTGTTTCAAAACACTTCAATGGAAACACATGCAGCGCCTTCATTGCATTTTCCTCTACAGTACTCCAAGTGCTCAGCTGCTATTTTCCCTTGATGTGACCTACATAACAAGAGATCTGCCTCCATAGAGATAACAGTTACAACAGCTGTGGCTGATGAAAAACAATGGAGATGTTTCATCAAACATACAGTTCTTAAATATTAGATCTGTTTTAATTGCCCCGATTACCTCTTTAAACAAATGTCTGTGGAAAGCATCAACCCTCCTACCCGTCCCCTACTGCCCTAAATAAACCCGCTTAGAATCAAAGTCTTTCTGCAAGCTGGTTTCCAACAAAGCAAAATAAGAGAACGAGATATAAACAGGACACACACAGCACAAATCAACAAGGTCCACAACGTGGGAAAATACCCAGTAGTTACTGCATCTTCATGAGCCACTGCAGCACTACTGAGAGACAGCAAGCCACCTATCCATACATCTAACACGCGCACCAAGTGAGCCTCCTTGGAAGGCCATTTAAGCTAAGGCAGCATGACAGTGAGACTGGAGAGCAAAATTGAGCAGAGATGCGTAGCAATAACCAACTGAAAGGTAGGAAAGATAACACTGCCTTGGGGTGGGTCTTCTTAACATATCCGTCCCACAGCTACAGTCACATTGGTTTCCTTTCTCAGTCGTGAGACTGCACACCTTTGCACCGGAGACCTCACAAAGGAATAATGCTGCAGAGAGAAACTTGTTTATGTTGCACTGCAAGCATTCATCAGGCTCAAATGGCACTGAGACACACAGTACAACCATATGTTTTCCCTCTGGAAGGCAGTCTTGGCTGCTACCTTCCCTTAGATGTAGAAGAACTACTCACTCATTTGCTTCTAGCAACTCAAAACGATGCCTGGGTAGAAGAATGACTCAACGCTGTTTTACAAAATCAAACCTCTGGGAAAAGTATACAAAACCAAGACTCAGAAAGCCCAAGATGCTCATGTTACTTAACTCCAGTGCATGAAAACACTTCTAATTTAAACACGCTCCCTGGCAGTGCTGGCCACAAGAAATCTAAATTATGATGTTGCAAAAAGGAGTTCACTTTCTGTACACATATCATTTGCTAAACAGCTTACGCAAGCAAAGCAGTCATCTGATGATACACAAAGCCTTTTGTACTCTCTTAACCTACAGTCACGTCTTCTTTAAGTACTGCAACATTTGGCAATTAATGTTGATAGGTCTGCAGCTATTATTTTGCTTTTCACTAAGTTTTAGAAATAAAGAAATTCTACAGTGACATTTAGGTGTGATGGAGTTCCACATCCTCTCCCTCCAGCCAGGACAAGTTCACATCCAAGCTTGATGACTTCCTGATATTCCATTCTAACAGTCTCTTTCACTTCCTTTCACACAAGTGGGCTTTAGTGTCACTTTTTCATGTACTACTCTAAATAATTAAAATACAAAGTAGTTTGAGATAGATGTAAAAGGGAAGAAAGTCACCAGGCTTTACGGATGCCAAACTTGTTATGTAAAAAGGAAGATGTGCTGAGAGAAAGGGAAAAAAACATGACTAAGTTCCTCTAACAGAGGTGTGCAGATGAGTAAAGATGCCTATGAAAGAATGGAACCACAACTGGAGATGGCAGGAGACAGCACAGGAATGAGGGTTAAGAGTTAGTCATCATGCAGGTGACAGGAACGACAGCACAAAATCAGCATTGATTAATATGGAAGCAGAAGCCAAAGCCTGTGAAATCAGTGCTGGAGACTGCAGGGAGAGAGTATCAGAGAACAAAACAGTGTTTTGTGCTGTGAGAAGATCTAAACTCTTGGTCTTACCTTGGGAGGAAGCAGGAAGAAAAACACAGAAATGGAGGGACGGTGCTACCACACCTCCAGCTTATAGTTACCCCATCATCAATAGCAAATTCAGCTAAGTGTTTTAAACGTCTAGTTGCAATTCTGCTTGGGTTAGAATGGGTTAGAATACCTAGATCTAAAGCAGACAAACCAAACCAGAAAATACACACCCAGAGAAAGAACCTACTGAATTAACATTTTCTATATCTAACTTGGAGCTCCTATATATTAAGGAAGATGATAAAAATCCCAGTTCAAAATTATTCAGAACGTTCAGAATTATCCAGGTGTTCAGAAAAGAACGCCTGAAAACCATGAAGTTAAGCCTAAAGCGTACAATCTGAAGAATCAGTAGTGAATTTCAGAAGCAGCTACCATTCGTCTAACCTTAAGGTTCCTTTCAATCTAAAGAAACAAACAAAAACAGTAACCCAAAACCACAACGTGGGTGCAGCTATAAGAACAAACAGAAGCCACCAAAAACTGAAAACAAGAAGCAGGAAAACCTGTTATTCAGTAGTAGGCTCTGAATGTTACCCTACAGTGCCCTGCACAACTCCAGCCCCACACAAAGCTGAAAGTTCCACTTCCACATTCCAGCATGCTGCTACATTTTCTCAGCTAGATGAGGAAAGTGAAGCTGGCTCAGGGTCTGTCAAGCACTGGACTACACAAGACAAATATTAAGCAGTATGAACCAGAGTCAATTTGCATTTTGGGTCCACGTGAGCACTGCTCAGAAATGTAATCAGGTGGCAGAAAGTAAACAGACACCACTCATCAGTCTCTGCACATCTTGTAAGAAGCCAGAAGTTCTGTAAGCATGTGGGTGATGAAGTTACCTGGTTTCTCTCTGTAAGCTAGTTCTCAGATCTGGTAAAGAAGTTCACTAAGCAGCATGGCTCCAGCAGCCCTGACATCCTGACCTGCAGACAGTAAGACTTCCACACCCTCAGCAGCCTGATGCACTTTTGAACCTGGCTGTCAGGAGCGGCTGTCCTCCTCCTTGATTTCCAGGTCAGGAGACTGTGTCTCAGATGAGAGCTTCAATACCATTTCCAGGAAGAAGATTAATGATTAGCAACAGTCTCCAGTGAAGAATATAGACATTCTTCAATCCAGAGCCTCAGAACGCAACCTTCAGTAAAGCAAATCCTATCCGCAAAGCTGGACATCTAAAGCAGAGCCTAAACGCCTCTGTGGCACTGCTCTGTACCATACCATACACCTGCTCCCCCAAAATGCATCAGAAAAGTACCTCTGAAAAGAAAGCAAAACAAAGCTAACGCCTGCTTTGTTGAAGCACAGCACCAAGTGATTACGACCAGGTAATGTGGCAGCACTCCTCCTCAGGGGCCAGGATGGGAAATACACAGAGTCTGGCTATAAACGTGCTTTTAGATGAAGGAAAAGCAACAAAAGGAAAGGCGCACGATTTCCGCACGTTACTCAGTGCCCCGCGACGCCCTCACGGAACCGCTGCCGCGGCTTCGGATCCTCGAGCGCCCCTCAGGCAGCGGCCGCGCGCCCCCCGCCCCCTCAGGCAGCGGCCGCCGGGCGCCCGGGGCAGCGCTCACCTTTGCGGCCCGGCGAACCGGGACTCTTCCTCTCCGGCGAGCTCCTGCCTCGCTCCGGGGAGTGCCGCTGGTGCCGGACCCTGCCCGCCGCAGAACCGCCCTCCGGCAGCGGCGAGGAGCACGGCGAGGGCCCGC
>NW_024884756.1:11413829-11500704 GCF_019232065.1 Centrocercus urophasianus | reverse complement strand
GATGCTGCGCGAGGCGGCCGCCGCGCGCGCGAGACCCCCGCCCGGGGCGCTGGCGCCGCTCCTCGTGGGGCTGCCATGTTGCTGCTGCTGCTTGAGCTGGAAGGGCACCGTGGCCCGCATGGGCTGCAGACGGCCGCCCGCTCCCGCTCCGCCGCCCGCCGCCGCCGCGCCCCCTCCCCCGGGGGAGGCGGCGGGGGTCGGGGAGCCGCCACGCCGCACGCGCTGGTGGGACATCGTCCGCCGGGGTCGGCGGCGGGAAGACGAGAGAAGGGCGCGGGGCGCGGGCGGGTCCTCGAGGGGATTCGACGCCTCGGGCGGCCGCCGTACCGCGCTCCGCTCGCGCCCGGCCCCGAGCTCCGCACGCTGCCCGCCGCGCCGCCGTGCGCCTCATCAACAATAGTGCCCCGGCCGCCCGCCCCGCCCCGCCCGCCCCGCGAGCACTCCCATTGGCCGCGCCGCCGCTCGGCTCGCGCAGTTACGGCGCGCCCATTGGCTGCGGGGCGCGCTGCGGAGCGGCCAGGCCTGCGCGGGGAGCGGGAGAGGGCCGCGCTTAAAGCGACACGCGGCCCCGCGCCGCCCCGGCACGTGCCGCGGGGCTGTGGCTGCGGGCGATCCCCGCGGGCCGGGCGGCGGGGGCGGCGCAGCGGCTCCGGGCCCCGCGGGGAGAGCCGTCGCGTGGAACCCCGCGACCCGGCGGGGTACGGTGACCCGCGAGCGGGAGCTCGTCCCGGGAGGCGGCCGCACGGCAGCGGTAGGCTGCCAGCGCGGCGCTGGGAAGGGCGAGGGCTCAGCGGCGGCTTATCCAATCGCCTCGCCACCGGCTTAGCGCTACTGATATGTGGGTAATATCTGGGCAGACTTGGTCCTCCTTCCCCTTAATCGCTGTTTACTGCTCTTCGTCAGGTTCGTTGTGTCTTCTCGGTATTTTAAGGGTAGCGGGTGGCTGCAGGCGTTCTCTTAGCCTGATGTGTCCTTTGGCGAAGACAATGCAGCTTTGTGTCAGGCTGCTACTCGTATGCTGAATCCCTTAGATGCGAGACGAGCGGCCCTCAGCACCTGCAGGCCACGAAGGAATCCATCAGTTCTATTCTTTGTTGCCAGTGCCAGTCCTGTGCGACTTAGGAGGACTGTCCTGAACCAAACGCCAAGTTCTCGTCAGTATTGCTCTGCAAGATGTGTGCTGCAGTTGAGTACCACTGCCATGACACAAATGGTGTGACAACAAATTACGTGTTGCTCTCCCTTGGACAGGTGGCTTATTTCTCCTCTCTCTGGTGCTGTTTCTGATTGAAACCCCCTTCACTGAAAAGCCCCATCCCCTTTTGCAGAGCTCCATTCGTGTAGCTGACACTTTTAACAAGCCTGAAAAGCAAGTTGCTGTGTGTAGGCCCTTTGTAACAGTGCTTGGGCACAGGTCTAATTCAAGCCTTGGGAGTGGCAATCAATTTTTGCAATGGGAAATCAGACTGGCAGAAGAGAACAGGGTTGATGTGTGACTAGAGGAGGTTGCTATGAAGCTAGTCGGCTCTGGTGCACTGAAATAATTAAACTTTGTTCAAAGCTCATGATGCTTGCTCACAGGCTACATAATGGCAATGTAGACTCCATGACAGCAGATGGGTTAGCCAAAGCTGTGTTCAGCATTGAGAACTGTTCTGGGCTACAGGTTAACCTATGTATACTTGGCTTTGTTGTTGCAATTTTCAATCTAGAGCAGAAAATGTACTCCACTGACCTTCCCGCTGTGCCATCATTCACGGCCAGTGCAGTTGCTCAGCAGGTTTTCATTCCTTGGGTTATTTATCTTCTCCAGAAATACTGGGGTTGTTTGGAAGCGACATGCCATTAAGGTATTCTTAAGGCATTAAATATTATGAACAAATTCTAATTCCTGTTGCTGTTTTGAAGAGGCAAAAAATGAAAGGTATTGATTTATATCTTTTTTGTATGATGTGCTTTTTGGATCCAAGTCACAATATTTGTGACAATTACAGTGCTTCCTGCATTCTTGTCACAACTGCGAACATGGCACTGCCATGCACAGTTCTGTATAAAGCAAAGCATTTACATGTTTCTCAGCAGCCTTGTTGCTTTGCGTGCGTTAGAGATGAACATTCGACATGTAAAATCGTGTACTCAGACCGAATCAGACTGTATGTGCTTCATACATTCATTTGCTTAAACTAACAAATGTGTTGCAACAGGATCTTACTCCTACACCCTATGGAAATAAAAGAAACAGCTAAAGCAGTATTATGAATTACTTGCGTTTAGTTCAGAAACGTTCTTAATAAGACAAAAGTCAAAGTAATGCCCCCCTGCAGTGGTTTGCATCCAGACGTCCCCCCCTGCTGGCAGTGCACATCTCCCCACACCTGGATTTATCCCAGCCGTCACACGGCTTCCCACATTCTGACCTGCTGGATGGTGCCCGGGCTCCGCTCCACACATTTCAGTCAGCTTCATGCAGCACCTGTAGGCTGTGCATTCGTCCCATCAGTGGCTCTTACTCTGCCCATAACACCTGATGTGATGGTGCCAACAGGAATCCAAATAAAAAAACAAATGAAAACGATTGTCACAAAGGCTGTGAGCCTTCTTCCATCATCTCCCAAACCAGCCCTTTCATCAGTCAGACAAGGGCTGGGGAGGTATAACTAAGTTCATAAGCCCCAGTCCCAGTGTACTCTCTACAAAGAAAACTAATACTTAAGGAACCTTGCTGTCCTGAGGACTGAAGGTTTATTAGTAGAATCACTCACTGCTCATAATAATGCATATGAAAAGCCTACTGTTAAAAATATCAGAACGAGCAAACCTGATGGAAAACAAATGCACTCCAAGTAGCTTCAAATGTGTTCTTGTCTTATTCCAAAATTAAATAAATGCAAAGCAGCACACATAAAGGAGAGCTCTTCTGCCTATAATTGTTACAGCTAAAGTAGTTGCAAGTAATGTTGAGGGTTGAAAGATTAAAGACTCCAGGAGTCTAATCTAAACAGTAAATTATGCCCCAGGATATTTTGCTGCATTTCCCATCTCTCCCCTGCAGAGTGGGTTAGCTTTGTTTGTCTGAGAGTTCAACGGCAACAAGGGAAAAAGACATTTTGAGGTAGGAGAAATATAATGGAATTTGCTTCTCACAAAGCCTTTAAGATTCCACTTAATACTGCAGAATATTTGGGGGGATCTGGGAAAGCAGGCAGATTGAAAATAAAGTATTAAGATTAAAACAATAAAAACAACAGATGGGGTCTAGGACATAAGTCAAGCTTCATGTAGTAAGTAAAAGGCAACTCAAAGCAAAATATACATGCCACATGTTATAAGGTTACACTCTTTAAGAAAAGTAATATGGTGAGGTGTCAATCCCTCACTGGCATTAAAATAGTATGTTGCATATAACTGCTTCCTTCCAACAACAAAGATTTCCTTCCCTTTAGGTGGTAGTTCTTTAAAAAGTATGCTCCAAAACCTTATTATTTATAGCACAAAAGCACAGAGCTTGCAAAATAATACTAAGGTTTGTGTGCATTTGTACTATGTATAGAGATGTAACGTTTCTGTATTCCTAGTCCATAGGCAGAACAATGCATATGAACTGTAGAAGAAAACTCTTGGCCTAAGAATATCGAACACTGCTCTCACAAACCACAGACACAATTTCTGCTCTATTCTATGAGTAGAATGTGTTACTGTTAGTAAAGTGTTTATTTCAATCATCAAAATTATCAGTTAACTAGATAAATGGAAATATTTCAATAATGAATGTTTTATGGCCATGTTACAGAATGATAAACATTCCGTATATGTGATTAATAGGCACAGATCTATAAATGCTATTCACTTAAGAGAACCTAGAAGACAGAAAGGTTCTTCTCATTCATATCTACAAACTTGACTTGCTTCTGTTTGTTTTCATAGCATTTATAAAAGCCCAAGAAGTTGTGAAAAGCATTCTAGCAGCATGGTTTATTGGTTCACTATGAAGGAGAGATGAAATAACATGATTTCTCTCTCCACATACATATACTAACCTTGCTGTTGCTAGTTTAATTTACTTTAGCAGAGTGTGTGATGCGGTGGGGGCATGGGACTCTGAATTGAGAAAATACCTATTCAGAGAACAAGTATCAAGTAGTGCTCTGAAGCCTCCTTGCATTGAGCCCTGAGAAGTATGGGAGGTTTTAATTAGCCTGGTCACATCTATCAGTGTGTCTCTGTGCTATCCCATCCTCATGCATCACACCTTGCATTCAGCCTGACTTTGCCTCAAGGATGGCCAGAGAGAGAACATGGTCTTTGAGAAGAAGAAAATACAGCCAAGCTAGATAAAGCTCCATGTCCCAGTGCAGCTAGTAGCCCCTCATCCAACACACAGCCAAAATCAGACAAGCTCCATTTAAAGTTTGTGTGCTCATTCTAAAAACGTGCTTGGGCTGTGATGAACTGCCTTAGGAAGATGCTGCCCTTCTCATAGGAATTGAAATGCATCTAGATCTGTTGTTTCCAGACTTTCTCATTATTTGCTTCCTTGAATTTTGCCCCGTGCTCCTGTGATCCCCCCATCTAGAAATGCTGCTTACTCAGATGCTGCCCAGTAAATAGAGACATGCTTTCCTTAATCATCTTCCATTGCTCCCTCCCTGCAGACAGGGCTTCCCCAGAGCCTACCAGCTGCATTCAGGCAGAGTTAGCCACTCAGGACCACATTTGTGCATCTCTCCCAGACTTTCCCTATAGTACTGGAATCTGAAGAGAGGAACATCCTCTGACATAAAAGTAAAAGGCTTAAGAGTACCATTTAAATTCCAGAAATTAAAACATTTTAACTCACTGAAGGGGAATGACAACCTTTTGGGCTAATATGAAAAGGTGATTTTTATACACATGCGAATATTTTGTTATGCTGGATTTTTCCCATCCGTGTAAAATTAACCTTCTTATCCAATAGAATGTGCTTTGTATCACGCCAGAGAGCAGATGTCTATAATCTCTTGCACACGGAGAATTTGCATAACATCAGAATTAGCAAGAAGTAAGTGGGGAGGGGGAACCTGAATGGAAACAAGTGGAAGACTGATGTGGCTGTGTTCCACAAAGTACATTCAGCAGCTGCATCGCTGCTCTGGAACAAAGGGGAATATAATTATTGTTGTTTTACTTTCATTTCCCAGCAGCAAAGCAAAAGCTGAATGACAGTGGTTATTTTTGCAGGAGAGCTGGCTCAAGCATGCACATGAGGTCCTGCAGGGAAATCTCTGAGGAGAATATTCCTTAGCACTGAATAGCTCACACACCCAGTAAAAAATAGATCAGTAAAATTCACCAGTAACACGTTGTTATTGCAGAGCTGACTCAAGGGTTCTCGGATGCCCTGAGGATAAGACTCCGCCACACCTGCTGGGTTAGGGCAGGACTTGGCTGCTCTTGCTGTCTGTCTGCAAGGAGTGATAATAGCTGAGGGGGTGGAGGGCATCTACTACTTTCCACGCAGCTGCCCCACAAACAGGTTCCCCGCCTTTCTTGGGAGCAACAGTCCAGCTTTCCAGGGTACTAGCAAAGGTAAAAGAAGCACACAATTCCTGGTTTTGCTGACAATCAGCATTCCCCAAACTTGCTGTAGAGCTGCCACCAACATCTCCCTCATGCCAGAAGGAGAGGGAAGGGAGCTGCCTGCAACAGGAAATGAGCTGTGTGTGCTTCCCAACATATGAGAGCTCCAGGTGGCCCCAGCCTACAATGACTCTTCCTGACTACAGCCTGATGGGAAAGTGTCAATTTCTTGGAGCTCACCCTGAGAGGACTTAAAAGAGCTCAAGCTCCCATCACTGTCACCAAGACATCTGGATAAAAAAACGAGCCTTGTGAGCCTGTCCTTAAAGCTTTAAACGTAAGTAATAAAATCTGGTTTGCTAGCCTCTCTTCTCCTGTGATCTGGGATTGCTCAGTTATCCTGAGCCAAGAGCAAGCCACTGCATGCAAGCACAGTGCTGTCTTTCAAGGAGGGACCTTCTCCTTGTCAATAACTGTTTTAATCTCCTAATCCTTTTCATGCAGAAACCCCCCAGGGAGCTGCAGATCCAGCCTGGAACATCGTGGGAGGCTGAGGCTGCTTCCTGCTCCCAGGGGAGGTGAGGCTTGTAATGGTCCCTCCCTATAGCCAGGGGTTCATGAATTCATTTGTGATACTGTGTTGATTTACAGTATAGGCAGGAGTTCAACCTGTGCACTACTTGCCTCAGTTTGTTACTTCATCCTTATTTACGATGGCAAGAAAGCTATTCACGCTGTCTCTTTCATTTGCATTTTGGAGGTAGTCCTCTGGCCAAGGAAGTGTCAAACTTGCAACACCGTCTCGTTTGCTTGCAAAAATCATTATCACTGTGGGTACAGAAAAATAAATTGACAGGAATTAAGTAAGGAAATATAAACACCAAAGCAACTGAGGTGTGCAGGATGGGCCCCACCAATCTATGTCTAACAGGAAGAGCTAAAGCCAGTGAGGTCTCACCATACAGTGCTTGGTGCTGTAAGGTGCAAGATGCCTGATGCAGCACTCTCAAATGCACACAAATGCTATTTAGTTGCCAATGCAAGCATCTTAATTGCTGACCAGTGAGAATAGTCAAAACAGCAAGAAGAGACACTGCATTAATGTAGCAAAGGCAAGCTTTGGTTATTTCACAGTCATCTGATAACAGTGCAAAGTACCATCTGTCACATGCCCAAGGTATCCCAAAGTCTTGTTCAGCTCTCAGTGATGATGTAGTTCCTCATCCTTCCATCCACCAACAAAACAGAACTGCAATAGTTCCACTCCTCCAGTCCTGGGAGTGTGTCTTATTACTCATGGCCAGTAACACCACAGAAACCCACAAAAGACTATGCTTTTTGTCATTAATATGATCTTTAATAAATGGAATAATGCACCATTTTACAGCAAGCCTTTTCTTTTAGACCTAAAGAATAGCCTTTTAAATGTTCTTATCCCATGTCTCTGTATCAATACAATCTCTTTATTTAGGTTTATATATAACAAAGCAATTCTTACAAGTATTCATAGAAAACTCTGTAGTGGCTTTAACAATGTCAGCTTTCATAGTGGCATCCACAGATGATTAAAAAACAAAAATTAGCTTTTATTTCATACTCACACTGTTCCATGAAACACAACTTATACAGCATAGCAAGGGTACTGGGCAGCTTATACAAAAAAAATAACTGAAAGCAATTATTTATAAATTCATACATGATATTTACTCAATCATTTGAGAGAAAAAACAAAAATACCCGTTAACAAAAGGGTTCTGATGAGAATCCATATTCTAGGGTTTCTCCCCCTCTTCCCCAGAAAAGCTCGCTCAGAAATTAATGCTCTCTTTACCATCCATCATAAGGAAAATGTCAGTTTCACATATCCTTATTTCAGCTTCTACAGAAGACCAAACCCTAGAAATTTGTTTCTGCTGTGTTCATTTTCCTCTGCATTTGGGGGAAAAATAATCGGCAGCAATTGTAAAGTATGATTCCAGCTTATATAAATGTGAATAGAGCACACTCTTCTCTAGAGACAAAAAGCAGACAAGAAACATTATAGACAAACCTTTTTAAATACATTTCAACATTGTGAAAGAGGAGTCACAAAAATCAAGAAATTCAAAAGCGACCAATGAAAGCAGTAACATGGATTTGCCTGTTTGTGTTCCTCTGACCTAAAGATTACAGAAACATCTATTATTTTCTTTCCATTTGAATAAACAAGATGGAAGTGTGATACTTCATGATACAGTTCTGAAGCACAAAAGAAAAAAAGTGAATCAAGTGCTCTAGAAATATAAACCTCATGCATTTTTGTTGCTTTAAAAACTAGTGAATGATTTAAAAAAAATAACTTTTGGGGGATCTAAAAACCAGTAAATGATAAGGGTAGTTATTTTTGCTTTAAAATAATTACCAGGCAAGATCTGTGGTCCTGACAGAGGTAATCTATCTGCAGAAGCCTGTAAGAGCTTTGAAGAAATCCTTCCTTGCTGTGACAGTAGGGTGTGACCTGTGCACTGAAGTTAACCAACTGAACGA
Source organism: Centrocercus urophasianus (assembly GCF_019232065.1). Taxonomy (NCBI): domain Eukaryota; kingdom Metazoa; phylum Chordata; class Aves; order Galliformes; family Phasianidae; genus Centrocercus; species Centrocercus urophasianus. The sequence continues at coordinate 11,492,622 of NW_024884756.1, read as the reverse complement.
CCTGCAACTTCACACAATTACTGATTAGTAGGGCTTTTAAAACAATCTGACTTCTACACTACAAATTAGCGTAACTCCAATTAGTTCTTGACTGTTATGCACATACGTAATTAAACCACAGTGAAATAAATAGAATTGGCCATAAAAAGTAATTCCATATTACTAACACACCGTAACAGCCACTAAATCAGACCTGCGTTAAGCCCAGATGAACATCAAAGGGGTTTGGTGTGAATGAGGATTTACCTGAAAACCTGGCACTGCCCTCCCACTGGTGCAGTCCCATTTCTCAACAATAACCACAGCTGAACTGGTGCTGACCTGGTGTGGAAGCCTGAACCAAGTCACCAGGTAGCAGCCCTAAGAATACCAGCAGTCAGGGTTAGCCCACGAGGCCCAGCGTTCCACACTGGCTTTCCCACAGCTAATCCTAAGTTTTCAAACCAGCGCCAGCTCTTCTTTGCTCCTAACTGATGGCAGACACCTCTCTCATTTCAATAGCATTTGGCTCAAGCACCAGCTTGTTTGTGGCGTCCATGTTTGTGATGCATTGATTTCCCTGGATAAGTTTGTGCCAAATGGGACTCCCACTACAATTCAAAGGAGGGCCTAAATCTCTTCTGCAGAAGCGGAACTTCCACTACCAGTTTTAGTCAGTTCAAAAGAAACCTAAAGATGAGAAATCTGGTTTCTTACTATTTCACATCAAAACTGAACATAATTAGGGGAAAAGAATAAATAAAAAATGAAATGGATGCATGTCTACAGCTTGAGTTTTTCTAGGATAACATAGAAGCCTAAAATGCAATTGGATTTAATGGCCTAAACCTCCCCCCCACAATCAAAGGGTTACCACAGACTTCACTACAGCAGCTACTGCATAAAAAAGCCTTGTAAAAATTACAGTGGATTAAAAATGATGAGGGTTGGTTTGTTGTTGTTTTTTTCCAACTTGAAAGGAGAAATCTGAAATCGGTGACAAAGTGACAAGCATGTCATGAGGGATCTTACACTGCTGGATTATGTCACAGCCTGAGCCCAATTTTATTATAAAGACAATTTAAGAATGATATCTGAAAAAGACCATTATATTTGCTACCAGTGCTGCCATCTGATGCCGTAACTCAAGAAGTTAATCCTGGAATTTCTGCATGACATACGTATGCATCTAAATACATACAGAGTTTACATAAAAATAGATATATTTGGCTCCGCTGCAATAGATTTTTCTTTGAAGAAAGGAATAAAGTTGAACAAAAATTAGTAAGAACATTAAAAAAAAAAAAGAGATTAATATATTTACCTGGCAAAATGCATAGTGGGAGACTGTTGAGAAAAGTTCAAATAATGCAAATTTATGCAAAATACAAAGTCATCCACTCTATAACCCAACTTTCATAGACTAATCAAACCTATTTCAATCTTTAGTAAGCTGCCCCAAATTTCAGATATACTTGGTCATGCATATATACTACTGTGCTAGGTAATTATTATTTTTATGACTTTAAAAAAGCTAATTTTCAGCATTGAGAACTTCATCATTTTCATACAAGTAAAAACTACAGCATGATACAATTTTTCCCATATAAACTGCAACGTGAATTTAAAAAAAATCCTTAATTAGGCTGGAACTTTCCATTATTATGTTTCAGTGGCAGAATGGCTATGATCTTTTGAATATTTTTTTAAAGGAAGAGAATTATCACCTGAACATTGACTCAGCAGTATTATAGTGGTCTTCTGTTGCTGTTTTAAACACTTATAAATACTTCAGAGATATCAGAAAAGAAAAATACAGGATGACTGAATACTGAAATTATGGCATATACTGGTGTACAATGTATATGTATTTTCTACGCAGCAATTCATTATTGTTAAATTTTGCCCAATAATCCATTCCAAACAAATACAGGACATCCTTATTTTCCTTTCTGAGGCAGGCAGAATTAATGAATGATTTTTAAGAGAGTTGACAGATGGAAAGATACACACTTCAGAAGCGGATTTATAAGGGTTTTTGTTTGATTTTTCTTTTCCAGAAGCCTGACAGCATCCATCTTGTATTGCTTTTTGTACCCTGTACTGGGAAAAAAAATATCTTGATTGCCTGTGGAAATGAGATCATTTTGTAAACGGAAACAAGACTGACATGAATAAAAGTAAGAAAGCACAATATAGAAAAAATGTCAGAGAATTTCTAAACATTTCTAAACAAATTTCAGAGAATATTCTAAACATGATGATATTAACTGGTCTTCCTTTAAATTAGGAATTTCTTTATCTTTTAGCTGTGCAATTTAAGTGCATCTCAGAGTTAGAAGAAAGACACAATAAATGTTTAGCACATGAAACTATCAAGCTTTATAAGCAAAGTCAGGGAAATGTTTCAGATAACTTTACTTGCAAATTTCCAATTTAGAAGAGAATACAATTGACTATGCTTGCATGTCTGTTCAAATGGTTAGAATTCACATTCTAAAAACCACGTAATATTGGTGAGGAAACATAGGAAGCAGAAAAAGAGATACCTAACTAACTCATTTAACTTCTACTAGCATGTCATTTTTTTAAAAAAACCAATAAGCTTTTGGATTTTGGTTATATATACAAACATCACAAATGTTTGCTATAATATTTTACTTGAATTATACATTATAAATTACCATAGCAAATATTCTACTGTTGCCTATTTGACAGTGGCACAACTCATAGGTATTTACACTATCAGTCTTTTTTTCATTTTTTCTACTTTTAGCTTATCTGCAATATACATGAGATGTTGATAGAATATTATCAACTGTCATCATTATCCTAAAACAAACAAACAGAACCATTTGTGTCCCTTGACTGCAGTACATTTACCACCTATCTCCACGTGTCTGATCTGTAGAATTCTCTCTTACATGCATTTTATTTGGTTAAGGATGATTCCCCAGGACACGAGATGAGATTCAATATCATTTAATTTATAGAGAAAGTATTCTGCGGAGACTGGATTATGCACTGTGAGTAAAAAATAAAATTGGACATTAATAAAATAAGCATTAAAAACAAACTAATAATCTGATCTCATCTAGCTGTGCAGAATTACAATATTTTGTTGTGCACTTAAGAGTTTGTTTTGACTGACCTTTACAAATAAATACTTTTTCTCTACGTAATCTATAGGATATTCTGTGATAAAGTACACATTTCTGTTGTGCTACAAATAATATTTATCCATGGTAGGTTACAAATCCAATACCTTTTACTAATTAAAATTCATCCCCAAAAGGTTTTCCAGGAAGTGGCAGAAAAAAGATAGAGGAAATGAAATTTTTATGCATGCTTAAAAAATGTTCAACAAAAACTGCACAAGAATCTTCATCTGGTATCAAAATTATTTTGATTGCATTAAGCATAACAGAAGTTGGGTTTCATACAAAGGATTGGTCTGAAAAGAAAGGCTAGAATTTCACAGCAAACCTGTCTTAGCAGAAAGAAATAGTCAGAGCAAATAACTTTTCTATCCCCAGAGTCTGTCACGTTAGATAAGTGTCCTAAATATGCTTTTCAGCCCACATTCTGAAATGCTGATGGATGATACATATGTAAGGCAAACCAGAAAGTCACTGGAAAATGAGTGAAGAGTCTTCAATATGCATGATACAGTAATCATCCCAAGTCAACATACTGTACATCAAATGCAGATTTGAAGAAGTCCAAAAGAGATGAAAAACGTGGCCAACATTATGAACAGAATGCCAAAAATTCTGATTGAGGTCTTGAAACCCAGCTGAGCAACTGGCAGGTTTTCAACATCTGGGATGCAAGATTGTAGCAGATGGGAAGCAGGGGAGTGAATTGAAAGTAAAACCAGAGAAAGGCTGTATTTTCTGAAGAGGGAAAGAATAGCTATATATTTATACATCATGATAACAGAACTGCACCTCAGAGTTATTATTTAAGCTGGTGCTTAAAGAGCACAGGGAGCCCAAACTGTATCTCATAGCTTGTATTTCCACAACTACACTGAATCAAAAATTTGGATTTAGAGTTATCTCTTGGAGATACGTACAAGAATATAAGAAAAATGTAGAACCATTGAAGGAGAAATCATAAAGCACAAGCAAGAGTTTGAGAAATAGCAAGAATCAGATGTAGCAAGGTATATATTATACCAGTTATATCAGATGTACAAAACAGACCTAGCAATTTTACCTCATGGGGAAAAATAATACAACAGCAAGGAAACAAACAAGCTTGAGAGCACAGAGCTCCTTTTTCTGGCTGCCACAAGAAGGTAGACTGGGAGAGGTAAGTGACTGCTGCCAGTACCCTACCACAGGAGTTTGGCAGGATGGCTACATAGAATTTATTTTATTTTTTGAACATCACCAGTTTTCTGAAGTAAAACTTGACCTCATTACCAAAGACTGACATGTGTTTTACACACACACACACACACACACACACACAAATATATATATTTAATTTAAACAGTTTTTACTGAAGTATTTTCCATCAGAGTACTTCTCAGGTGGATGAATAATTCTTAAGTGAAAGGAAGGCCTGGCCAGTAAGGAAATTAGTTTGCTTTCAGTAGACAGTAAAAATGATTATTCTAAGAAACGATCTATATAAGATGGTGAAAAAAATAATCTCAATACATATTAGATTCACATTCACTGACAGCTAAAATCAATGTGTGGAGTGTTACATACAAACTGAAAGAAGTGTTTAACCAGAAAAAAAACAACCTTCCCAGCCAAACACTCATACCCATGAATTTTAAAAGCATGCAGTAGATTCTACCAAGACTAATGAAGGGCTTCGAAAACCTGAGGGGAAGAAACGTTTCAGCTCAGCAACAGCAACCAGTCAGGACGCACCTTCTTGCAAAGGTCATCAGGCTGATTTTACCCAGACTGTCTGGAAGGTGTTCAGTCAGGAAAGATTTGTGCCAGATAAGATTCATACTTGTTCCTCTTTGTTAATAAAAAACGTTCACAACCTATCTTCACTAAAGCTCTTACGAATGACAGTTACTTAGGTTTCTGTTTGAGTTGCATTTTTCAACGTACACTAGTAGTGATCTGGTTTTACATAAATACGAAGGGTGGAACTGTACACAAAATAAAGTACAAAAGTGGCTGACATTGTTTCCTTACATTTGTTCAACAATTGGTTACTCAGAACTTGACAGGCTGGCATCTACCACCATTAACGAAACTCACTTCGGTTGAGAAGGATCAGAGGAAAGGTACTGAACTCAATTTTTGTTCCTTTTAAAGAGCCCTTTCAAGCTGGGGAAAGTTCATACATTGTCACCTCAGAGCACGATGCGATATAGGCAGCAGCTTTGAGCTGGCTACGGTGTGCAAAGTTCACTGTCACAACTGGCTGACTGCTCAACTGTCAGGGAAAACATAATAAAGACAAAAACAGGAACATGTGGCAGTTTTAGAAACACTTTCTCAATAAAGCATACTGTGAACTATAGACTATTGCACATTTCAACATGACACAAGAAAAATGGAGGGGCAAAAGAGAATACACTTTGTAACATAGAAATATACAGACTAGCTCGCGCACAGAAATCAAAACATGGTTACAAGACACCACCGCAGTCAAACCTGTCTTATAGTCTGCTTATGATCTTAGTGACCTTAAGAAACTGGTCCAAACTGATTATCAGCAATACCTTTTTTTGTTTTTTTAAAAAAATATTTTGAGACCACATTTTTGATACACATATATATATTCCGTGGTCAAAACAGACAGACTTAACTTTAGCGATACTAAATAAAAGTGCAAAAATGTTCAAAAAATAAATCAAAATAAAAAAATATGGAAGCATAAGCTAAAAATTTTCTGCATAGCTGAAATCTATTTAAAGCGAGTCCTTGGTAGGGGTTGCTGACAGGAGGAGAAAGCAGTTTTTTAAAATGTCTTCTGTATGTTTGTTTCAAATAATGGAAAAAAAGAAAAGAAAAGAAAAGAAAAAAGTCACTTGTCGGCTTTTAAAGTATTTCACAGGCAGTTCACTCCTGCGTCCTTAGATACCATTGTGGTGGCAGTGCCTCCTTCTGCAAGGTAAACAGCAGTGCTGGATTTGGAGTGCACTGCCCGGTCACCGCCGTTATTGTTGACCTCGCAGTGCAGCGGCTCAGTGGAGATGACCCATGTGGAAGGACGCCATCGCTTCAGCGAGTAAGGAGTTTTCACACGTTTCTTGATCTTTTCTCCTGAGCCCGATTTGCTGTCCTGTGAGGAGTCACCTACTGAACAACAATAACAAAAAGTAGAAAAATAGTATTACAGGAAAGAATAGACTGGAGAATCCAGGGTTGTTACTCATGCAGAACAGAAGAAAAAGCAGAAAATCCTACTAAGTTAAGCAGCTGTACGGCAGAGACATGGCAGCGGATAGTGCTGTCACTAAAACAAGGGGGCAGATTCTGTTCTCTGTCAGAAATTACTTCAGTGAAGTAATTTGTGTTACCTTGAATGCACATTGGCATCAAACAGCAGAATCAGCATTTGATATTTGAGGGGCTTTTGCAATCATAGTATCTTACATTACCTGTAATGGAAGGTACAAAGAAAAAAAATGTAGCTACTACAGGACACCAAAGGCTAAACATTTAATAGCACAATTAAATCGCAGATCTCTTAATCCTGCTTGGCCTCGCAAAGCAGTTCTTTACATACAAAACCCCAGGCAGAGCTCAGGCCTTTGCCAGGAGGCTAACAGTCCATTTTCTCTATTAGGATCCTGAATCAGGATTTGGGATGTTGCACTGCAAAACTGGAAAAAACGCTTGTCAACTTCAAACACGATAAAAATTCAGCAGTAGAAATCTGATCTTAACCTTCAAATATTTTATTTTCTTCTTAACTTTCAATTAAAGAAAGTTACTGTGATCTTTTTTTTTTTTTCAATAAATTCGATAAAATTTCAACTCATGTTAATGAGTAAAGACAAAAATTAAGGTTTCCTACTTAAAAGGAAAGCTTAAACATTCAATTGCTGAATACTCAACTACATTTCTTGAAAGATCTGTTCTAGCTCATTTATAAACTTTTTCTTTCCATGCATGCAACACCTGGCACCCCAGGTTAATTTGTTAGTATGACAGGTTCTACCTAAACATAGTCAGAAGTTTGCAAGTATCTCTTGATGATGACAGTGTATTCTGGAGCACATTATCTAGGAAGTCTCTCCAATAGCCCATGGACTCCAAAGAAACATTTTATGTACTCAACTATAACTGCATTCTTACTAAGGAGATTCTCATTGTAACCTCTTACATTTTTAGGCTTAAAAATCTAAGTTTTTCTGAGGGAGTCTACTAAAATTCATTCTCTAACTACTTTGGTTATTTTTTAATATGTAAGTGGTAAACTGACAAAGGATTGCTTTATCTGCTGAAGCTCAGAGAGCAAGCTAGAGAATGCCTGACGGCCCATGTAGGTTGGACTAATACAGCAATATCAGTTGCTTTAAAAGTTACGAAGACATATCGTAAGTGTATAATAAAAATAATTTGAACCAATGCATCTTAGAGCCAGTTACTCTTATGAATGATGAAAAATATGGAAAAGAAGACACAATGTGTCCCTGAAGAAAGAAACAGGAGACATTTCAATAACCTTTGCCACTGCCTCACAACAAATAACAAGAGTAGAAATTGCTCCCTTCCCTGAATCAAAGTAGACAGAATAGAAAGGGACAGATTTTTTCCACGTATGTGGAAAGCAGATAGTGACCTAAGACATTACGGAGCTGATGAGAACAGAACGCAGGACTTTATTGAGAAGACTGAAATAGTTCTGATAGAAATTGAATGTATATGAGATTAGTAGGCATACTTTGAGGACTGAAAGGGGACACAGGAGTATTTTCAAGCAGATATACATAGTTATTCAGCAAAAAAACGCATCAGAGAAACTTGTTCAAGTTCTGCTGGCACTTACACTGCATACTACTGCTATCCAAACTATTCGTGGCAGATAGATCCAGCGAATTAGGCCTCTGTGCTCTTCTAGTCTGAGTCTGCCCAGGATTTCTGGCTACATTCTGGATAGTGAGTGTAGCTGTGTCTTGCACTGGACACGGATTACTGTTATTGTTATTAACATTTGTTCGGCCATTATCAAGTTGTCGCTCTCTCCTGTCTACTAGGCGGTCCAGAACACCTTCATCATGGCCAACCTGCTGCTCCCGCCTCAACAAGGGCTCATGCTCATCAGGGCTTGAATTAATATTCAGACGACTATCCTCTCCACTGAACTGGTTCTGAAGCATTTCCTGGGCCCTCTGTGCTACTGAACTGGCTGTCTGGCCAGACGGCACTGCCCCATTGGCATACTGGGTCGTGCCAGTATGAGAGTTTATGCCGTGGGTTCTACCAGCCACTCCATTCATGGTAACGGTCACCACATGAGGTTCTGCGGCATTGATAGTGTTCATCTTGGCAACGCCTGTTTCAACTTGCTTCAAGTTTGATTTGTGCTTGCCGCCAAATTTTAACCGTGGCTCCTTTGTTGAATTTTTGGTGTTTAGAGGGAGGCTAGTAGGCCTCTTCGGAAGGTTCTGCTGCTTGGGTAAAGGATAGACCTGAGCAGATGGGACATCTGGAATCAAACATGCTTGACCATTGCTAGCTTGCGTGAAATCCTGTTGTCCTGTCACCTCTACTGCAAGTTTTATCAGTGGATAAAGCAAGCTGGAACTAGTGCTGCTGAGTGGATCTGGCCCACTAAACTGCTTGAGTGAATGTTCCATCAGATTCTCATCAGAACTTTCTTTCAGGTTCTTATCTACTTCTTTTGGATCCAGTTTATTTGTCTCTAGATCCTCCTCTGTTAGCTGCAGACAAACTGGCGTGGGCCCACCTGGCTGCATGACGTTTGTAGTATGTACGTTTGTTTCATCTGAATAAGGTATTTCAGATATGGTGGTCATGCCAGTGCTAGGAGTGAGGCCAGTTGTATTGGTGGTAGTAGTATTGGTGGACAAACTGGTGACACTTGTCTCAGGACTAGGGATGCGAGCTTGTGCTTGTTGCCGCTCATAATTAATGGAGTTTCTATTCTTTTCCCCTGAAGTCAGAGGTGTAGTGGACATTGAATGTTCAGACGAAATGTTCTTCACTATGCTGTCAGTGTGGTGGATTGAATCTTCAATGTAGGAAGAAGAGGAGTAATCTGGATATGGCCTTATTTTTGACACTCGTCTATGATGTGACAGGTTCCTTTAAGAAAAAAATCAGTGATATTAAGATCATATAAGTAAATATTGCTGTATATCATAAAGCCTCTAATTTAAAAGAGCTGAATGTCTATTCCTTCTCATGCATAAACTAAGGACAGATACAATTAAAAAAAATGAGATCCTCTTTGAAAAATCCTGGGAAGCAGAACATCATTTTACTAGGACAGCATTTTTGTCACAAACGTTATTTATACAAGTATATCACGTAACAGTAATTTTCTTCTATTTGTCCAATACTTGTATTTGTGCAGTTCACTGATAAGATACTGCTGTAGTTGCAAATGATGCTGAAGAAGGCAAACAAGAACTATACTCAAGAGCATAGGATGCAGAGAATGATGCTAGGAAAGAGTCACAAGCTCCTAAGCCATGAAAAATGTATGATAATGTTAACAATTTATGTGTTCCATGCTTTAAACGGAAATTTTTCATGACAATGTGCCAACGCTACCCTGCTTTCAAATCCAGATCTCTGGTGTGTATTATTTTAGCACTAATGTCAGTTCTGCAAATTCTCACTCTTGCATCATTTATAATCAGAAAAGGGATGTGCCCATCACCTCTCTCACTGGACCAAAATAACAATGACTTTAACAAGGGCTCTGTAGTTCTTAAACTGAACAGCTATAAATTTGAGTCCTGGTGATTTCCTGAACTCTTACTGCCTGAACTCATAGCTTATAGCAGAACATTTTAAACAGAAGTTCAACACATCACTTAGAAAAGAGTCTTTAAACACAATTGATAGTCACTTCATATCTTTTTAAACTTGTTTGGGTAGTTTGTCTAAACTCAGCTTAACAGGCCTCACTGTGATAAAAACAATTGTTCACATACAAGGAGCCTGAATTCTGTCAATTGTAAGAATCCAGTGCCATAAAAATGCTTATTTTGTGGACTCATGCAACACAAAACAATCAGGATCTTACACAGAACCCATATGCAGACTAGCTCCCAAAACACATTTAAACATTACGCAGAAACATTAAGTGAATAGTGTGCTCTAGCTTCCTTCTTGGAGTGAGCTAAGCATTGGACATTCATTGCCAACTAAAATCAAGTTTTTCTCTTCTTACCGCTCATTTTGCATGGCAGTTGACATTGGATTGACTGTTGGACTAACTGATTTATTTCTCTCCCAAATCATCATGAGTTCTGCCATTCTCTCCTCAGCACATTGGGCAGTTAATCGAGCTTCAGCATCTTGATCCCAACAGTCTTCGATTGTTTCTTTAAGTGACCTCACAGCCTGCCGGGAGACAGACAAAAACACATTTTCTTAAATTATTTTCCCTTTATACTGTGCTTCTAATTTACTGTTCTATGACAGCATTCTGCATAGATGAAAAAAGAAATGGAAGACACACAACGCAATTTCTCTCAATGCTAGTTTATGCTACTAACAATAGTGGTACAGGACTAGTATTATCATAACTCACATGCGCAAACTGAAAAAATAATTATTTAGGAAAAATTAGAGCTGTTTATGCAATCTTCTGCCTGCCATTGCTGATGTACATATGCTCATTCTCCCTGCTTTATGAAAGTCCTGTACAAAGGATTGATGGTGGCTCTGGAAACCCTGTCACTGGCATCCTCCCAATTCAGCTAATGGTCCCTGCTTTGCCGCCCTGCACTGTAAGCAACTGACACAGCCTTGCCCAGTTCATCAGGCTTTTCATTTTCTGTCCACTAATGTAACATTCAAATACCTCATAAATATCAGTGAATCTGTCTGCACTATGAGAGGAGATTATTGCTGCCCTTGTTTAACAGACGGAGAAATGGAAACAGACACACTTTCCTGGGATCACACTATGGGGTGAATGGGGCAGTCAGGATTAGAGCTCAAGACTATCAAATCATGCTGCCATATGGTCAAAGACCTGGAGAGTAGACAACTGAAATTATGAGCACTGAACATTTGTACTTCTACAGATACTGAGCACAGAAAACAGGCAGACGTTTATGGGCCCCTGCTGCCCGTTGACGGGCCACCGTTTGCCAGGATGTCTCACATCTCAGCTCAGCTTTAATCTCTCCTGCACCAGTGACTGTGAACAGTCCCAGCTGGGCACTAAGGCATTCAGTGGGGCCTGCTGATTGTTTCTGTGCCAGAACTGCCTTGTTCGCTTCTGGCAGGAAAAGCCAGGAGTGGCTCTGCCTGCTAGTGAAGAGCTCCTCGCCCACAGAGCAGGCTTCTGGCATCACTTGCATCTGGCAAGTCACTGCTGCTCAGTGATGCAGCTATGGCTGCACAGGTGGGGATGAGCTCCCACACAAGGAAGTCTTCTAACTCCCTTCCCACAATCAATCAGAGAGGCTAAGCAGTTAAATCACTTGCAGCTGAGGGATGCAAGTTTGAAAACACCATCAGGGACAATGCCAGGATAGAATAGGGGATATGTTTTCTCTACCAAAATAAAAGGCTTCAATCAGTTTTTAGTATTTCAGTTAGTTGCCATCTAGTTGCATCTTTAAGTTAGTGGACACCCTAATCTCATTTCTTGCCCCTATGTAAAGCTCTCCCCTACAGGTTTCACCAGCTGTAAATGTAATCATTATTAAATTTACTACACTCTCGTCCAGCAAATCTTCTTCTTTTAATGTTTGAAGGATACTGAAAGGAACAGTGATGACAGATAGTTAATGCAGACAACATAGTACAGATAGTGACCAAGACTGAAGTTCTAAAGCTTCACATTTATAATAGTAATGTATTTTCTATCAATTTCAGGTTCAAAGGGATCTACTTTAAAATTCACGATTGAGAAATCCTACAATTCATAAAAAAGATGAAAGATAGCAAGTTGCATTATTCTTATTCTACTGATATATTTCCATCACAACATTTGAAATCAAGTGTAGTCCCTGGTTTGGGGTTGGCAAGTAAAACAGAAATGCTGGTAACATCCCAACTCACTTTATAGCCCTGAGATTATCTTATGCACATCATCTGCTCAAATTGTTGATTCATACCGTGGAAAACAATACCACTAGTCAAGGTCTGTATCATAACAAGTGTTCAAGAAGCAGACTGAGACTGCATATGTAATCATAAAATGGGGATTTCACATCTTTAGAATGCCCTAATTATGTGACCTAAACAATTTTTTTATTTGTATCTCTAAAAGGAAAAGAGTATATACATTTCTCTAATAGATCAATACGCATGGAAGTGTTTTAATCTAACATGTCAACACAGCTTTAAATACTGGAGAGAAGCCTTTTATCTCCATGTGTACCTTACATCTTATGCGTAAGATACAGGAGGTAAGGCCCTGGGTCCAGGGTGAGATTATTTTTTTAAGACATCTCTTCTAGAGTGCTTACTGAGATATTGTCCTAGACTAGCATTGGGTGGAGCTTGTTTTTTAATACCTATTAGAGGACTGCAGGTTACTGTTTTTTGTTTCTTCTCTTGTAAAGTGATGATATACATCCATCCTTAAAGCTGAACATTTTATCATTAATTTGGGTTAGTAAAAAAATGTTAGTAACACCACAAAGAATGTGTTAAACAGTTTAAATACAGGGATCATAATACTAGGTCAGTATCTACTAATACTGGAATCTATCAATTTATAAGAACACAACTGGCATTTAAAATGGTAGCCTGCAAAACAAAACAAACCTTAAAATGTTTGTTTCAACTGTCTTCAAAAATAGCTATTAAGCTCAGGTTCTTCCAACACCACATTTGCCAACATGGCTGTAGTTAAAACAGTTGCTGCTTGATTTGCTGTACAGTTTGGGTGTGGATTTTTACTTTTTAGCTTTTGTTAAGACTGGCCCAAACTGTGCAGTAAGAGAAGCTCTCTATGAAACTCCCAACTCAGTTGCAACACGTTTTAAAGCACTGTAATACCAGAGGCTATGCTCCTCTCTGAAAATGGTTTCATACGTATTTACAAGTACCAGCAGAGATGAGGCCTTAGGCTCCCCATTATCTGCACAGTAGCTACATACTTATCAACTAGCAAAGTCTCTGAAGATTAAAAGGCTTAATTTCACAGAAAGTGAATTCCTAAAAACTATCTTTTTAGATGAGTCAAATATGTCAACTTCCATGCTTTCTTAAATAAGCCATCATGCTATCAGATAGAACCCAGAAACTGTTGACATTTTACTTTGCTTGTAATATAAGAAACAACCTTCACTATGCTAAGGGGAGTCATAATTACCTCACCTTTGCTGCAGATGAAAGCAAGCACACAGTCTTACCAGAGTTCAGCTGACTTGCAGTAACTTGTCAGCCTGCAGCAGCAAGCAAGGTTCTAAGCTGTAGCAATACTAATTCAAAACAACAAACAGAATTATTCTGCTGTTACTTTTGCAAATAAAAACTGTAGATCAAATGAAGCCACATAAATTTTTGAATGTAGTTATAATTGCTATAAACTGTAGCCACTACAAATTCTAAAGACTATACTTCTGAAGTATATGCTTACGAAAGCTTATGAAATGTCAGTATTGGAGGATTACAATTTGCCTATTAAGTGTGCTACTAGTCTGTAAGATTTAAAAGGCATAAAATGTTTCTCATCCAGCATCCAGAGGAAACGTGGGCACTTGATGCAAGTACAAAGATTGCTTTTAAGAAATGATACCACCGTATAGCCAGCTCGTTTGTTTCTTAGTACACAGTACTTAGTACTATCTCACCAGGCTGTTCTCTTTCCATGCTTCTGGGAATTTCGGTCTTTGCTTTTCCCTGGACACCAAGACTTGCATATCTTCAAAAGTGGGATGGTTTCCGACTTCTGTCTGGAAAGCCATCTGGTACTCTGGCACAGATTCCCCTGTTAGCACAAGAAAGAATGAAGAAAGTCACAGATTTGAGGGGAGGAAAAAAAAAAAAAAGGCAGGGCAAGGGCTTTCAAGTGATGAAAGGTAGCATCAAAGTTGTTGCCTATCAAGATATTCTGACTCCACCCTCAAACCCACACTCTTCCGCTTCCCTCCCTCTCCCCAGAAACACTGAATTAACTACAAATGAATTAAGTCTTGTTTGAAAACCTCTCAAAACATTTTCAAATTTTACTGACTGAGGGGCACCTTCAGAATGTCCTGGAGCCTGAGGATGACATCTAATGTCTGTGAAATGTCAACATTAAGCATACTTCAGGAGAAAATCCAAACAGACTACAAGCCACTGCATGTACTGTGCAGCTGTTTAACTACAGAGGGAATACTGCATGTCAGCTTAACTCTGTACGCTACAGCTCAGGAAGAAGATGGAGGTCACTATACTTTTTTTGCTTGTTAACAGTTTATTTCCTCAAGTTATCTGAATTTTTCATGTCACTATCATAAATAAAAGTATGAATGGCTAAACACCTCATTAAATTACAGCACTTTTCCATCCACTTGTTCATGAGGAAGGTCTGAAAGATATTTTGGGCACTATCTCATCAAGTCTAAGCACTGAAAGTACTGCCTTTGCCACCAACCCAACTACCAGTGATCGTGAGCTCTGGACAATAAGAGCAGTGCTCAAACAGCACTGCCATGTGGCCTACAAAATGCTTTAACAGACAATCTGAAGTCTGCCAGCATGATCCTCACTGCCCCACTAACACAGCGTATTGTTAACAATAACCATCTCAAACGCTAGATGGCACCAGCTTAACAGCAAAAAACTAATGCTAAATTACTTCCCTTCTTCACTTTAAAAAGCCTTGACTAGGGACTAACATTTCCTCTATTTTTGTTTCTTCCAGTTCTTTTAGTTACCTGGGAAGAGGTCTGTACATCGCATAAATATCTCCCAGTAGATGAGGCCTAGTGCATACATATCTACTTGTTTCAAAGCAGATTCACAGTCCCTTAAGTTCACCGCTCCTTCTAGCACTTCTGGGGCCATGTAGCGGATCGTACCGACCTGGAAAGTCAAAATCAAAGCTTTAAATCAAGAAGTAATTTCCAAATTCAATTTTATTATAAAGGTTTTGAGTTCTTCAGCAATTTCTTTTTGGTGCATACATGGTGTGGTTTTGTTGTCGTCATTGTTTTTTTTTTTTTTTTTTTTTTTGTCTTGTTTTTAATTTACTTCAATGTTTTCTAGAAGTTAAGATAGAAAATGCAATTCTCTTCTAATCAGTGCCCTCAGCTGCTACTCTTACTGGTGGTCTAGTCTTACTAAAACATATGTTAGATTAGAGCAGTCATTCATCAGTCCTTATGTGACAGTATTTTGTCAAAGGACTATTGCACATGCCTGTATTTTAAATGGTGGTTTCCCCATTCCTTTGTTCAGCAAGAGGGCATCTAAAAAAAGCATTTGTGCACAAGGATGCTGATTAGCACTGTGAAACATTCTGTGAATGAAATGTAAAGACTGTAAAAGCACAGATGACAATTATCCTAAGGCAGCAGGGGGTTTCAGTCTTCGTTTAAACTATTTTTTGAGCAGCCTGTATTCAGATGTCTGCACATTTACACTTATTAAAAAAATAAGAAAAAGCAAACATTTTCCGAATCATTGCATCATCGAAAACAAAGCTTAAGAACTCAGTTTCCTCTTCTTGCCCAGAAACCATTCTAATCCATTCCTAGCAGATGTTCTTCCACTGTGTTCCTTAAAATCACAGGATGCAAATTCTATAATCTTCCCTGGTAGTCCCTGAATTCTGCAGATTCATAAGATTTCTTCACAACTAACCTAAACTTTCCCACCTGCAAAATAATCCCATTACCTTTCTTCCTATCTAAGCTGAATGCAAACAGTTTGTTCCTTTCTCTTTGTAGCACTTGTTTACATATTTGAAGACTTGCTTCCATCTTTACTTCACTAGACTAAACAACTTTAATTATTTCAATCTCTTCTCATAGGTTACTCTTTCAAGCTTCCCTCATTATTCATTCTCAATTGTTCCATGCCTTTCTACACATGTTTATTTTCCCTGTCGTAACTATTTAAAATCCACCAAATTACAGATGACACACAGAGAAATAAGTGGTTGTAGGACATGGAAGGGGAGGGGGGAGAAAAAAAAAAAAAAAAAAAAAAAAAAGAGAAAAATTTAACTACCTCAGCTTCCAAAGACTGTTTGGGCTTAAGTAATGTTTGCAGTAGAAGACTCATGGGGCTTGCACCCACATCTTTGTAACCTCTGCAACCATACACACCTTGCATACATCATCTCTCACATACAAAGCTTCCACTTCTAAGGCTGCTTCCCTACTGCAGCAGTTCCCCATCAAAAGAATTGTACCACCGTAACATTCATCTTCAAACAACTATTTCTCAATGTTATTCCCATACTAATTTTTCATCCTTTACATGCTGGCTTATCTTTATTCGTACTTACCTCACTAATGGCTGCATTATCTTCCTCACCTGGGCGCACCAGCCTGTTTCCAGTTAACTTCATGGAGAGCCCAAAATCGCTAATTACACATGTTCCATCATTCTTTACCAGCACATTGCGGCTGTTCAAGTCACGATGGGATATTGCAGGTTTGTAATGGTCTATTTGGACATATGAAAGTGCTTGTTATTATTTGAGCAGTTCTACTGTTTGACAAAATGAGAGAACCTCATTAAGTCTGCTCACCTATTATAAACAGAAAACCAACTTACCTTGTAGAAAGCTAGTACATTTGCTTCTTTGTAAGGAGCTCTGCAGTATGCTATCTACAGAAAACTGACTGTCACTCATAGCTTCACTGCCTTTAAACATTATACTGGGTTACCATTACATACAGCTTCAGTGTTTGCCAGTAAGCTTCTTTCCAAAGGATATTGCAGCATGATTTTGGCAGGGAAGACATTATGTACTTAAGCACAGACCCGCTGCCACAGCCCTGACAGCTATTCCAAACGTTCTTTCTCATATGCACAGTCCCCTGTTAAGTTCAATATCAGCTACTGAAATTATAATTGGGATTGGCACCAATTCAGAAGATATGTAGACAATATCACTCCAGAGAATCTGTACATGTTATTCCTGCAAGGGATTTGATCTTTCCCAAAGAGTAATCTCAGTTGTTCCTCATTTACATGCAATTTACCTAGTAAAACAACAAGCACTACAGAACCAGTTTAACTATGCAGTTTATTCTACTTCCATGAGCTCATATAGTTCAGTCTATGGCTGTCTCTCCTTTATGATAGAGGGCTTACACATTTTCTGGCTGCTAATGCACACACTTGTCTGCACATTTCTAAGTGATGATGTTAAGATGATAGCTGCAGATTCAATCACATGTAGGAATACTGATTTAGGTATTTTCAGCCTCACACTTTTAACAGTATCATTGGTTTCCACTCTTAACATTTGAGATACATGGTTTAGGACTTTAATCTCAACATTAGCACCTTCATTTAGAATTAATACTGTCTTTTTTTTTTTTGCCAAAAAGCTAATGCTTCAATGCCAGGCCACATTCTGCAGCCTGTTATAGCACAGAATACCTGTTATATAATTGTGATACTTCACTGGCTGAAATGGTGGGCTGAAGCAAATGAGCAGAGATAAAATAGATACATCAACATGTTGTCAGATCCAGAGCTCTAATAAATCACTAAAAAATCCAGGGATCTCACCCTTCGACAAAAATCAAGAGGTATGGATAAAACTACAGTGGAGTTAAGAAATGTAGTTATTTTTCACATACACAGTTCACACACAAACTAAAAATTGCTTTGCTGGTTTGTGTCGGAACTGCAGTAAACAAACAGAACACTCCATCTGCTCGCTCTCTATTAGACAGACACCAGTGCTTCAGGTCTCCAGTAATCTGTTGCCATGATACAGCAGCACTGCACAGCTCTGCCTCCTCCTCTTGTCTGTCTCTGGGACACTGCTGGCTCTTACTCCCTGTTTTCGTGCAAGCGTCACTGGCGCAGCCCATGACAGGGAACTGCTCTAAAGGAAAAGCATATCAGAAGTTGTGAGGAATCTGCATTTGGATTAAACATTTCCTACTCACTGTACTGTCACAAATGAAAAATAAAGGCAGCAATCTTCTACCTGACAGAAATGGCAACATCTTGAACACTCTGGCATCCCTTCTTGGCCTTACCTCCTCGAGGTAGCTCTGTGTGCAGGTACGCCAAGCCCCTGGTTATAGAATGTGCCAGCCGGCAAGAGCTCACCCAGTCACTTGTGTGGAGACTCAGATATTTGCACAGTGAACCCTATCGAAAATGAAATAACAAATACTAGATTAAAATTATTACCAAGTAGCAAAATGAGCAATCAAGTCAAAATCTTGAAGAAAGATAGTTTTATCCCTTGCTCTTGAAAGTCATGTTCCTGCAACTGCTTCTCTGTGTACCCAGACGTTATAAAACACAAGATCGGATCAAAGTTTCATTAATTTTTAGTGGTGCCATTCAGTTTATGTAAGGAAACTGAAAAGGAAATGTAACATACATAATGATAAATATTGCCTTTATGAGTAAAGTATTACAAA
Source organism: Centrocercus urophasianus (assembly GCF_019232065.1). Taxonomy (NCBI): domain Eukaryota; kingdom Metazoa; phylum Chordata; class Aves; order Galliformes; family Phasianidae; genus Centrocercus; species Centrocercus urophasianus. The sequence goes on along the minus strand of NW_024884756.1, from coordinate 11,473,940 downwards.
CAAAAGCAAAATACTGTTTTCTTTTATTCTTACAAAGTTGTTACTGAATAACAGAAGAAGGGTACCCGCAGCCATAACAGCTGGGATTACTAATTAGTGGACTTTGAACCTTTTGCATTTACAGAAGAACACTGAACATCTCTCACTGGCATCTCACCTGCTGTGATTAGTTCAGTCATTGAAACAAAAAAGCCCAAAGAAGGCTCAGAATAGGAGCGAGTCAACACACACTGAAGAAATGGGAAAAAAGAATTTCATACTTTTTTTAAATAGAGAATTTAAACATGAATAAAATGCTGGTTCTTTTTTTTTTTCTTTTCTTTTCTTTTTAAGAAATAATTATCTTTTGCAGTGATCTTAAAAACAAAGGAAGAGTGTCAATTATGACAGTGAAATATTCTAGAAACACAGACAAAATGACAAACGGGACAGATCCACAACTATCATGTCTTTGTGCATTTTTATGCACAGTCCTCAGTAACAATATCCTTGGTTTAAACAAAGCAAATCCCCACGCATAAAGAACAAGAGGTCCAGGCTTCTCTGCATACACATTATAACGGTTATTCACGACTATGTCTACCATCTTTTGCCTGTTTAAATTTTTAATCATAAAGATGCACTAACATGTAATGTCTTACTATCATAGCTGCAAATAAAAACACTTGATTGACATATCTGTTAAGTAACATTTGGTTAAAAAATAACTGCAGATATTTGCCATTTGAGACCATTTGGAGTCAGTATTCAGTTAATACATGCACAGCTCAGATGGATGCACACAGATAGCCAACATTTAAAATGACCGAAGACTATTTTTTTAATTCAGTGCTAAAACTAAAAGCCAATTATTGACATTCCTTAATAAAATTACAGAAGTGTTGCAGCTTTTCAAATTTAGACTGTATGGAATAAGGAATCCATAAACAGACAACCTCCTTGGTAAAAACAGACCAAACATCACTATGCAGCTTGTAAACTTCAATGAGAATTTTTTTTTTTTAAGCTGTTTAAAATACTGTCCTACAAACTTCCAATAGATTTTGGTAAAAACAATCTGAGAATTCATTTACAAGTGAGTTACAAAGCTGTAAACAATAAAATAAAAAGTGCAAAATTATTTACAAGAAGGACTCCTACTAACTTCCTGTCTGTTCTACTACAGCAATAAATCCCAAATCCAAAACAAGAGGTTCACAAAAATTCCTGTCACTACGCCAGGCCTAAGTGTCAGGTGCAGTCCTCTCCACATGTGATGGAGTCCACATGTGATAAGGCAAAATTGTAAAATGTGAAATACACAACTGAAATGGTTTGCTTATCTATAGACTTAAATTTTATGAAGGTAAACTGCACAGTCCAATATGGATCACATATTTTATTCTGATATATAAATCTCCACTTTATCCCTAATGCCAGCCCATTCTAAAAAAGATAACAAGACTGTTGTTGTGGCCTAAGTGGGAAACACCATATAATGATCTCAGAGCTTTCTAACTACCACTTATTTTTAAGCTGGCTGAGAGCTGTGATTTTATGCTCTCAGTCAAGTTCAGTATAAATGACAACTAGGAAAAGTTTCAGTTAAGATTTTGAGAGGGAGATTTATACTTGAGCCAACACATATATCCCCCATTTTATTACTTGCTCCCATACATTCATCTGTCTGGTATTCAGATAATATAGTGATTTGGTGTAATTTAAACTGTCTTGCTTTCACCCAAGCAATGCCAAAAACAATTTTCTATGTTAAATGTTAAAATGTTCTGGTTTGTGTATTTCCACTTCCAAGAAGGAAATTTTCTTTCTCAGATGTTTTGGATGTGGAATATTTCAGCTGCACGTCTTGCATGGGTTACCTCTTACTGAAGCAAGTTTTATGACTACAGTTTGAATGGTGCCATTCCCTTCTAGTAGCACTTCCACAGCAGGGTTCCTTCCCTGCTGTTAGCTCAGCACACAGCAGAACATCTGCTCACTGAATTAAGGATGGTACTGTGCATTAATTACACCTGCTGTGCACTTTTTCCAATGACTTCCAAATCACCAGTGGATTGATTTCAGGCTAATGTTGCTGTTTTCAAGACCATATTGGGAAAGTATCCGATAATATGTTGTAAGCCTCATCTGTGCATTCAAGTAGATTGTTAACAGATCCTGTTTATAGAAGACACAAAACAATTTCCAATCAAATTACATGTCAACCAAATATCTTTCATTCGAGAAAACAGCAAAACCAGATCGCCTGTTAAGACGATTATGCTGTGCCCTCTCAGGAACAGAATTCTTTCTTGACTTCACTTAACTTCGTTCAAAGTAAGCCTGCTCTGTCACAGTAGGTCATACACGTGGTATAGACATGCCTGAGCTTTCCTGCAGTCACTTCTCATCTCTGCAATCTCTTCTTAGATTTTCAATCCTTATGAACTGACAGAATCAAGTGTGTTGTCACTTTAAGAGTTTCAGTCAGGACACTCTTTCTGTATTTGTGAAATGATATGTTGTCTCCTCAAATTTGCATATGTATTTAGATATTTATATACATGCATGCATTTAACTTTCAACACAAACATATATATAGTACCTGAAACATCTTAATAGAGAAGCATCATTACTTTTATTTATTGCTGTTCTATTTCTTTTTGCTACTTAATAAGCTGCTTTTGTCCTACTGTCCCCATAACAAATCAACCTGCAGTCATCACCTTTACACACTGGAATAACTACAATGCCTTTGTTTACTTGAGACCAAAAAGCTCACTGAAGTATGGTTTAATTGAACAGTTAAAGTCCTTTTCTATACAACAGGAAAACAATGCCTCATATGTTACATTTCATGATTTTTCATGATAAGCAGCTCACATTTTGTGTTGTACATTTTCAACATACTTTTGTTTTATGTACACATACATGTATACACACACACACACACACACACACAGTACTGAACTCAGAGCAATGAGTTTGAGGGATGTAGCACACAGCTCAGGAGAACTGAAGATATGGTTCTGCAAAGCAACACTGCTTTAAGACTTCTTCAGTATCAATGTACAGTATAACAAAACAAACAGGGTATGCCACAGGAAGCTTTAAAGAAAGCAGTATAGCTTTATAGCAGTACTATAGCAGTATAAAAACACCTCATGATTTATAGTGCCACAAACAGTAATACTGGATGCCTTATGTTTTCTTGTAGAAAACCTTTGCCATTTGCAGCTATAGAGTGACGTTGCAAGGACCTTGATGGAGGTGTAATGTTTTTAACATCAAGTAGATTTATGTTTACTGATAATTTTTTAAGTAAAAAAAATTCTTCAAATATTGCCCTTGATTATTCCACAGCTGATTTAAAAAAACTGCAATATAACCAAGAGCAAAATATTACAGCCAAGAGTTCGTAAGACTACATTTGGTAGCAGTAACTGGGCAACCTTAAAGGGTACTACAGGAAACCAAAACATACTATGGTTCATTAAAATCGTACCATTAAAAATTCATTAAAAATGATATGGATCATTTTTACATTACACCAGTCAAAGGTGACTACTGTGCAAGAATCATCAGAGGCTGAAGTACATCCTTTTTACGTGGCTATTCTTAGGAATCTAAACAAATCCAATTGATTTCTCTGAAGCACTTACATTGGGATAATATTCCATCACCAATAAATATTCCATACGCCCATCTGCAGTGAATCTCTCATCTCCCACAATGAAGCGGGCAATATTGTCGTGTTCCATCAGTGGAATCCTGTAAATATTCCTCTCATTGACAAAGTTCTGACGATTAGCAAAAGAAAATACTTTCACAGCAACGGGGCGTTCATCCAAGGAGCCTTTGTACACTGCTCCGTATCGTCCCCGGCCAATCAACTGCAAAAAAAACCAGGAAATAATTAGTTCATTCATAAATAAGTAAAGGCAAAAATCAGAGTTCTCACTCAACAAAGATTATATACCAACTTTAATACTCAATTACACTGTGGGAAATAGCAAATATTTTGTACTGAAGACCAGAATTAGAACACTGTCATAAAACATTTTGAAGCTGGAAATCTTAGGATAGGCCCATTTAGATCTATATTACTATATTGACCTATAGTCTGCATACCCATTAAATAAATTGTAAATAACCTATTCAGCCATTTTATATAGAACATTAATAAATCCAGCGCATTATGCTGATAATTCTATAAAACTTTTGACTACTAAACATTTATAGCTTTTATGTGATCAATTCTAATTAACTCCAGCTATACATTTTACCTTTAGGATAGCTTTACAAGCTGTACATTTTAGGTTAATAATGCTCTACATGCATTTGCAGTGCAACACAGATTCCAAAGGAGATAAACAGGTTTTAACAGGAAGACATAATCAACTCTGTGCTACCTGTAAATCTTTATTCTAGCTCCCACAATGTTAGACTGCCTTTACAGAAAAGCCTTTTCCATCTCCATGGCAACTGAAGAAAGATGCAATCTCTGCTCTAAACCAGAGCACTGGACCACCTTCAAAAAGAGTTCTAGTTTGTAAAGCTCAAAACACTCTAACTACATAAGAATTTAAGTCTATTGCATTCAAATAGTTTACAGGTAGACATGAATGTGAAACTGTAAGGTTTTCATAGACAAGTATCTTTTCACTGTTAGAAATACATACATTATAATCTAATGATTCTAAAAATGGTAATATTGTCTAGCAGAAAGTATCTTTTAACAGATAATACTTTCCATTTCTCAGTCCTCCAACGTCAGAGAGTCCTCATAGTGGACTGTAAAGTCAGTTCAAGGTACAAACACACAGTATGTTCACATCTCTACCTGAGATGTGGAAAAGCAAACACAGGTGAAGACAATTTGTTCTGTGACACCCTATGACTGAAAGTGAGATGTCAACTCCTTAATGTTTGAGAAAGAAGACAGAAGACCCTGCAGTAGATTTCTCCAACAAAGCTGATGCTTTTTCCAAGACTACCTATCAGTATGAGTATTTCATCTGAGGCTTTACGCACTTTTACAATACGTGCCTTTGAACTCTTGTGAATTCTGCCTCCAATACTTTTTGTTGGCAGAGGGCACCCAAGTTTCTTTGCTGGTTAGCTTCCCCATTGCCCGGAGCACACTGCAGTGAGAATACCATGCCTGCAGCCAGCATCTCTGACTGTGATTTCTGACGGGCAACAGGAAGAAAAGTACCTCTCTCTATCTCTTTCACAGCCACTATACTGATTTTTCTAGCAAAAAGCTTTTACAAATTCTATACAAGTTCTACAAAGTATATCAATTGAAAGTATAATCTTTTTCAGGTTTCTGACGATGCATTGGCACTAAGCTCAGTGGAAGGTTCTAGTTAGCCCCTAGTTGCCATGGAAATAGAGAGTGCTCCACTGTGATTAATGACAATACCTAAAAGCACTACAATGGAAATACACGGCCCTATCTGCAGTAAATTCTATACTCCAATAGGTGTTACTACAGCATTTCAAGTGACTATTGTAGGATATTGTACTTAAAGTGACCAGAGTTGAGTAAAAGAAAAGGAGTTTGATGCAGTGCTGAAATGCAGCACATTTAAATTCTCTTCATCCCCATTAATCACTTTCCAGTGTTTAATATTTTCTTTTCAAGATAGAATGTGCTCTAGCTAATACAATACTGCTAACAAAACCAGGCAAAATAAAACTGCTGTGACTTTTTTTTTTTCTTACATTGGAAAAAAAAGAAGATTAAGAAACAGTTGAACATTTACCTCCAGTAACTTAAGATTGTCTAGATCCAATGAGGGCTCTGATGCTGCTGCCTCCATCATGTTCATACTATGCAATCCTTGTTTACGGTCTCCTGTACAGAAAGGGATGGAAAGGAAATCAGACACTTTCTGATTTTGTGACATAACTGTAAGTGAAAATGCAAACTTGCCTTGAACTTGGCACTAACACATAATGTAGGTAAATAGAAGGGAATCCTCTAAACTCTTCTGAGTTAGTAAAATCAGCAGCGAAGGTGCTGACAGCTACAACCTTAAAGCAACCTGCTACACACTGTTTTGATAATTAAATATCATTGGTAGCAGCTGTCAAACACGTTTATAACAACACTTACGTGCTGAGTAGAGGATATGTCGAGGAAAAGCAGGCCCCAAAATGCCAACTTGGAAAACGAATCATAAATCTCTCTGAACTGTTATGAAAGGAATATCACCAAAAAATGCTAGAGAGGATAAAGGGGAGCATTACATACAAACTTGTAAGAGAGACTAGGGAAGAAAACTAAACATAAGCATAATTTTGAGAAACAGTATTAACAGTAAGAACAACACTAAAAAAAAGGGTCAGCCAACTCTACCTGCAAGCATTCTGTATCCAAAGAACAGAGCGGCAATCAAGACAGCTAGTACAGACACAGATGCAAGGGCAATAACTATCGTCTCATCCCGATGAAAAGAATGAGAAGAATCTGAAAGAAAACAAGATGAAGACTCTAATTGTAAATTTGAAAAAGTCAAATTTCTAAAAACATGTTATTACAATGAGGAAAAAAACCCAACATACACTTGATTATACGACATTACACTAAACTCTTCTTCTTCTTAAAATCAAAGGATGACAGGGTAGCCAATCATCTCAAGCCCAGCTGATCTGCAGCTTTCTCTACTCCTTCAGTTCCATCAAAGGGCACCACAGAGAGGCACTGAAACCTGAAAGTGAATCTCCTTTCTATCTGCAAAAGCTCAGCACAGGCATCCAAGGTGAAACTAATGCACTCCTGCTCAGCTAACAATTTCTTAATCAAGTTTCCTGTTACAAATCAGGCTTATAAACTTAACCTTATTTTTTATTATTATTCCAACACTGGAATGAAAATCTCAGTAAAAAAGTAAAATAAAAGGTTAATAATGTTGCAATGTGATGAATAATTAATCTTTTGTATTCAAACATCCTTATGTACGTTAGATGCAAGATCTTTTGTGCTAGGGCTTCAAAGTTCTTTTGTTTTTTTCTGATTTGTGTCAGTGCTCAGATCAGTTTTATCATGATTCTCACTATCTAAACCAAACTAGACAGACGTTTCCAAAAACAACAGCGGAACATCGAACAACTTGAAACAACAGTAAAACACTGAAAACTAAATGACTGGTTTAATTTAGCCTTTTAAAAACTTTTTTTCTTAACAAAAATCAAATTTGGTTTAAATGCATCTCACTGCTTTCTGAGGAAGGGGGAAAGAGTTTTAATGTAAACATTTGTTATTGTCTTCAGTGGTTACCTTACTGCTTTTCCACATCAGATCCCAATCTTGTTTCTTTCAGGTATGTAAATATTCAGCCACTTTAGCAGAGAAATTTCTTACTGCAGATATTCCTCTGATGTCAGAATCACTGGAATGTGGCATTACAAGACCTCATTTACCTTGGCTTTAAAACCAAGTTTGCAAACTATGTTTAAACTTGTCTCATATACTGCTAAAAGTACTCCTTAAAAGACTCATAACAAGACCTAACTATTCTAAAACCACAAAACATATAATGCACACAAGGCTTAAACATTGGGTAAATTCTTAGGTGAGACTGAAATAAAATTTATCCCAGTCTACACTAACTGAATAAACAGACAAATTCACTGCTCAAACTGCATTTACAGTAAGTTAAACACGATTCATTTATTCCAGTTCCCAGCATGGATGAACACTAGAGAAAAAGATAAGAAAAGAAATCAAGTGTGAAAGACATCAGCTTCCATTTTTACAAAATTGTAGTGGTAAGCAGAACTACTAAAAAGTTGGTAAAACAAACAAAACAACATCAACAAAACAAGCAAACAAAAAAGCATTTGAGATGTGATTATTTACCTGAAAAATTACCCCTCAAAAATAACATGCAGCACATATCAGAGAAAGCCTTCAAATGGTATTCATGACACTATCAAATTTCAAGTTGTTCTGTCAAAAGAAATAACCACCACCAATGGTTTTGGTGAGAGTTTCACAGGGAAAATAAACTACTGCCACAGAGCGTTGTGCTATGCGATCATAGTTGGGATTTCTATCATTTGGAGACTAAAAACCTGAGATTCCAGTTTTCACCTAGATTATGAATTCTAGCTATGTACCTATACACACCCAGTCACATAATATATGTTTAAAAAAACACAGCATAAAAGAACCTTACATGACAAAGCAATATAAAATACTGTATAAGTGTATGAAAATGTATAACTGTCAGCAGGAAAATTGTAATTTTGACTATTCTATTTTTTGAATAGAATAGCTTAATCAATGTTTTTTTGCTTATCTAGAAAAATACAGACACCAACACACACATATACTTGCATATACATAATGTTGTTTGGTTTCTTTTATATCAGTCCAAGATGGTGCTAGATACCATCTTGATATTAAGAAAGTGCAGGTTTTGAGGGGCTGAGGTTCCTGCTGTAACCTCTGCTGTATTTCCTGGACCACAAAATCGGTGTGTAGTCATTTACAGACTTCCTACTGCCTATACAGTAGTCATGTCCACAACTGTTTCCCGAACGTTATCCAATGCCCAAGTCTGATTGCTCCATTCTTGCCACTCGTACAATCCAAGGGCTGACAGCACAACCCTATCCACCATCCTGCTGCCTTCCTGCCTTCTGGAACAGGATTTTGCTGTTCCTCCACTCCTAGCATGGGCCAGAGAAGGCTATTCTGAGCTGCACCAACTACTTAGAGAGTCTGGCAGCATTTCTGCACTGGCTTTCTCTCATTAGAAGCATGTGAGTAAATGTATTATGGGGCCTGGCAGCAACAAAAAGTCCCAAGTAACAGTTTTGTGGAGATCAGTAGTAGAAAAACATGTTGAGAAAAATGATCACAGCATTCTTGGTCCCTGATGGACCATTCCCTCTGGAAACTTTTTATCTTCAGTGGTATCTCTGCATTTGCCAAATAACTGTAAAGAACTTTCCTGCAGCTCAACAGGAAAATAAACTTTCTTTCTTTTTTTTTTTTTTTTTTTAAGCAGAGTTGTTTCTTAACAAAACACAAAACTGGCTTATCCTGAACCAGTTTTTACTTCTTATAAACACTTTAAAACAACGTTGTCAACTATTCATGTAGTCATAGTCAGTCCTACAGTAGGAATTACTACTGCTGGGCTGTCAAGCACCTTTTACAAATTTAAGGATAATTTCCTGAATGATGGTAACCAAACATTTCAACAGATTAGTAATATGCAGTTCAACTTAATAAGGGTTGGGTAAAACACTGCTTTGAACATGCATAACTGCTGCTCAATAATCTGATTCGATCTTTTGGGATCATCATCGATATTTGGGTATTTCTTCAGTGATAAACGGAAGGACATGCATCAACTTTTTTGTCACTATCTTCAAATTTCAGACCAAGAATATTGATATCCCAATATTATTCCCAAACCATTGTATTGCTTAAAAAAATGACAGTCCAAGTTTATAGGATGACACGCTGAGAGGATGAACTGCAGTCTGTAGGAAATGTAATGATTGCAGAGTTGATTACGGAGCGCAAGTCTACCGGCACTTGTACACAAAATATCGGCAAAACTCCCTCAAGTGCTTCTTCATTGTGAAATTTTTGTTTCTACTGAGCATTCTTTATAGAGAATGAAAAAAATTCCTATTTCAGCTTCCAATCTAAAACAGAACTGCTTGAAACAAGAATAAGTCACCAAAAGCTGCGGTAAGGCCCAAGACACCAGAGCCAACCTGTTTGGGTGGGAAAGGGAGAACAGGGCGACTTCAAGCAGCAGCTTAAAGAAACGAAGTGTGACCAATGCCTGTGCTACTTAGAAGGCATCCAGCTCTTCTGTCTTGAAAAAATTCTATCTGTAACTCCGATGTAATATTTTCTGAAGTGCACCAATTACATCATGAAGAAATATCATGACAAATAATATCAGCAGCCTTCAAAAAAATAAAAAATAAAAAAGGAGCAGCACAAGTGATTAAAATAGAGATGCCCTCCTCCTGGCTGGGGAGCAGCTGGTAACCCGCAGAGCGCTGCTCCCAGCAGTGTGCTGACCCTGCCAGCAGCACAGAGCTTGTTTCTGTGTTCCAAACCCCAAATACAACAGACCCTGTGTAGGGAGAGAATTTCGTCAAAGGCACTCACCAATAAGGCATTTCAGAGCAACGCTTCCAGTGCTTGGTCAGAAACAAGTTGCTAGGCTGAACCTGGCCCTGCACTTCTACTTCTGATTCTCCCTATGCGCACTGCTACCACATTAGGCATTTCTCTTTCTTCCCCTAAGACATGTCTGCCATAATAGCTGCCAAACACTGCTACAATATCCTTGGTAAATTAGATTTTAAAATTAAGCTTCCATATTGCCACACACAATTTTCCTACTGCTGCTTTCCTAGCTTTCCTCAGAAATGACAATGAAAGAAAAATGCCGACAGTGCTAATGACATCATGAGGAATAATATTTTTCCTTCCAATTAATTTTTCCACTATAAACATCAGCTTGTAATATTAATCAGTACTGGAGTATTGCGATCTATGTGTCTATGGTTGAAACTGCTTCTTCTTTTATTTTTCTGTAATTTAACTTTCAAAAATGAAAGCCTCTTCTGTATGCTTTTTCTTTCCATATTTTAAAAATCAGCATTTATCATATTACCAAAGAACATTCTGAGGAAAAAAAGGAAATGGGGACAAAATCAGGTAACAATGGCCAGTGGCAAAAGAGCCTGTAAACGTCACAGCAGTCTTCCTTTGGAACCAGAAAAAAGGTGCAGGATTCCTGTGCCTTCCCTTCCCATCAGCAAACACCATGACACCTCTGGCCATCTGTCCCCCCCCCCTGCCCTTGCCCATCCCTCCAGATAAATTGATCAGATATATGGAAGAAGTTTATTACACTAAGGGTAGTGAGGCACTGGAGCAGGGTGCCCCAAGAGGCAGTGGATGCCCCGTCCCTTTAGGCATGGGGTTCTGAGCAACCTGATCTAGCTGTAGGCGTCCATGTTCATTACAGGGGAGTTGGACCAGATGATCTTTAAGGGACTCTACCAACTCAAACAATCCAGCGTTTCTATGACAAAGCCTTTGTTACCCACCACCATCTGTGTTACTGTCAGTTCAAGTGCCATAGTCCGTGCTGTGTGAAGGTAAAACATTCCAGTCTTGGTTGGGACCATGGGAATCCACACAGAATTGCCACATTTCCCAATTCATAGTGCATCAGACTCTAAAACTACTACTGAAAGTGCAAGATACCAAGTGGAAAATCAGGAGAAGAAAGCACCAAAGCTGCTACAGCACTGTAGCCCAAGGGCTCACTGTTGCTTTCTGCAAGATCTTCATCCCCTGGACATCAAACCTGGGACACAGCAGAGATCACTGTTAGGATAAGAAATCTTCAGGAAGCTATAAGAACAGGAAGTGTTTGCCATGTTCAAAAGCCAGGAATCCCATGGGGAAACATTTGGTTATGTAAATAAGACTGAATCACACAAAGCTAAACAAGGAGATGCCCTTAGAATGACGAAAGCAATTACATTGTTTCCTACTCTTTAGATGATTGAATATAAAACTCTAGACTTTGAAATTTTTGCACATTAAGTATAGAGATGTACACACACACGTTCACTATATATGAGTATCTACATATGTAGTATGAAAACAACCCCAAATTCCTGGAGAAATTTTTATTCTGGTAACCGTAATTTGGAAATGGAGGTTTCCACATAATACACGATGGTTGCGCATGAAACCACTTTCTGCCAGACCCTTGTATTGCTATTAAAGTTTTTCATTCAAATTTTTAAAAATCAGCTGCCCACTTTTCAAGTAAATGACTCACAGCTGCGTATTTGTCACATCGTAGTAAATAATTCTAGTAAATACATGTGTTGTGTTTAAGTTTAGATAAGTATTATGTAACAGCATGTTAGAGAAACACTACAATTACTGCCTATAATGAAAACCAGTTTTTAAAAATTCACCTGTGTTCCCACTGAATTTCTGGTATCAACACGTTGCAGAGGCCAAGTAGCATTCCAGTTGGTACCAAAATATTAAACTATCTTAACACCAAGTAACTACCAAGTTCTGGTAGTCACCAAAATATAAGGTGAACACCATCCTTCAACCTTCACAGCATTGTAACATCTGATTCTTCAAAACAACTCCAGCTGCCTGGACTCTGATCAAAGTCTGCACAATTACACAGGGACTCAGAGATCTGCCCATGCAGATCGCTTTAATAAGAAGTGGAGGCTTAACGCCATCCTGCAACTATTTCTTTGATGTGATCAATTCAATATGTTCATTGCCAGTCTGTTACAGAAGTTGCTTTTCTATTTAGGAATGATAATGATTTTAAGGATGAGATCAGAAGCACGAAGGAAGCCTTACATTTAAATCATAAACACAACCCACGAGGAAAGGCTGAAGCATGTAGACAGTATGGCCTTTGGCTGCAGATGACTGCAAACTTACTCTGCAAATTGCAAAAGGGACTCTAAGCATGATTAATTCTACTTGTGTTTTAAGTTTCATTTTTTCTCTCAGTTGCTGTGTATAACTTTTATGACAACAAAGTCTCAGCTTTTTGAAAAAGCATACAATTATCAACTATTCCAAAAGCACATAGGTTTAAATTTCTTTGTATTTTCTGCCAGGTTAAAAATGTCTTGGCAAACATGCTTTATTTCCCACTTTCTGCATTAAAAAAAGAAAAAATACTTATTTGTACTTATATGATTATCAATTTTTTTAATAATTTAAATACTTTGTGGTTGCTTACAAAATTTATGTGCATAATGTATAAAGAATGATCTGTTTGTCTGCTCAGCCTACATATAGTTATATGAAATGGACCTTACTATGCAAGCCAGGCCAACCATTTTTCATCGAGCACTACCTCATTGCTGATCCACCATCTTGCAATGTGAGAGCTCAGTCTTCAGCATGTCAGAGTAAATAACAAGAAAACCTCCGATATAAACAACATATCAAAACGACTCAAATTACTTAAGTGAACCTTAAATTTAGTTCAGGGAAGAACATGTAGAAGAAAAAAAATTAAGCAGAGAACTTGTAAGAAAGAAACATACATTAGTGGCCTTTTAGATATTATGGTAGGCTTTTCAACACGCAAAGAAGAAACCCAGCCACACAACTAAATGCATTCAAACCCACATTCTCAGTTAAGCTGATACCACAAGGCTTCAATACGTCTCTTAAGTCACTCTCCACAGATCTCCACACTGAACTCCAGCAGGAGCTATTTCCAGTTTTCCATGAAAATATTCAATCACAGAACAGCTGAGATTGGAAGTTCCAACCCACTTGCCACAGGCTGGGTTCCCCAAGGCAAACCTTGCTGCCCATATGGTCGGCTGTGAATAATTAAAGGAAAAATAACAGCATTTCCTAAACTTTTCTTTCCCTGCAAATTTTTGCCATGCACCTAAACTTTTATAGGTACATGCTTTAAAACAACTATTACCTTATTTCTGTTTTAAGCATCTGTAAATTTGAGGTGAGACAGTATCCTTCTATCCTTACTTGACAAATCATTAATAAAATTAAATCCCCATCAATATAATAACCATAATAATCTAAGACAGTGTAAAATATAATAAAACATATAATACAAATCACCGTGACCACCATCAAAAATCAAAGCAAGGTTCAAGCAGGAAGCAGTATTTTATATCCAAGTGTCTGAGTACACAATGGCTGAGGTTAGCAAAGAAACTTCTGTGGAAGATGAGTGAGCATGTGGTGCTGGCACAGATGAAAAGCACAATGGGAAGAGTATTTTTGTGTGAGATGGTGCGACATTCCTTAGCAAAACAACCCTGCCAAGCAGTAAACCTAAGGCGATTTTATTTCAAAACTGAAAATGAATGTTTCTTGCCCAGACTCAAGAGCACTTCAGAAACTTGGTTTCTACTGCAGGCTGAAAAGCTCAGTGAGAGCATAAAGTTTGCACCATTTCCAGTCATCTCATTATTTGAAGAAAATGTTTAAGCAGTCACCAGTATCTTTCCAGTTTGCATTTAATATCATATTTTTATATAAAATCATCATTATACTGTTATGAAGTGTCCATTACGGCATCTTTTTGTGTTTTTCTCCACTCTGGATACCTAACATTTCTATTTGTATTTCAGAGGTGAACAGAATCAGACATCCACTCCCTGGGCTTTCAGTAATCACCAGATCCCTATAAGTGCGGCAGTAATATCCTGACCTGGCAACAATGCATCACAGATCCCGAGTTCCTCAGAGAATGCCTGAACATACAGAATTTACAGCTTAAGCTGTATAATTTTCCATAGCATGCTCCAAAGGAAGTCTGCTACAGCTAAAGTCAGGCAGACATCTTTGGAAACCTGCGGTCAAGTCTGCAGGTCAGATGGGAGTTCTCTGGGCCTTTGCTCAAAGGGAGCTCCCTGTACCTGAGTGGTCAAAGGTAGATTCCCTTCCCGAGTCCCCATCCTCTTCTGCAGGAGCATCTACCAACAGTCCAGGCAGCACATATTGGATTCATTGTCTTTGTTTTGAAAACTGAGGGCTGCACAGATACATGAAATTTAAGAATTAAGTATGTGTGGTAATTTCTTTGGCAGAGAAGTGGGTTATGCAATCTCTAACGGCTCTTCCTTTGATGAGTAGATACAGAGACACAAATTAACAGCCTGTCACCTTCCTGGAGAAGTAACTCCTGAGTAGATAAAAACTCAACCCAACTTCTTTGCTTTTTCTTCCGTGAGTTTTCAGTGCCATTTCTAACACTGCTTGAATACTCCCTTCAAATAATGACGTAGGTAGATTTAATAGCAACTCAAAACCAATCCCAGATTTAGATTACCTTTCTGAAGTGTCCTAGACACAGCTAAGTATTCACTAACTGAAGAAAGAAAAGAAATATCTTACTTCAAGCAAAAGGCACTTCAGTACAGATCTGAACCCTGCATTCAAGCTTAACCAAATGCTGACTTGGACAATAAATCATGTACTAGAAACATCTTCCATGAAAAAAAATATAATAGCTGTGATTTTTTTTCAATAATAAAATGGCTGAAAAAACACCTACATTATCCCCTTCTAAGACTTGTGAACCTGACAGCCTTCCTCCTCATCACATCATGTGCTAACAGTGGCAGCAACATAATGGCACTGAGCCACGGTCTGTAGAAACTGGAACAAAAAACGCATGTACTGCAACAGAGAAAAAAGCGTGCTTCATAAAGTCTCTTTAAAGTTATTTGAAATCCAGCTGGCTCAATAGCTACATATTTCATATTCTTAATTCCCAAGCATATTGCTCTACTAAAAATAAAGCACAAAAATGACATCAAAACACTGAATGTGTATTTTCATATGAGCATGTGAACCCAAAACCACAAATTCCTTTAAAGGAGGCAGCTGCAATCCAGCACGCCCGCACGTTCTGTGTCTTTGATTGCTGTGAGCACAGGATGGCCATCCCCGAGCTGGAGGTGCTGCCTTGCTCCGTCAGCCTAGGGCTGCTGGCAGGAGGGCCGTGCCAGGGCTGAGCAGAGCAGCCGGGCCTGTACAAGCAGGCGCTTCCTGCATGCGCACCACTCAGGCAGCCACTGCCTGCCACGCCGGAGCCTCGGATGTTGCTGTTTACAGAGCGTGGAGCCAGGCCGCGGCTGAGGCTGGAGGCACACTGTCTGCTTCCGTGCAATGCTTGCTTTGTCTGGGGCTGCCACTGAGAGCAAGGCCGTGCTGCTTGCGCAGCTGCTCCTGCCCTGCTTGTGGGGCTCCCGGCCTGGTACTGGAGCTGGGCACCACTGAGCGAGGAGTCGGGATGTTTTCCCTCTGTCAGCTTTTGTAACACGCAATGAGAACTGAACCGATTTGTCAGACATGACTGCGTGGTGTGGTGTTTCAAAAATCACTGCCCCAACCGTGCACCAAAATCTTAATTAGGGCACAATTGTAGGCAGCTAATCTGTTCAACTGAAAAACCAAGATCTACACAAAATGATATGATACTAAGTTCAACAAAACCCTTCATAACACTTCTGGTTTCTGCCCCAGTCTTTTGGAATTAGTGTCCTAAATCAACTTAATGTTGTAATCCTTAAGTTTAGTCAGTATTTTGGTATTAAAACTTAGATCTTCTGACTCCAGAAGATTTTTCTGTACTTTTGGTACAGTGCACATTCTTGTGTGTACATGGTTCTGTAACTTTAGATTCTGAAGTACCTGTCAAAAGGAGTGAGGTAAACCTGTCTGATATTTCAGCAAGTTACTAAAGATAGCGTTTGTCTGGCTAATGCCAACCCAAACGCCACATGGTATTTCATAGCATGCATCTGCTCCAGCTTCTCCTATCATGACTTAGGAGGACAAAGTCTAGAGGAAAGCATGTGCTCTGTTTTCCCCCTAATCCTTACTCATACTCCCTGTTTTTCCCCGTTGTCTTCTCTGTAGGGCCAAATAATTCCTAATATTCACCAGATTCCCTCTCATGTTTCCCAGACGAAATTCCTTTTGGAAGCTATTGAGCGATGAAACAGAAAGCCTCAACTCCCTCTCCTCCTTGCTCTAAGATCCTTGAGAAATGCAATGAACATTCTCTTCTCCTCCCTTACTTGAGACATAGGCACTCTCAGTCAGCATCAGTACATTTTCATCCCTCTGTCATTCCCATTCCTCATTCTGCTGTCATCCAGACACTGGCATTATCCATGTCTATGCCTGTGAGCCTGCGGCCAACAACCCACTGAACCTCCGTGGTTACTGCTGAAGGATGTATTTTCCCCAGCTAAGAGACCTTCACAAGAGCTATTTCCCTCCAATCCTACACCCTTGGTTAACACTGAAATTCAGCCAACTCCTGTCAGAAAGAATCACCTTCTCAAAGACATTTCACATACAAGAGATGACAGGTATTTGGGGACATCCTTAAGTAGAAGGAAACTAAGAGAAGAACAGGAGAGGATGTGGAAACCTGCAAACACAACAGAGCATGGCAGAAGTAGGCAAAGGCATACCCACCAAACAGCGGGCAAAAAGGCAATGGGTACAAGGACACAGTGAAGGAACGGCCTTTCCCTCAGGCAGACCCCAGCAAGATCAGTAGTCTCCACTGACACTCAGCTTCTGTTTCCAAGGTGTTGGCTGAAGTGTCCTCCTTCAAATACATAACTACAGCTCAGAAGAGGGCACACAAGTGCACATGTTACGTATTGGTCAATGGAATTTTTTCCCCTTCAAGGAAGGAAGCACTTTCCAGAACTTGAACTATAAAGCTGGCTTTGATACTGAATAACCTGATCTTAGGTAGGTTACTTTGTTTCTCTGTACTTTAGTTTAGCCAGTTATACAACGTAGAAACAGTAACTTCCCTAACTTCAAAGGACATTCTGATTATTTTAAAATAACATGAAGATGAAAAAGGCAATAATGATAAATAGCAATCTTTAGTTTGCACTTATGCAAAAATTCTTCTACAGATCTAGGTACTTGACTTCAGATGAAATGCAGACATCGTTTGATGTTCATTTCTTCCAGCATGAGTGCCAGCTCAAGCTTTGCTCCCTGCCTCCTGCTCCAGGTGCATGTTCCACCCCAGCAGTGCCACCAGCTGCACAGCACAACCACAGTTATGTTAAGCAGTGAGCTGGGAGAGAAAGCCAGCAGGGAGATCATGAGGAGCTGGATGGAAGGAATATCTGGAAGGCAGCACCCCTGCCAAAGCAAATGCACATCAATCCAGTGCGAAGGCGGCTATCAAAACCATCAATTTGTGTTACACCGTGGGCATATGAGAAATACAGCTGGCCTTACTTGTATAACATGCTCCGTCTGCCCCACAGTAACAAGCTTGTTTCAAACCAGCAATAAATATTTCAACACAAATTCCAATAGGTAATGTGGAGATACTAAACTATCCTATGGAACTGATTTTTTTTTTTAGCAGTGTTGGAATCTGTGTGATTTCTAGATTCTTTTCAGAGACCGAACAAAACTCTTCTGCATACTAAACTATACCGTATCCGTAGCTCTTCTGTTTTAAATATGCTTTCAATGTAATTAAAAGAATTCTTAAATCAAACCCTGATGTTGACACAGCCCTGCGTACAGATTTTAACTGTTTTAATGACATTGTACAATTAAATTTTAAGATTGGTAACTTCAGAAGATATGTTTATACAAATGCTTGCTTCAAACGGTATAAAATTAGAATGGGAAACAGCCTCTTTAAAAATGAATATAAAGCAGGCTTCTGTCAATCTAATTTACTCAAGTCCTGAACATACCATGAAATCCTGTTAAATGAATGGCAAAAACTGAAGTCCCACAAAATGAATAGAAATCTTTTTTGTCAAACAAAACTAATTTAAACTTGAGAATGACTCCTTCCTGACAGGTGTGCTTGCTTTAACACATCACAAGCAGCCATAGCCAAGGTTTTGATATGACTCATTTGGTTCCCAGCTGGGCACCAAAGGACTTTTAGATTTCAAAGTCACTATGAAATTTGCCCACTTTAATACGTATTTGTCACCCAAAATTAAGACAATAGGCTTGTGAATTTTTTTTGCCCACCATTCTCACACTAGTCTTAAATCAGATTTAGCAATATGTAACTCTATAACTCCCACTAACTGACTGCCAATAGAAACAGAGGACTTTAATAGACTTCACACTTTCAGCTTGCACTTTATTTATTTATTTATTTTCCTTTCTAAAACAACTCTTTGCTTAAAACTTCAAATCCACAGGTTTGTGAGAAATCTAGAGCACTGCTATAATGTCCTTTGAAGTTAGGGAAGTTACTGTTTCTACGTTGTATAACTGGCTAGCTATCAAGAACATGTATAGAGACTATGTTCTAAACAAAACAAATACAGCTACATTTCAGCAGTAAGTAGACACTGAAACTTCAAAAGTCATTATATTTGCTTCACAATAAGTAAAAAACTGCAGTTAGCAGCACTTGTTACTATTTGGCTGTATCATAATCTTGAAAGAATGGAAAAGCTTACCTATCAAATTCAAGAGCTCCATCATAACACAGAACTTCACTGTATCAATAGCACTTTTGGGAATAAGACACTGCTACTGACACAACACAACAGCAATTACAAATACCAATATCACAGAGAACAATCACATTGTGTGCTTTTGACATCACTGTGATAGTGGATATGCTTTAAGTCCTGCTTGAGTAACAACTGTAAATCACTAAACTACATGGATTCTTGAATTCTTACACAGACTGCTAAAAAAATCTCAAAACTTAGCAGTTTATGCTCGCCTTCCAACTGACAAGTTAGCAAGCAAGCAAGCAGTCATAAAAGGAGCATAACTTTGATAAACACATAAATGATCCTAGCACGCTAATTAAATATTTAGCTCAGCACATCCCCTGCTATTGGAAACTTCTATTCCTTAGCATGTATAACGTGATGACCACCCAGCTGGACTCTTACTGAATGCAGGACTGTACACGCTTCTGTTCCCTGCTCTGCAGAGTCTACTACAGCCTCTAAAACCACACAATAATTCAGTGCTGGACCAAGTCCAGCAAAGCTGGGAGTCGCTATACAGACATACCTTGGTACCTTAGCTCACTTGTCTATTCTGGAATAGTCAGTAAAATATACACGATTTACAATTGATGAGTTTTCCTCCATTAGCAAAATTTAAACATTATTGTCTTTGTAACAGATATTTAACACTCTGAGCCTACTATGAAAACTTCCTCCCCTCAGCAGAGCTTGGTGGTCTCTGTAAAAACAAAAAAAATTAAAAATCACATCTAACTGATCTGTATCAAAATAAGAAAAACAAACATCTGAGCTACAGAAAATCTCAAGTAAAGTTTAAAAACAACTCCTTGATGCAGACTCTCCTACTGCCATTACACACTAAGTACTCTCTACTTAGGGCAGGATGTAAGAAGCCTCCTATTTCCAAAGCTGAGCACGTCTTTCACGGCACTCTGTCACTGAGTGTGCCTGTACAAGAACTCTGCAAGAGCTGCAGGGCCTGAGGACAGCATGCCTCCCCAAGCTCCTGGCACCGCTTTCAGGAGGTGCGCAACACTTTTGGTTTACAGTGTGTATTTATTTCACCCACACACATTTTTAGTTTGCTCCGAAGATGCTATGAATGGCTCTGCAGTTGGGAGTGTCCAATGTGGGTGTGTGCAGTGTTCCACACACCCAAACCTACACGTGGTGGTGAATGTTTCCCATTTGCACTGCTTGCAAGTGTGTGATTGATCTGCTGTCAGTGTCCGCAAAGGCAGGGAAGCTTGAGTTACTCTGCAGAGTCATTAAAAAACTTGTTCAAAAAACAATTAAGATATTTTCTACATGTTCATCTAGCCATGACTGCTGGTGTTTTTCTGTGTTTTATTTTGCAATATGTTTTCACCAAGCTTTCTCTGCTTCCCCATGCCATCTTGGAGACAGCAGTGTCTCAACCTACACTCAGAGGAAGAACTGCTACATGTAATTCACAATAGCTCAACCAGCACCATCCATTTTGCCTTACTTGCTGCAATTATATCCATGGAGAACAGAAATGAAGGGAAAAAGAACAACACTTGAAGTATAATCATTTAGCATGCACTGCAGCTTAGATAACTACCTTCCAGAAGTTCGTGCTTATGTTTATGTTTTATAATATTCATACTAATTTGCTGAGTTTTAAAACTACTTTTCTAACTACTCATATGGTGAGTTGCTTCTTTAACGGGAGAAACAGAACTGTGACAAAGCAACAGTGATCTCAACGGCTCCACACAGAAGGTCTGGCTAGGGCTAGCTAGAGCACCATGTATTCCTCAGACACACACATCTTGCTTCTGCACACATCAACATACATGGCTATGAGTCACCACTCAGTGATACATGGGAAGATTTTGGTTCTGCATAGGAAAGGGTCATCTAGCACTCTTATTTCTGTTCCAAGTGTTACTATAGTGAAATATGCTTTTATGCAGTCTGCAATGATCCCTCACCCTTGCTCAGAGTATATTTAGCTTAAAGTCAATACAAATGTCTGGAACAAGGAATTTTTTTGCTAGCCTAGGAAAACATTTACAGGCTTGCAGACACTTCTAAATGAGCTTCATGCTACCAACCTAAAGGAAGCCAAAATCCAGGCCAAAATAAAAAGCTGTGTAATATTATCTATACATACTTTAGAAATTTTCATGAAATAACTATTCTGGCACCAAGAAGGATACATGCAATAGTTACTAGGATTAAGCTTTAAGATGCATAAAACAGTCCTACTGAAACAATCTTAGTGGAACCTTCAAAGTTATTCAAAATTATTAAATGCTTCAGTTCAGTCTCAATGCAATTTTGTATCATGTCTTAGAAAACTAAGACCTCCCTCTTGCCTCTGAAAATGCCAAATCTTACCTTCGATGCTAAAATAAAAAAGCTACAGCAATGTTAAGTCTTCACACTTCCCTCTTCACAATTCACTTGCCCTTTCAAATAGAATTTCTAACTGCCCTGCTTTAGACATATCTGCACAACTAACATACAAAAATGTAATACCCAAATTAACTGAAATAAACTAGAATTTAAGTTAGATTCTAAGACTAACATATTCAGCTCAAACTATCCCATGTTGCAGAATAAATATCTTAATGTCCCAAATGAAAACACAGATGATCAAAAGAGATATATAAACTTTCTACAGAAATCTGATTACACTCACTATTCAAAAGATCCATACCTATTCTGACATGGAAAGTGCGAAAGCCAAAATCACACATTCTGCAATCCCCCAACAGCTGACATTTAAAACTTTATCTCCCCTCAGAAATTCAGTCACAATGAGAATTGCAACAAAGGAAAGTGCTTCACACACACAAACATACACCATCGCCCCACTCACATGCAATCATAGAATGGCTTGCGGCGGAAGGACTCTAACGATCATCCAGTCACACACAGCCCTTCCATGAGCCAAGCAGGGTTACCAAACAATACGTTAGGCTGCTTGAAGCCTCATCCAACCTGACCTTGAACACCTACATGGATAGGGTACACCTGCAGGGGTGAGGAAACGTATTTCATTTTGGTGTACCAAAATTATGTAGAGGATTATTGTGGGAGTTACTGAAAAACACCTGAAAGACAACACAGACCCTGGTCACTGACAACGGGTTCACAATGGAAACGCCCTGTTTAACAAATGTAATTCCCTTTTATGACAAGGTTACGCACTTTGGCAACCAAGAAAAACCGGCTGATGAAAGCTTTTTGAATTTCAATACTGTTTCTCACACAATCCTTCTGGACAAAATGCAGACAAATAGACAACACGATGGATGAACAACTGGATGATGGGCTGGGCTCCAATAACTAGAATAAATGGAGCTACAACAGCCTGGTGGCCAGCCACTGGTTGAGTTCCTCTGACTTCATGTTAGGCCCAGTTTTCTAGTGGTTATATAAATGATCTCAATAGAGGACTCAAATGCACACTTAGTAAAGTTGCAGATTACACTAAAACAGGAGTTGTTGATTCCCTCATGCTGAGGAACCAGCGTCCATTATAACGGGGCACTGTTCATTTTATTTATTAAATACAAAGCAGTGAAGATAATAATGCATAGTATATATCAACAACTATTTCAAAAAACACGGAAGTAACATCCCAACTGCAATGTGTCAGGAAAGAGTAATGCACACAAACACTTCAAAACAAAGGAACACAGAAAGTTTTGGTACACATACAGTATACAGGAAAAATTACAGATAGAGGAGCTGTATTCTTCGTATTTCATATATGTCTACTACATGCACTTTAATGAATTTCCTTCACTCTGATTTACTCTACTAGCAACAGTCAGCATTCCTGTTTATAAAACCAACACAAATAGGTTTTTATTATCATCTTGAATCTCTTTCAACAGCATAATTGCATCCACTGGTGCTCTGTGAAGATTTCAATGTCATCATCTCCTGTTTAGATAGCAACAAAACAACAGCACTGAACTGAAAATTTAGGAGCACACTGACATGATGCTTTCCTGTTTGTGTGGCCTCCCCTGGGTGCTCTATGATCTTCTGTCTGTTCTTTTGAGCCCATGGTTCCTGTTAGCCAGCAAGGCAACAGAACACCTCAGGTCTGTGTCTTCAGAATATTCCAGACAGCTCAGTTCCTAAGAACAAAACGGAGATGCCTGTAGTCAGGATGACACATGCATCTTTTCAGGAGCTAGACACCCAGTTATAAAACTCCACGTTCTAATTGTACAGCCAGTCGCTCATTCACAATTCAGTACCTGAGGCACTCACTGGAATTTGCCATTCACTTCATTAATGAAAAGGATGTAAGCCCTTCTTCATAAGGAATAAATAAATAAATGAATAAAATCCTGATTCTCGGTATCCTTCCACATAAAGAGATTTTGCCTGACAAGATGGAAGAAGACAAACTCTAGCTTCCATGAAATACAGCTCCTGCCCTTGGTTATACTCCCAACAGAAGACTTGGGGGGCCTGGACACAGTGCCCCCAGCCCCTGGCAGGAAGGCGGCCTGCTCCATGCCTGCCTCTGCAGGAGCCCGCTGACATCTGACTGACTGAATTCAAGCTGTTTTAACAACACTTGGTCTAAAAACAATTCACATGCTCCTACAAGCAGCTTACTATGTTATTAAAAACCTAGAGGATTTATTTACTAGACTCTAAAACACCACTGTTGGTTTACCTCCTGGTAATCTCCCATTTGAAGAGTCACTGCACATCATTTCATAAAGACAGGAGCTAGAAAATAACACATATAGAATTTTCAGGTTCACCATATTTGTCAGATAAAGAAATTGACCAAGAAAGGCCCACAAAAGACCAGTGATAAAAGACCAGTTCTGCAGAGCACACATCCCCCTGTACCCACCCTGCAAACCTGTCTCTCCACAGGGGACTGAGCTCCCTGGTGCCAATGTATGCATGTACTGCAGGGGAGCCTGCAAGGCAGTTGAGCTCACAGAGGACTGTTCCAGTCACACTGCATGTGCCAAACTCCTAAAGCTTTCTTTCAAAAATGCATCAGTTCCAGGATCAAGAGTGTAAATTGTCTTAGACAGAACCATGACACAGGATTAGATACTTTTGTCAGCCAACTGAGCATATAGTACAGTAATAAGCAAGGCTTAGGGAAAACGTCCAATTAAGGAGTAAGAAAAATACATAGAAGGCTTTTTGTGATCGAAATATTAATCCACACAGATAATTTTATTAGTACTGAACAGCCAACAATAGACTTAATATTTATAAGCAATGTTCAGTTTTGTGCTTAACATTCCCACTCCCAAGCCTGCCTCCCACTATTCTAGCGGCCTGCAGTCACAAACCTTTCTCACTAGCAATCTATCAGGAGCAGACAAAACTGGGGGTGGGAATTTATCAGATGCTGCTGGCAGCACCTAGCGTGCTTTGTAACTGAGCTTTGCTGAGCTCTTGTTCCTTTTCATCTAAACTCCACTAATTTCAACCTTTAAAAAAAGAACAACAGAGTAGAACCACGATTGAAATTAATAAATAAATCAAGTATGAGGAATGCAACCAGTCTAACATAACCTTTTACTGAGTAATGCCAACAGAGTACGATATCTTGCTAGTTAAGTCAATATAACTGGCTAGGGCAGTTTCTGGTAACGTTTCACTGAGTGCAGTGTCATCAACTTAAAAACACAGAAGACTGGAACAGCAAACTGCTGAACTTGTCACTGATGCTTTCTCATGTTTTGTACTCAAAACTTCAAGGTAATAAACAATTATCTCATACCTTCGCATTAAATACACCAGATATGACTACTCCTGACTGAATTATAATCATATGTAACTCATTCTGATCTTTTAAGATTCACAGCATGCAGTCTTAAAATTTTAGGGGTGCAGAAATAAAAGAGCTAGAAATCAGTAAGTATTCATTATTAATACTTAATCATTGCGGAGAAAGCATTTATTAGAAATCTACTATTGCTACTATATCAGAAAACCCACCGATCACAAACGTCTGCAAAAAGCATCCTGCTATGTCCATTCACCTTCCAGTGAGCTCTCATCCACCCTCAAGACATACGGGCAGTGCATGGTTTGTTTAGAATTATGTTTATTGTATACTTCAGCATCTGAATAAAAACTAAAAGTATAGCAATCTTGCTTGCTCCTCTTCTAACTTTAAGGAGAGAGGAGTAAAAATACTACTGCCTTTTTCTAGTCTCTGTTATTTACATGTTGAGTTCCACTCTCGTCAGTTTTATCTATTTGTATCTTGCATCTATAAAGTATTCACAATAAAGCTCCAAAATGCATTGTCACAACAGATATAGGCTAATTAAGTCACATTATTAATATCAATATGGAAGTCAGAAAATAGCATTTCAAAATTTCAGCATTTCAAAAAAAATTGGAACACATCACAATATTTGTATTCCAAAGATATTTGCGTATCTTTAAACTTAGAGAAGTGCATGAGACATACCAACTCTAAGCAGCTGATTTCCAGTAGAGATGCAAATGAAGAACTCAAGAACTGCACAATGCAAGAAATGTGAATCACCTATTTACAGACACTAGTTAGTCTACTACACATGCTTTCACTAATTCTGAAGAAGGCACAAGATCACTAGCTACGCTTCAGAAAAACTGATGCTTCTTGTCTTCATTCTGGGTCTGAAACTCAAATAAAATATTTGCAATGTGGTACTAGAAATATACAGGAAATGTCAAAGATGACTACAATGCTGTTCAGATGATTTTAAGTTATGCCCACATGTACTTGAAGAGTTGAGCTCTCTATGGATTCTGAAGTACAATGCTTTAAGCCCTCTGAAACAAAGTGCAGCTATAGTACAGTACTTCACTAACACATCAGCACAATTGTGTAATATGCACTATTATTGCAATATTTCAAGATAAAAGTTGTGGTTTTTTTAGTTTCTAACATATTTTTAAAAGAAGTTTGCAGAAGCTCTTGTTCTTGAAACTCCTAGTCATAAAATGGTTTGTTAGCACAGCTCTGAAGTTACCTTGTCCAGCTTTCCTACCTGGTACAGACTGATAAAGCAACAGGAAATACAGTATAAAACTTATGGGTTTTCTGGCAGTAAAAATAATACTTGAAATGTTTCTCTAATTTAAAATAAGAACAAACATTTATTTAGCACAGTTTTCAGTGTTTTGTAGCTTTGTGGTGCATAGTAAAAGCTTTGCAACATTTCCAAACATTTCCAAAATATTTAAATCTCAGCATAAACATTTCAATTTCACCTTCCTGATTAAATGCTTCTGTAAGAGAAAAAAATTTACATGTACAGCTTTTCTAAGTAGACTTTGCCTTCATATTCAAGTTCCAATTGTACATCAAAGCTTTAATTTTAAATTCAGTAGAGACGCCAGTTTAATCTCAAAAGAATATGATGTCTTAGAAGTTAAAACATTAAGTGCAGCTAACAGCAATCTGTAAGAGATTCTGCTTTTGATATAGCTGTTTGTAATGAGAATCACTGAAGTTACTCAACAAGCATTACCTGTTATCTTGAGTGACTTGTGAAACCTTCTACTGATTGTACAGAAACTAAGGCTTTCGCTTGAATTTCTACATAACCATCTAGAAAGATTACTAATTGCTATAATACCTCTTGTTTGTTCCCATAGCAACTCTCACTTCTACTTTTTCTCCCCTTGTAATTTCATTTTCTACAATGTCCCAGTAAAATAACTTCCTAGAAGGCATATTATTGTCCTCCTACTCACAATAAAGCTAGGCCCTTAACTACTGCCTTAATATTTACTGCTACTTTCCCACATACATTTCCCTGCCTCATAACATAGTGAAGATACAAAATGACATACAGCATTGTAACCCTTAGCTGTGTAAGATGTGTTTGATTTACTTCCCACTATTTCAAGGGTGTAAATGTTAGTCCTCATGTGGATCATTCCTGCCTCCATTTTCAAAATAGAAAGTCAGATATATTGCAAAGGTTTGTAATTTTCCATTTCCCATAGATCAAAATCATCAGAAGGACAAGTATTACACAAATGGGGGAGAATGTTCATTCACAGTGTTTTCTTACATGACGCAGAAATGGAAGAACTGCTCAAACAACTGCTAAAAACTTTGCTGACCAAGCTCTGCACTTGCCAAGAAAAATCCAGCTGAAAGAAAAGGCATTTCAACTACAAATTAATATTGGATGTTACTCTCTCAGAACAAGCAATCCAAGATAAGAACTGAGAGAGAACAGTGTTACGACTTTGCAAAATTAGCATGACGTGATCTAATTCAACTTCAGTAGAGCTAGGTTGGGCCACATGCCCACAGCAACATGAGTCTAACTGCTACCTGTCAAAAGTAGTAGCTGAATCAAAACTTTCTATTACTACCTTAATTAAACTGACCCAGTCATGCACTTTAATAATTACATGGTTTAAAAATGGTAGCTTTCCTAAGCTACATTTCCACAGAATTCTATGAGCACTTAAAACCAGACACATATGTAGCAAGAAGCTGGCCAAGAAAGGCCAAGATGGTACAGTGAGAAGATAAATCAATCTATCAGTAGTTTAGAATAAAGAAACACCAGCTTCTTTTATTGCATGAGGCAGCAGCTTCTTTGTAACCAAATTTCAGTGCTCTTACGTAATACAAGTTTTTAGGTTCTTCAAAAGCACAGCCACCATTTGTTGTTAAGAGGAAAAAAACACCTACATTGTTTCAACAACAGTATGAACCAGCAATGCTCAGCTCTTGTTGCCAAGGAATTTTCCCATGCATCCTGCAAACGCATTACCCGCCATGCAAAGATGTATACTTAACACCCAGTTGCTGTGAGATTAATTTACGCACAGTGCCAGGAATGCAGCCTTGAGGAAAAAAAGAAACCATAATTAAAAATGGCTTTGTTTTTTTGATCCTGATGTTATTTTAACTTCAATGATTAATTACAACAATATATCTATGACCCATGAGGAAGAACACTTATCTCTGTTTAAATGATCATTACAAATGAATGAAGTTACCTTCAAATTAACTCAGAATTTGGAAAGTATTCTGTAGACACAAGGAGCAGGTAGCTTACAAGAGTCTCAAAATAAATGCTGGACAAAGACAATTGAGTAAATAAATTTCAAAACATTTACCCAAAGAAATAGCTGGCTCTTTTAAAGTGGAGTTAGAGGGTATATACAGATGCTTACTGAACGTAAGATGGTGGAGCTCTTTTTGTGAAAACAGATGTAAGAATAATGAATCTACCTGGGGTAATTTCTCAAAGCACGAGAAAGTACTTCCACCCACTCTGACTGAAAAGTGAGAGCTGAGGATGCAAGCTAATTCTGAAACTTCTGCGTCTAAGTAGCCCTAAACTACACAGGTAAAATCTTCAGATCTGAAACGAATACCAGGCTACTTCTGCTAATTCAGGAATCAGCTAACCGAATCTTTTCATTTTTAATATCTCAAGACTGTGGTCTCTAGACTACACAGCATCCTGCAGCATTTGCAAAATTCTATCTGGAGGGACAGCCAATCAACTAATAACTACTTGAATCTTTCCAGGTTACTTTTAAGATAGAACAAAATAATATTACGACTACTCAAATGTATGACTGCCTACCACCTGCAAATTAAGAAGCGGAAAGGATTAAAATTAAGGCTTCAAAAACCAGTTCGACCTCGACCTTATTTGTCATGTTTATAAATGTTTTCTTACAAGATAGGATGGATCTTCCGTATTTGTGTTCTGACAAAATGAGAATTAACCTACACAAAAAGAACGTACTCCATTCCATGAAGATATGGTTATGATACAATTTTTTTTTATATCCTAAAAGACATAAAAATTAAGCGTAATTTTTGTGAGAAGACTTTGTGAATTTTATGAGAACAATGGTTTGTTGCATTTAACATGTCTAAAAATTCTAATTAACTTCTAGTCTTGAAACATCTATATTCTAGCTACATCTTTCAACGAGCTACTGTTATTTGTCCTGTGTAACAACCAAGTGATCATACAAATTCGTATTTTATTCTTTTTTGGGGGATAGCTTTATCTCAAGAGTTTAACAGTTTGCACAGATCCTACAGATTGACTGTTGGCTGAAATCATTAGGCTTCATACAATTAACCACATACTATTCAAACATGCCTTGAAATTTATAGCATCATCAAGATAAATACAGTTCTATCAGTCCAAGAAGCTTATTTTCTGTCATTGAAGATCTTTTCCACATGCAATATTTTTAAAATTTCATTAAAGAAATATAGGTGAATATGTATAATTCAGAGGTTATACTGAAATAACGAGAAAATTTTCCATAGCACTTGTGCAATAACTTTGTCCTCAGTATTGAGGGCAGCATCAAAATGGGTTTTAGAAAGAGTTAAGAGGGCTGGGAAAGGGACAGTCAAACTCCAGTTCAGAGAAACTGCAGGAGTTTATGGGGAAGCCTTTTTCCTCGTTCATACTTCTAACTTTCTAGAACATCTGCCTCCACAGTGCTGAGTGCGTATGGAATTTACACTGCCAGAAGCAGCCCAGTCTCCAACAAATGCAGCAGTAGAGTTTTATAAATAAAGTATCAGAATAGTAAATAAGGCCATCCTTCATGCTGGAACAGCCAATCTCCATCTCTAGCACAGCCAACACAGGCAAACAACTGTGTCAGAAAGCAACCTACTTTGCTTATGTCTAAAACAAAATTTGCATATTATGAAAATGGGAGGCAACACAATAACATAAAACAGTTTCAGTCAGCAGAAATGTATGCTGCAACACTCAATTGCAGCTGGGTGAATTGAGGACTGTGTTACACATTTAATATGCTTTTCCTCTCACTTTGCAAGTCAGGCTAGACTTTTTTTAGTATTAGAAGTTCAATCTAAAAATTATTTGGAAATGTTATCATGAAATAAATTAATTCAGACCGTAATTTTTACTCTTAGAGAAGCACAAACAAGTTGTTCTATAAAAACTTTATCTCCCTACTGTGGAGGATAGATAGGGAAAAGGAACTACATGCTTTTTTTCCTTCCTGTCTGAATTTCCTGCACAGCAGTAACACCAGTCGTATTTGAGGAGCTCTATCACACAGCTATTACCAGAGTCAAGCAGTATCTGTTCTGTACAGTACTGAGCTCTGACAAAGGTTCCAAACAGTGATGCTTACTGTACAAATAGTATTATCAGACAAAAGGTGCCATACATCTTGCCATCTCACTTTACCTGGCGCATTTTCCCAATAAAAGGTTACTTCTCTTTTTTTCCTCATTAACATGCCAGGCCCTCATTTTGCCCAAAATTGCTTATAAAAACTCTATCCTACAACTGCTTTTGAAGGCATCAACATCATCACTATGCAAATTCTTTGAATTATCATTCCTAAATACAAACTGCTTTTTTCTTGCTGTAAATACCATCCCATTAAAGTCATCTTCATTTCACAAACCACTTTCCTATGACAAAGAACTTTCAATATGCTGAAGCAGTTGCATTACCATTTACAAGCCTGCCACTATTCAATTTCTCCTTCACAGTTTGTATTTAGAAAAGGCTATCCGGAAGTTTACATTAGGTTAAACAACTGTGTTTCTTAATGCTTGGAAGGCAGCATCACAGAGCGTGTGTAAGTCATGACCCTCATTCTGAAATACGAGGTTAAGGGGTTAATATATTGATTTGGATAATATATTGATTTGGATCAATGCACTGTGTTCACTTTATAATAAATAAAAATATAGATAATCTAATTTGAATGAAAACTAAATTGCTCAAACTAGTACTCTTTGATTGCTAAGTCAAAGTTAATCTCAAGGTATACAAAAGAAAAGTCAGATTTCAAAGGACTATAAGACTGTTAAAATCTATGCGGCCTGACCACTTTCTCTTAGGACTGTTCCATGAAACAGAACTGAATAGATGTGGCAGACTTTTCAAATGTGTCGTAACTTTAATGAACTTCCTAGCTCGTTTTTAAGTCAAGTCTGAATTCTTCTGAATATCCCCACAGGCTTCTGCAGTTAGGCACCCAAACAACCAACCACCCAAGATTAGAGAGCATTTTAGTAAACATAATATGCATTCAGCAATTTCCTAAACAAATACTTGTAAGCATTTAACTCATTCTTTGCAGAGCACCATGGAATAAATAAACACATTAAACTTCACATGGAAAAGATCTGTTTGGTGTTTCTGCTGCGTTAGAAAGGTCACGTTTCATATTTTACAGTGCACAAAAGAAAAATCATTCTCTAAATGACTTCAACTATGAAATGACAGAAACTGAAACCTCTGACTTACTGTAAGGCGTTGTATCAGTTGGGTCAGGAGGTGGGAAGTTTTCAGTGAAGTTGACATTACATAAGTCAGTGCTACAACAGCAGAACCGATATGTTCCATTCTGAATCAAGGAAGGGGTGGTTGTAACTATGCACTCCTCAAAGTGACACTCCTGTGGGTCTCCTATATGAGACCAGCATCCTGTAAACAGAGGTAAATTATAATTATTCTTGTATAGGGGGCATTAAATTAATTAAATTAATTTTATTGCATGGACAATTTAAGCACACCTATAAAAATCAGTACCATATAATACTGAATTACATGATGCAATGGAGCAGAAACAGTTATCATAATTTGTTTCATGATTTCACTACTATCTTCTAAACAACAACTGATAATTTCTTTCAGAATCTGTGATAGACAAGGAGAAGAAACAGAGGCAGTGGTACAGATCAACATTAAAGGTGTTTACCCCAGTATGACAAAACCTGAGTTCTTGAGCATTCTAAGCAGATATATCCTATTCCCCACTTCTCTAATACCAAGACAATACCACTACCATCTGATCCACAGCCAAGGCAAAACTGTAACTTAGTTGTCTTCTTACAGCTAGAAAACAAGACCACATCAATAATTTGGTGCTTCTGGCACAACTTCTAACAATTCCATCCTTCTCATTGTCAACTGGAATCTTACTGGAATCTTCTACCACAACTTATTTCCTGCGTAGTGCGGGCTTTGTTTTTCTACAGCAATTGTCCCTTCTCAAATACAGCCAATGACAGTTAAGCACTGTTTATGAACAAGTGCCTGGAACAGAAGAAGGCAGAGTAGGGGCAGAAGCAAGCAACCAAACTGAACTGCACATGTTTGGTCACTGGTTTTCATTCTGTTCATACGTTATACTACATTAACTTGTACCCAAATAACCTAGCAGAGTCCCTGAAAATGGAAATCAAAGCTCACCTTCAGCAACTGCATGACATTCCACCCTTTCCTGCCATCATGCTCTCAACAAAAGAATAATGAATTAAGAAACAGTATGGCACAGTTTTGTTCTAGAGCTGCAGTTCCCTTTGTTAACAAACATCCAATCAACCCGAATGTACGTTTTTAAAAAGACATTCACTTTTGAATTTGTCATAATATCAATAAGTATACTAAAGTACACTCAAGACAGTTATCTTCCTCTGGACGTCCTAAGCAACGAGTAATATGAGTTTTATTTCCTTTAACTGTATACCGTGCTCTTTAATCTCTTTCAGAAATAGTTTATTTCAAAAAACTTCCTGTTCATTTTCAAAATTGCTAAATGGGAAGTCTAATTACATTGCACAAACAAAACAACCAATTTTGCAGAAGAGCATCCTCAGATTTATTTGCTGCATCACAAAAAGCTGAAGAGTAGCAAAAACTAGTGCACTTACCACAAAATATCACATACCTTGCTTTACCAGATGTATGTCTCCTTCCCGTGTTTTTTCCCATAGTCCATAGCAGGTACTGCCTTTCATGCACAAAATGGTGCCATTCTCTTGGGAGATTCGGCTCTCACTGATCCCATGGTCCTGCTGATACGGGTCCTTAAATGCACACAGCCGCTCCTCACTCTGCGCAGCTTTAGACAAAGAAAGAAAAATATTTTTTGTCACTGACTTCATTCATAAAATTCTAGCTTTAATTACAGGAAGACTACTGTCTTCTGGAAACCTATGTTTCACAACATCATGGACTACAAATTTTCATTCTTTAAACTGTACTGCAACTTCAGGATTTTTATCCTGAAGTTAATTCTATAAAGAGGTCAGAAAAACCTCAGACGCTGTTTCAAAATAGATCTGCAAATGTTTGAAGAAAATTTCATTGCACAGCCTGCATCATTTGTTCACAAGAGTAAGTTATGCAACTGTTAGCTGGTTTCTTCTGCAAACACGAGTTACTTAATTCTTCCCAGGTTGTAAACTAAGCCAACCTTGTTCAGAGTGCCATCCAACCCAGTGCTACCTTAACACAGTGTCATGTTCTCCCTTCACTGATCGCTATTTTTTTTCCACATTTTTTCCATCTGTTGCACTGACTTCTTTTTCCTCAGCAGCCCACTAATTTGGGCTATTTCACACAACATTTATAACCACCAGCAGAAATACAAACAGCTGAGTGAAATCCATACACTCCAACCAACGAATCTGTGGAACACTGAGTGTATGTAAGAGCAAAGCTGTACAAAGGCTATCCCCACAGAACATCCAGCAGGAAGACCTTACGTACCAAAAGAGCACAAAAGTTAATACACATGATCACCTGAGAAAATCCTTGAGTTTTTTATTTAATTAAAAAAAAAATCACAGAGAGCACACTGATTTTAAGAATATTTGATTGACAAGCTTCAAAAATTGAGTATCCTAAAAAGTCAGATGTTTTACACAAAATTACTGTGGGAATTTTTGTTTATGTTGCCTTCAGTAAAGGACTCAACCAAGTTGATAGGCCTCTATCATCTTTTCTCTAGGGAGAAAAAACACATTCAAATAACAAAGTCTTTAGAAAAACAAGTCCAAGAAAAATAAATCCTACATTTGTAGTGAATATGTTATTTAGACTATTTTCATTCTTCACTAGGATATGATTTTATAAAATGCTTGGAAAATCAGATGTAACACAATAAATGTTATTCAGAAGTACAGCTCTGCAAAGACCCCATCTCAGATGCACTATGCATCTCAACGAGTAGACTTCATCCTGCTCGTAGACTCACGTGAAAGCATTGGGAGCAGAAAAATACAAGGTTGAGTAGGTAACAAGTGGTATTTTGGGAAAAGTGATTCTGAACTTAGAATAAAATTGTAGAATATTATTGTCAATTACTAAAGGTACTGGCTACCTGCAAAATAGTTCCTCTTTGAGAATTTGTTTTGTCATTTTGCAGCATCAACTCCAAAGATGAAACTCCTTGTTGAGTTTCAGCAAGGCAGACTTACTGCAAAAATGCTGTTTCATTGTACTATTGGTGCAGATGATTTGGTAACAGAAAGACAAAACGAGATCTAGATTCAGATATGTGTCTCACTTGTAAAGCTGCTGCTATTCATTGAAGAGTCAAAACTCAATATTCTCTTTTGCTGAGGCAACTATAAATAGCTATACTATCGAGAGAAGCCATCTGACAGCGACTCCTAGCTCATTCTGCAGCAGCAGTAATTAAAACAGCACAACTTAGTGTGCTTTTTAATGGTCTGGTGGGGTGTATATGATCAGTTGAGCAGGTCAGTTTAGTAGCAGTACAGCTCTCAGTGGACGTGACAGGAACTTCTTAATTCCACTGTAATTCAATCACTTGCAGCTCCACACAGCACTAACCTAGGCTACGCTATTCATCTGCCTTCCTATGCACTGATCAGTGTACAATTT
Organism: Centrocercus urophasianus; assembly: GCF_019232065.1. Lineage (NCBI taxonomy): Eukaryota > Metazoa > Chordata > Aves > Galliformes > Phasianidae > Centrocercus > Centrocercus urophasianus. The sequence continues at coordinate 11,439,246 of NW_024884756.1, read as the reverse complement.
ATCCTTTACATCTGCAACCTGAGCTTTGAGGTATTCATTCATTAAAAGCAGGAGCTGTACATTGAGAAACTCAGTTGCACAAATTTCAGATCTAACTCTTTCTTTCTAAATGAGTAGAATTAATTGAGTTACCGAGGACAAGAAGGTCATATTTTAAGATCCAGTATGTGCCGCCTCAAGCAGCCCTTGCCAGTAGCACGCAGTACTTTTATTCTCAGGAACAGCTGAGTATGCCAGGCGTGAAGCATCTGTCCTACATTCCCTGCTCCACGACTCAGGGCTGGACAAGAAATAATGTAGGAAAGGGTAGCAATCCACTACTGCAAGAGAACAGGAGCTAACTTTGAAAATCAGAAAGGAAAAAGATTACCATTGACATATAATTTTCAAGAAGGGAATAGGACAGAACCACAGGTTCTTATGAAACATGATGCATCTGCTCCAAGGGATACTATGAAGGTTTTTAAATCAGTTGAGTGCAATAGCAGAATGGGACGAAGGTCACTCGTGTTGTTGCTTGTTTACTGACTGCTCAAATAGCTACAGGATGAGCTTCCATGATTTGCCCTTATTGGGAAAAATAGATTAAAAAGAACTGAATGTACAAAACAGATTTGATTACCAAAATCAGGCAGATTTGGTTATCAAAATTCTTTTTTTTTTTTTGTTTTTTTTTTTTTTTTTTTGTTTTGTTTTTTTGTTTTTGTTTTTAATTATAATTTTTGGGGGGGAAAACTAAAACTCCATGGAATTCCAAGAAAAGACCAGTTTCATAATACCTCAATTGATTAAAAAAAAAGAAAAAAAGAAAAAAAGAAGCTTTCTCTCAGAACTAAGCAGCAGGGAGTGGGGAATTATTGCTGTTGTTATCATTATTATTATTTTATTTTCCACAAACAAATTTATACGGTACAGCATGTCCTGAGGCACAGACCACTTCAACTACTATTTTTCTGGACTCTTCACTTTTCCACTTTTCTAGCTACCTATTAGCATCACATTTGAGAGGCAAGGGCTTGACGAAGCCACTTGTAAAAACACAAGTTGTTAACTGTTGTGCTTGATGCTGTCCAACTGCACACTACAGAAAACAATCATCACTACCAAAGGTTTTTCTGATAAGAAGAAAATGTACAACAATATCTGCAGAGGTAAGGAAAAGGTAAGCATGAGAAAACGACAGCATATAAGTGCCTGTCTTTATCAGTTTTCTAGCATGCCAATAAAAATGCAAGTTCACTTGCCACAGTTTAATGCCAGATGATCTCAGCGGGAAACTTTTCCAATGCTAATAAAGGTTACATACCCAAGAACTAGAGTTTTCACCCTGACCTCTGCACATTCATGCATCGATTATAACTGAGAGTAGCACAGCCCCTATGGGAGCAGTACCCACAGCAACACTCTGCTGAACTCTGCCCCTTCCCTGATGGCTTGGAACATCTGGGGAGCAGGAGTTTTTTCTATGGTCTGTGTAGGTTCATTGTTGCAGTTCTAATGCCACGGAGAATTGGGTGGGACATTCAGATCTCGAGAAACCATCCGGAAGAACCACAGAATAGATGAGTCACTTCAATTTCCTTGCACGGTTTCTGCACATTCCTGCTCTGGGAATCTGGTAATACAGTTTCATCTGCCAGTCATTGGAACAAGTCAGTTCCAAAAACTTTTAGTATCGGAAAACCTGAAGTCAGGCCCTGGAAGCAGTCACTAGCCTACATGAGTTTGCCTAAAACCTTCCTTCACCAAAAATGGAGATGCCACTATGAAAAAACACGAGGGTGCTGGGGTGTCTGTTCTAAGTCATATTTCAACAGAACTCTCAGTCTTCATGCACAATGCTGCTGCTCCTCTGCCTGTAGGCGTGCTCCTCGGAGCCGACCTTTTCTGTCAGCTTCAGTCTGCTCAGGGGCCAAGAGTCCAGCCAGGTGCAGGCTGAGCTGGGCCTCAGACACCTCTCTGCATCTTCAAACCAGTGAAACAAAGAGGCCATTTACAGGTTAAGCTAAGCATCTCCTCAGACTGGAAATGCCCAGCACTGCGCTCTACTAACAAACCCGACACCTAGCACCAGAGCAAGCAGTGGAACACGTTTTCAAGGTGTTGGTAGCACTGCTGAAGCCATTTTTCAGAGCTCTCCTCTTATTAAGAGATATCCCATAGCAACCCTGTGACAGCCCCCTTCATCTTTTTACTCCTGCACAAGCTAAGCATCATGAAAACAACTGCACTAAAACCATTCATTAGAGCAGTTGCTCTAATTAATGTGGAAGTCTGTAACAACTCTTTCATCGCTAGTGCTAAAACATAACAGAGAAAAAAATGCCAAATATGTGTATGTTCTTCCAAAGATTCCACACCTACTGGATCAAATGAACAACCTTTTTTGGTTGAGAAAGTGGGGTGGCGGGGAATAGTCCTCTGGAGAGCGTTCACTGTACTTAAATCAAAACTATCTGATCAATCAGTATGCAATAAAAGTAATAATTTCCATATTTCTGAAATTACAAAGAAAAGGAAGAAGTCACATTAAACGCTACTGCCAAAATGGGAAAAAAAACTTTTTTTAAAGTATGTAAGAAGAAGGATTTTTGAGGCTTTCATTGTCATTTAAAAAATGTGGGTTTTTTGTCACACAGAACTCATACATTCAGATCTTTTCTAATTCACTTTCAATAACACATGCAGTGAGATTTTCAAACAAATGACAAGGGAGTGCTTACATGTCATTAACCACTGAAAAATTTGCCATTTCAGACAACTGGAAATAGATGGGGCTAATGATGAAAGGGACAAAAGAGTAAAATTTGAACAACTAGTAAAAAAGATTTGAAATGCCTATTTTCCATTTCCCTTGAACTTGTGTGCCAAACTATAACAAAATAATTTAATAAAAATAATGAAGTTAGCTCAAAATTCAGTTCTCTCATCCAGCAGGGTTTTCCAACAAAAACAAGAATGAGAGGCACCATTCCCAAAAAGTGGAGCAAGCGCTTTACCTCCTTATCACAGAAAGGAAAAAAAAAAAAAGAAAAAAGTTGGTTTTCCCAGCCCATTTTACATTCCTATTTCATGCAAAAATGAACTTTACAAATCTAGTTTCAAAGTTTCATGTTTAAAACATGAGCAGCATTAAACCAGGTGCTCAAGTAAGAAACCTAAGGAACACTACGTGCACTCAGCTTTCTTGTCTGGTGTTGTTCCTGCTGCACCTGATGATTACACACACTGTAACAGACTTTTCGAAGACACCAAAACCTTACTGCCATATTCTGACAGAAGAATGGGGAATCAGACCAAGTTAAACTATTTCCCTAAGTTCCTGAAGGAAGTAAGAATTAACAATAGTTTCCCTGGACCATTCTTTTACTCCCACTATGTTCTGTAGAGGGACATAATTCTGGACAGCAAAGAGTTGAAAAAATAAAATAAAAATGAATTTACTAGTGTATCTACTGTGTCAGAAATCTTACATGCTATGAATATGATTCATCTACACTACAATGAATTTATACAGATGTATATGTTGCTGCTGCTTATAATATACTAATACGCTCATACTTCTGTGTTTTTGGAGAACATAATTACTGAAAACAATTACAGCAGAAATACCAACAGTTACAGGCATCCAACTGCAAATCCTTGAAACATGACTCATGTTTTTATTAATAGCATAGGAAGCCAGTTCCATTAGTATTTAATCAACCTTTCCTGTCCTTACATCTATTCAGTGCTGTATATGGAACTTGCATCAAATGTAGAGGGAAGGGGAAAGGAAGGAAATGCTACAGAGAATTATTTTACTCTCTGTTCTAATTGTCAGGATAAACACCAGAATTTTCAGCTCGTGATGTAGAAATCATGAATTAAAGAATCTGAGCTTGTTATCAGAAGATAGATTTGCACATAACCTTGGCAAACAGATTTGCTGGCATCAGAGACATATAGATGCCATTTTGTTAATTAAGTCCAACTGCAGTCGTGACCATGTAGGTGTGGAATTGGAAATTTAAAAAAAAAAAAAAAAAAAAAAAGGAAAAGGATTCTGAACATTTGCTTGCCTTTAATAGGATTTATTTAAATATAGGCCACTATGCATTCAACTGGGAACCTCATTAGGCTGCAACAGATTTTTTGAAATGATTAAGATTTTTTTCCTGTAAGTTGTCCTTTTAATTAGTGAGATTTTAATCAGAAGGGCCAAGACATACAAGTTCCTTTATTTTGATCCTGCCAGCTCTCTGTGAAGTTCTTTTATGTGTACAATCCAGGGCAGCATCTTCACCCTAGAGGCTGGGTTATGAGATAGCACATGTCCTCAGAATGCAAGCTAGCAAAACAAAGGTGATTAAAATACCACCTGAAAGTATATCAGGAGGCTCCTTTGACAATATCTTTTCAACTACTGACAGCTGTGTTCTTACGTGATGTAGGGAGAAAAAGAACCTTGAAGAAATCATTACCAAGCATGTTCTTCACTAATGCCTTTTTCATCTTTTTCTCCTTAGAGAGACTCTAACTACAAATAAATCTGAACGTGTACACACTTGCAGGAAAATGTCACATGCAGACTTCTTTTGAAACTAGATGTTCTTCTGCACACCATCTTTAATACTCATGAACTGGGATGAAAAAAACTGAATTGATTGTGATCTTCCCCATAGTTATGCTTCCAAAATACTGTTTTGTAGCACATTTGATTGAATATGCTGTAGAATTCGGGATTGACTGGTCAGGAAGGGAAGCAAGCTTCCTGCTTGAGAGCTAGGAATGTGAGCGCAAAGGTCTAAAACCAACATAAATGGCCTGGGGACTTTTTGAGTAAGAGGTCATAAGCAGCACCATGTAACACCCAGCCAGGAAAGCACAGACCACTGACTTAGGGGAAGATCTGTTCTAGAGGCTCTCATCATAGGCTGCATAAACACAAATGCTGTATTCATATTCTAAAGAGAAGCAGTAAGAAAGAAGGGAAACTTGGGAGGAAAAAATACAGAAGGAAATCCCAGGAGGGAAGCAGGAAAGTAAAGGTGCCTCAGAAAGTTACACTTGCAGTTACAAACTTTTGTCTCCTAAAAATGTGAGGAAATAAACACCACAATCATTACAATTTCCTCCAATGTCTTACAGGACATAGTATGTACCTCAAGATACACTGAAAAATACATTATGACAACAAACCCCTGACAGTTTATACTTAACGTTAAAATCTGGAATAATCTATTCACAATATTGCACGTTCCTAGTCTTCACTGACAAAAGTTATTTTGGTTTTCTCTGCTTTTGCTGTACAACATATCAGTTTCAAATGCTGGCAATTACATGAAGCCAGGCTTTGATTGAGGACTGGTGCCAAAACTAAAATGACTGCTAGCACTGATATCAATTTTCAAGTGATGAAGTAACTGAGCACACATATGATTAAATCATTTATGCTTGTTGTAAGACCCTTTTCTATTAAAATCATTTGACACCAGAAAATTCCAGTGCCTTTTTTTCTGCACTTTGGTCTTTCATTTTCCTCAATCTAGTCTTTAAGAAAGTAAGCAATTTTAAAATCTCTTTTCCCTTTAGCTGCTTCCTAGCACAGTGTTGTCTGCTGATAAACACTATCAGCAACAACAGCGATGCCAACTTTTCCCTGTTGTATTCTTAATCAGTCCTTGCACAAACTGGTAATACCAACTGCATTCAGAAGTACCGGCGGTCTGCTGCCTTCAGGTGACTAAAGGAATAAAACAGAACCAGGTCACTTGGCAGCATAATGTATACAAGCTTCACAGCTTGTTTCCCACTCAGGCACCATCACGGCAGCACACGAATCGTGGCCTCCTCTTGAACTGGGCTGACCCAGAGCAAAGAGACTCACCGCCAGCCTGCCCCCAACACACATTCTCTTTGCAGCCCGCCTTCACCATACAAGGGATTTCATGAATTACAACTGACATAAATAGGGAAGCATGGATTGGCCAAAAAGTACATAATTCAAGTTCTTCAATGAAGGCCTTGCTCTCCCTTCCCTCAAATTTACTCTAAAAGGAAGCGCTACCTTAGAAGGTCCCAGCTTAAGTGAGAGCAGCCCTGAGGGAGAGAGACAGGACAGCAGAGATTTACTGCTAGCAGCTGACATTATGCAGTCCACATACATCGGCAGACTTTAAGCAGCAGGTAGCTGAGCTTACTGTCCATGCACTCTTTCAGTGCATTTTTTCCTCAACTTTCTAAATGTTTCAGAGGACAACCAGACCACTTTGCCATGCAAACCCCACGTGAGTCATGAACTGCCACAAAATTTGTTTTGATCCACCTAGCATGAGCACAGGATACAGTGATTAAACTGCCTACACAACAGTCGCAAGAAAGCTAACGATACCTGTGTTCCAGCATAAAAACTGATGAGGCAAAAATCAATCATCTTAAGCAAATTTGAAGCAGCAGCAGAGTTAATACTGGTTCGTGGTTTACATCATGAGGCTTTGGCATTTTTCATTTGGCACAAGAACGAGATCAAGCTGAATCTAACAAAGAGATATCACATTGACTCAGCCAGGGTCACAGGAGGATACACTAGAGAATTAAAATCAAGTATCCTAAAGTCTAAATGACAGCCCTATCAACATGTCCTTCTATTACCTCTACTTTGCCCTACCTCCCTTCACAACTTCTTCCAGAAAATACATGTCTGAACAAGAAGCTACAGTCCTAGATGATTCTTTAAGCTTCTGTTGTTATGCACTGCTGGTATACACTGAGGACATACATTTTTACTGTAAGTCTGTTTAGCTCAGTAGGTTCCCCCTTCCATCTTCTTTCCCTATGCTAACTTACCATCAATTTTTCACAAGCCAATGAAAAGGAAGTGCATGCAACAAGCAGGTAGTGGAGGAATGCCACCAGTCTGACCAACATGAAATTCCTAGTGTATCAGTGGCTAGCAGTGAAAAGCTGGCATGCTAAAAAAGATAATGTTATCTTGACTCAATGATGACACTATACTGACAACGTTCAATCACAGTTTTTCACTTAGAGGCTTTGCATGTATTTGCATGTATTTGTTCAGTTTTTCTTTCATACTTTTATTTATTTTTTGCAGTGTTTAAGAAATAAAATAAAAACCATAACATGTTAACATTTGCTTTCATTGCCTCAAAATACTCAGATTGCAACTTACAGGCAGCTTACAACAATTTCCAAAAAACTTCTCATTCCCTATTAAAGCACATTCAGCCCGCACATCCTGTGTGTCAATGCATGGATCCAAGACTACTCAAACAGCCTTTTGAGAAGTTGTCAAATCTCACAATATTGGAAACTACAAAACTTAAATGGTTAGACTATTAGATACTGTGGAAGTATCAAATCAGGGAATACGTTTAACACTCACTTCTGAAGGAGACTAAATATATTAGTGGAGGACAACACAAAAAGAAATTGCTCTGGAGTCCTACTGCTTGCTTTTTGCAACAGTCTTAAAGCTTTAACCGAATTTGAAGAAGCAGATTTGCTGGGAGGTGTTCAAACCAAATGTTTTCACATCGAATTGTCCAATCTGCACAGCCTTCTGCTCTCCCATCACCTTATCTCAAGATGAAGCAGTTGCTTATCTTATGAGCTGATAGGAATCGTAGTCTGCGCATGTACATCAATCAGCTCAGAAAGAATCTACTCAAGTGCTCACTATGTTGGTCAAAAGAAAACGGTATAAGTAAATAACAAAAAAAGGTTTTGTAAGCCAGCTTTAATACATAACTTCAACATTATGTAAGTAGGTCTTACAACACGGATTCAAGGCCATTTAAGCCTAGATTTGCAGAAAAAATGGGGAAGTAAGTAGCTGGCTTTCACTGACTCCATGGGATTTTAGACATCCAACTCCTCCAGGCCTCCTGGAAAAATCCCAGCCTACATTAATCTTCTGAAAGCGTGAAACAGCACGTTACAGGATTTAAACAAACCTAGCATTTTTTCCTCATCTCTTTTCCTTTCTTTTTAATATTATTCACTTCCTAAATAACTATGTCTGTATTCAGAGAAAAGTAAGAATATTAATGTTTCTGTTAAGCAATTATGTCAGAACAGAAAACATCACAGCCTTAGACACACATAATCTTGTCCACTGGTCAATGTCTACTCACAGAGCTGAAAGAGCCTGGATTCTTTATCTTTGCCCTAGACTGGAGTTCAGGGATTTTTTCTGGGTATGAGTGTCTGGCTTCTGTTTATCTGGGCTGTCAAACTGAAATATTTGCATGGAATAACACAGGAAACTCTGCAGCAAAAGCAACAGTAAAGCAAACTAATGATGTGGTATTTCTCCCCAAAATAAGATGTAACAAACTTTCCAGAGCAAAATCCATTATTTTAAAGTCTATTTCAAATTGCACTGAAAAAAGCCTGTTACTGGGTAGTGCTTATGGCCATGTGGCTACATTCACTTTCTTTGTAAGCTCAGATGCCTTTTCCTCTGGGTATATTATGACAAAGATTCTCTAGAATATTTTTCAGTATCTTCAATTTGGAGCAAGATAATATCCCTACTGTCTGTCCTTCACAGTATGTTACAAAAGTTCTCCATATAGCATTTGTAGGAAGTTTACACTACTGGTGATATATTGAAACATCTGAAAACAGGGAAACTTTCTGTGATTTGAATGTACAATGAAATTAAGATCCAAAAAAGTAATTGTATTTTGTCCTCAGTAATACACATTACGTTACCTTTTGGCTGACTACAGAAATGTAGTCTATTTGGCTCTGAAGTCTTAAACCGTCAGACAAATGACAAGAGAGCAGAAGGCAGAAACAAGCTTTCATGCTGCTCTGCTTTCCAAGTGTGCCAAGGCTCTCAGTTTTTTTGGAATTCCACAAAAATATACCTGCCAGTTCAAAAACTCTCAAGCCCTTACCTTCAAGATAACTTGTTGGTGTGCCACAAAACATCCCACAAACCATCAATACAGCACAACTACTCCCCAGGTCCCTTAGACATAGCCAATGTAAGATGAAAGCTGACTTACAGAGCGCTAATGAGGACTAAGGCTGCAGGCTGCTGCAAGAACTGGGACCCACTTCAAACATTCCTGCACCACCTTTCTCACCTGACAGGAGGTACGGAAAGAACTGCGAGCTCAAGATACTTATGTATCATGTGTTTGTTGAAATGGGCAAAACCAGAAAACAGTGACCTCTGACAAACCCCAAAGTTACCAGCCCTCTGAACAGAGGCATCGTTCATATATTTCTTGATGTTACGTTATGGTGTTAGAAATTCATGGCCACAGCACTAAACTATCTAAAATAGATTCATGTATTTTCTTTATGCATTGTTTCATATTTAAATCTTCCTTATACCAATAACTACATCAGCCAAGAGGATGATAAAAGCCAACTTTAGCAAACGTTCCACAGAGATAAAAGTCAGCATCAAGTAAAAACAAGCTTTTCCTTAATTTCTGGCTTCTAAAGCTGTGTAGTTAAAAAGGGAACAGCTGGTACATGCAGACAAACCAGTGCTGAACACACTCATTTCAAGGATTTCCTGTCTGTGGAACTGAAGTACTGTGGCTCATGCCACAGAAACAAACTTCAGGGCAGAAGGAAACAAAACAAAAAAAGCCACTAATTTTTCACAAAGGTAAGTTTGCTTTCAATGATCCTAGTTGACTGTTCTGTCATTTCAGTTTTCTTCCATTTGAAGGTCCTTGCCCTTAGCTGATGGCTTTACGCCTGTCACAACTGCCCCCCGTACCAGCATTCCCAGGCTAATGGCATGTAACATGGAAGAGAGAGTGCTCCAAAACACAGACACCTAAAGAGAAGGCTGCGATCCATCTGTTTCACATTTTCTATTACATACATGAGAATGGTGACTACAGCTATGCTCTCAAGACCATCCTAAGCCCACACCCCGCTCAGATAGCATGGGTTAAAACATCTTGCAAGATATAAGAGCAGAAAACATCAAGTTTTTGAGGCCATTAGCAAGTGAGGCCACAGCCCAGAATGCACAGGTGGTGAGCAGAGAGACCCCTCGTAGGGGCTGCCCCACACACCGCCCAGCTCCCCGCCACAGGCACAGGGATTGTCCATGACCTCTGGAGTTCACACACGTTCTGAACTAGATGTGGTCTACTGGCAGGAAATAAGCACAAATAGCATCTCGGCTATGGGAAGAAGAAGGAAGCAACAAAGACAAACCTTATCTAACAGAAAAAAATACATATTTTTCCCCTCCAAACTTTTGGCTTTTTTGAAAGACCTTAGCCTTCTGGTATACAGGAACACTGGACAAGTATTACTTGTTTGGTTTAGATGGCTCTAGAAAGAAAACTTCAGTCAAATATGTTGTCAGCCACTATGAACGATATTAATAGTTTATGAACTGAGTAAGTCAAACTTTTATATTTAATTTGAAGTAAAAACATTAGAAAGCAATGTAACTTGCAACAAACCTTTAAACAGCAGCTTAAGAAATTCAGATCAGACTTATTAATTCCTATACTTTCTTTTGAGCAAGCTGGCTCTACTCCGAAAATTAGAGCATAACATGGCAAAACATGCTTTCACATGTATTTTTATGTTCAACTATTTTGTTTATGAAGAAACATTAATACTCTAATATAAGCATCATTTGTATAACGGAAATCCTATTTGCAACATCTAACTAATAGATCCTGATCTGAGTCTGAATTACTTGACATGGTGATTAGCCAGATAAGAACTATTTCTGGTGATTAAGTTACAAATCCTTCCAATGTTAAATGAATTTAAGTCCTTTTTTTTTTTTTTTTTTTTTTAACAAACATTTTTAGAATATGGCATTAAAAAAAGGTCCACAAGCACAGTGAAAATAAACAGCTCATAACCTGAACGTTTTAGAGTCTTAAGACAACAACTAATTTATTCCACTAACTTCACCAAACACATTAACAGGATCAGACAGGTTTTCAGAATCTGAGACAAACTAATACTGCAATCAAAGTATTAAGAAACCTGCTGCCTCCGTCCCATCACAGCTGATTATCATAGACTATAGATGGCTGCCTCATTTGGAAAGTGTTTTCACAAATACCCCATTGTTGAGAAAAGGGTACATCAGAACAATATTACACTAACTAATTATACATTAAAAAAGGAACCTTAAGAATATAAATTACGTGCACTTTTGGAAAGTGTTATGAACTGCATTTACAGTGAAAGCTGACAAAATGAACAAGCAAAGAGAAATACTGAACTGTCAGGCTGCACAGTTAAAGTTTGACTTCTCAATCTTTTCCCCAAATCTCACCAAAAATAAAACCAATGCCAAACTCCTACATGCTAGGAGACTCTAGGATACAATAATGGAAAGACTAAAACTGTACTATTTGGAAGATGCAGATTTGTATTCAAAATGTTCTCAAATGGTTTTTCAGTTCAAGTGTAGAAAAAATGGTAAAATTTAAACTCCCAGTACCCCTCAACAAATGAAGTATCTTTAATATTAAGAACTGTTCAAATACTATGACAGCACCTTAATGCCCAAACACCCCTTAAGGTTATGAGAACTAATTCTTGTTCTGCCAGGAGACTGTGCTGCTGGTGACCAGGAAAGCAGCAGAACCCAGCATTTAAGATACTCAGGTGTTTACAGCACTGCTAACAAAAAACAGGAAACATCTTTAGATTTCCTGCTAACATCTTACACTTCAGCGTCATCTTCTTTCAACATTATCTTTATGAGTTGCAACACTGGTAATAGCAGAATGATTGCATCACTCCAACTTGATACAACTATAAAGGAAATTTGCAATTTATTAACTATAAAGAAAATTCAGATGTGGAAGGAAATTATATTAGTGATTCATTTGTCCGGTAACTTCCCCCCTTTCAGATGATGCCGAAGCAAACCCAAGACCAAGAACCAATTGAATTAATGCCTCCGGTAGGTAATTTTAATGGACCATAAAACTGTATCTTGCTATCAGAAATATAAATGTGCTATTTTTTTTTGCTGTGCATGGTTTGCTTTGACTAACACTGGCTTGGTCTAAATCATTTGGAATGAGATACTGAATCCTAGGACTCCAGGGGGAAAAACAAAGTCATCTTGATCATATTTCTACCTGTTGATATGGATATGGCCCTCATATCTCAAAAGAAGCAGCTAAAGTCATAATTTCACAGTCAGATGAGAAAAAATTGCGGGTAACTGCAGGAGTATAAATATGCACCAGTTACTTATTCAAAGTATGGCTTTCCAGAAATCTCTTATATTAGATAGCTTATTCTTCCCTTCCTTGTTTCTTCTCTAGCTTGTCTTCTTTCCCTCACCTTCTAGAGATTTAAAAGTCTTTAAACATCTTCCCAGGAGATGAAACAACTGCCATTCACAGTTTGTAAGTGCTCTGCCTCAATGAAGTAGGGTAGTCGAAAGAAGCTTACCGGAGATATTATTATTATTTTTTTTTTTTAAAGTAAAAACAGCTGAGGATAAAAGTTATTTCTCTAAGTCTTATTGTTGTCTTTATGCTATTTAAAAGGTAAATCTTTCAAGCTTGAATTTTTTTATTTTTTTTTTAAACTCCTATGTAAAAGCTTTTGGAACCCTTCGTCTTGATCCATCTATACAAGTAAAGATTGCCAAGAGGGTCTACAAAAGACTTAATTCTGAGCTTCATTAGCAACTCCACTTTTATAAGCTATTTTGCTTCTGCTTTTATTCTTCTAAATCATAGTTGCATGTCAGTGAGGACAATGAAGACAAGTAAACAGGAAATAATTTGATTCATGTGGGTTGTAATGTTACCTAGTCACTGTATTTTTCAGGGACCAGAAAATACTAACAGAAGTTGAAATGAAGAAACTCACAATAACAAAGTTAGCTTGATTTCAGAAAGCAGAAAAAGCATCTCAAACTCAGCTTCATTATTTTTTCCTAATTAGTGTGACGCAAGTTCCCTTTGAGGACACTGAACTGTGAAGTGTGTATGACATTGGTGCTGATGCAAAATTGGAAGTAAAATAATGAAAATATTGGCAAACAAGTAAATCTGTTCTCTGTAAAAGGAAGAATAAAACACAAAACAAGAAAAAAAACATAGGTCATGTTTAGGGTGCAACCATTCTCATCTGTGACAGAAGGCGTGAATGCCACTTACAGGGAAACAGGAGCATCTCATGGACAAAACACAAGGAATTCTGTTCAGAACTGGCTACAATTTCTCTACACAGCTAAAGAGTACATAAACTACAGAAAGTCTTTCAGCAGAAAGCCACCATTCCCTTCAGCTGAATTCTTCTCAATCCACTATTAAGCTACATAAGGGGGGGGGAGGGGGAGAAAAAAGAGAGAAGGTAAATGAAGTCCTAAACAAAAATCAATTTTTCTATATCAAAATCAAGTTTGAGGGTATTTTCAACATTATAGAAGAACGTTCACCAAACATGACAGCTCACAGATTTTGCAAAATTACTGATTTGTAACTGAAAAGATACAGACAATATAAATGAAGTACAACAAAACTCAGCAATCTCTGAATACACTCATAGCATACCATCAGAGCAGTATTTGGACTTTGAATGCTACTGAAAACATGAGTGCAGGATCTGTCTCATAATATTTAAATGTACATTCTCCTCTCCAGTGCAGAGTTCATTATTATGTTCCCTTCTATTTTGCCTTCAAAGCCTTTGAACAGTAAGGTGCCCTCTCCATCTTGTCAATCATATGTAATGGGAAAAAGAACATCTTGATCCAAACAGTCAAAACAAAAGTTCTTATCTTATTGTTACTTATTACCTCATAGCACTTTTTCTGTCTCCCTAAACTATGCCATCTACCATTTTCTTTCTGAACAGGTCTCATTTTTTCATCATACTTCCATCTTTGCTTTCAAAGCCCTACCACATTCAGTCTCTCACTTGTTTTTCCATCTGTCATTTCCTTACTGTTCCCCTATGATGCATTTGACAGCAGCTGCCGGTTTCTTCCACAAGTCACCTTTTATAGGTCACTCTCTGCATGTACAGTATGGTTTCTAAGACTGACTGCCAAATCACCAAGTCACTCGATACCTTTCATTCAATTCTATCACAACTTATATCTATCATGTGGAAATGAGTTCACTCCCTTTTCTAGCCATCAAAGAAAAAGCATCAACAAAGCCCCCATGCTGATGTGTGTTAAACTGAACACAGCTTCTGTGTTAGTGGCTTTGGCATTCTTCAGCCTGAGACCTCACATCCCCATTTGGGCATTACTGCCCCTGGTCATTACACCATGCCTTTGCTTTGAGTAGAAAAACTGGGACAGGGATCAATTCATGGTTTCAAATGAGAATGCACTGAAAATGGGAGACAGTTCGGAATGGTCCTTTTATCATTACATTGCCTATTACTAAGAAATGTTTATCAGTCCCTATCGTTCTCTCATTTCATGAGTAACACTTCTGTATCTTCAAAATCGGGGAAAGTACGATAAGAATCAGGGCCTGCAAGTATTCACCAAATGAGCACAGTGCTGCACGTCCATCCATGGAGATTTCTCCCACATTGGTTTGTTCCTACCTGCACTGAAATGCAACAATCCCCTCCTTAACCACATTTGCTCTGTAGCTCAGATGGTGAGAGAAAAAAATACTTTTTTTTATGCTCAGTCACACAGAAAAGTATAGCACAGTTGCTATTTTCAACTTGTTTGACAAAAAAAGTTAAGACCTCCTGGATACTAATTTCTAAAGAGAAATGAGTGAAGGTAAAAGGCAGCACAACCGCTCCAGCTGACAGCAGAGACTCTTCAGGGGAAAGGAAGATTACCTCTAGGTGCCTCCTATTCAGTACAGCACAAGGGCTTTCAGAGGAGCCCTGGCAAGCAGGCCATACAGAACCCTGGCAAAGCTTCTCCCATCACCGGATTTAATCCCCATTTCTCACCATACAACATTTTAGTATACACACTTCAACATTTACACTTAGCTTAGACCGTACTGAAGTTATTTAATTCCAGTCAAGTGCCAAATACCAGTGTTACCGTCAGATAACGTCAGGGCAGACACTGGGAAACACTGCGACATTCCACTCCTTTTTGGAGCAGCCATGCTGGAGTTGCAACAGAGACCACTTGGACAGGGGAACAGGCGAGGAAATGGAAGAAGAACATGAAATGTCTTGCCATGCTGTAATCTAAAATAGGAAATAAGCTCCTTGTAGCAGTGCCTGTTTATAAAGCATTACAAACAATTGAATTCCCTTGGGATCTATGCACACACCCCTAACACCTTCTTCTGAAGCATAAACTAATCCTACTCCAGCACTAGTAATATCTTAAAGGAATTTAGATTTTTTTTTTTTTTTTAATTAAAAAGAACTTGCTTTTGGCAGCAGGAGAAACAGAACATTCTTTCCATTTTATACAGTTTTCCCGATATGCATATATTGATTTAAAAGATTCCACACAAGCCACGGTTTAAAGCTAAATGAGTCCTAGGCTGTCAACTTTTATTTTCTTAATCTTTACTTTTAATATGTGTTCAAAGAAAATAAGTTCTGAAAAACATCACTGCAATTACTATAGCAACTAGCTCTTGAAGTCTCCTTGATGCAGTGCTCTCAGATTCCAGATGGAACAAAATGCCATGTCTATCTTGCTTTTTATAAGGTGTCTCTCTCTCCTGCAAAGCCTCCAAAGACTAGCAGAGACAGCTGGTGCAGAATTTTCTCTTGCAAAGACCACACAGACTCAGATATATTCACCTATTTTCACAGTTCTGAAACAAAAATACAGTATCGTGACATTTGCACCCAAATGCCAGCATGAAGTGCCTCTAAAACAAGGAAAGAATTACAAAGGGTATTTATTCAAGTCCCTTTACAACCAAAGAGTTGCTGACCTCATTAAAGTCAGTGGCAGTTTTGCCACATATTTCAACGGAACCAGAATTGCAGCCTTCACACGAAATTTCTGCAGTAGCCCAGCTCTCTAACTCACAGAACTGCCTTCTAAATACTTCCTAGTGCTTCACAATGCCTGCTGCCTATGAGCTCTGCCTAACTACTTGGATGTAATTTGGAGAAATGGCTGTGCATCATTGAATCAAAGCCTTAAAAAGTAGTGAAATTAAGTATGATGGGAGCAAGAACAACCTAAAGATCTTTGTACTACTACAAACTGTAACTGCTATTACAATATTCAAGTAAAAATGAGCACTTCACCAAAATGCATCAGTTCTCCATTTTACTCCCACTGCAAAAAACACATGAAAAAAACAATGAAAATTTGTGACCGATTTCATGGCTTGGCATTCTAACCTGAAAAATAATTAGCAAGATGTACATTCGGTTCTCTGCTTGTAGAAGCCATCTCACAGTTCCAACATGAACTTCTAGTATTTATGCACCTTTAAAAAATGTTTAATTTTTAAAAAAATCTTTTTTTCTTTTTAAATTTCCTTTCTTTTTAGCACACGGCCTGAATTAAGTGGTGGGAGTATGGTATGAAGAGTGAGGAACCATCTACCATCGCTCACAGCAGGAACAGATGCCAGAGTTTTACATGACTTTTGCAAGCCTCACTTTCCAAACAGGAATATGGTTGTGTGCTAGCAATATGTTTATGCTCCGAAGTTTCAGCACTTCCTCCCTGTTTCACAGAAATGAAATAAGTTCTTCTCATGGAAAATTTTCTTCTTATCTCAAATTTCTGTTGCAGCTGAGATGGTTCAGTTACTTAGAGTTGAGGCAAAATTTTTAACTAGCACGTCCCCAAATACTTGGAACTTCCTCGGCAAGCCTAATAAGGAATTCAAGAATAGGAAAAATGGGAGCAGTACAAAAAATATTGGAGGAAATCATACAGATCAAGTAATTAATTAGCACAATCATGGTTACAGTTGAAAAATATTAAATGGAATACACCTACGTATTTCCTTCTAGAGTTCTGGGCTTCAATATTGAAATTCACCTTGGTTGACTCATTACGTTTCTGCAATTTCCAATGAATGTCCTGTAACGTGAAGTTCAGGTCTGAGAAACAGCTTAGCATTAGCAAAATCTAATCTGAAAGCAATCACAAGAGACTGATTCATAGCAATACTAACCAAGAACATTTCTTAAAATGTTGTCTAAATTTTTAAATCAAAATATCCAAACAAAAAACATTTTCTAAATTACATACATGGAAATTCAGTTACTGAATGCAAATCCAGACATGTAAATTTGATTACATGTTTCTGGCATACCATCAAGGCAGAGAAAAAAATGCTACATATACTTGTCTGGCTAATTTAAACTAGACATGATTCAGATCATAGCTATTCAGAACCTTCAAAACTTCAAGGAAAGCCACAATCTTCTAAACTATCAAATGCGAGGGATATATGTTATTTTGAAGCTATGAAAAAGATGAAGAACCAAAAAATTTGAGGATGTTTTGAATTTTTTTTTTGTACTTCAGATTATAAAATGCATCTGGATGTAGGAGCTTCTAACAATCATACTGGAAAAAATGAGTATATTTAGCTCTATAATAAAATTCAGACAGACATCAGAAACTCTGATTCAAATAGATATCTTCTTAGGGAAAATAGGTCTTGAAATATTCCAAATTCATTGAACAAAGATGTAACCAATTAAAAAGGACTGCACTTCATCACATTTTTCAATCAATGTGAGTTAAAATTTTGTGAAGTACTTCACTTCTTTCCCCTCAATCTTCCATTCTAGCATTAGTAAACAAGCTGCTGCAGTTAGTGATATTTTTCCTACAAATTTTTATCCATAACTGTTGAACATTTCTTCTGTGTGGTATTAACATTGTAAATATTCAAAACAGCATATTTTTTTTTAGACTGGGAGGAAAAATTTGAGGTTTTCAGCTTGGCTAGCAATATTTCCAATTTTTATCTTTTTCCTATGTTGTTTTAGATATTTTCAGAACTAGCTTTTCTTGTGAAAACAAGTACAGGCTTCCTGCTCTAAGGCTGGCAACTCTCTTAAAATTAAACTAGTTCTACAGGACAGTATCAATTCCCCCTGCTCAAAGTATCATATGCTGATGACACATGACTACTGCTTTCATCTCTCTATATTCTTATTTCTTCCCATATCCTAAGATGTATGAACAGAAGACAGTAACATTGCATTTACTCAAAATCAATTGTGCAATTCTTACAATCTTACTATCAATTTGTTACAATTCTTCTAACTCTAAGTCGCTTTGACAAGGTGAACAAGAAGCACATTTTCTCTCAGACAACACAGAAAATTTGTCTGCACTGAAAAACAAATGCTTTAAAAACTAACTGTAACCACTCATTAAGACTGCAACTTGCATTGCTCCTCTTCGAGAAAACAATTAACAGCATACTATGGGACAGGATGTTTTCTCTTCCATAATCAGCCCAGCTAAGGACACACACAATTTTCAGACAATATAAGACTATTCAGATTCCCTTTCTGGTCTGATTCTTTGCATTAAAAAAAATAACAACAAAACCCAGCAGGCCTCTATTAACTGATCTGCAGCTGAATAAACAGCAGTATTTTACCATTCCACAAGCTCCTTGTCTATAATTTATCTCATTCAGTAGCATTTCCATAAGCCTAAACAAGCCCAACATCTGAAAAACAGCTACAAACACCTTCAAGACATACTCCTCACTATGCAAAAAGATAGGCCTGACACAGAAAACTGCAATATCCATTCATTAAGTGCATGATAGTCTTTCTGCTGCACCTCTAGAAGGTTTTTGACTGAAATTGCAAGTGCTAGGGGAGTTTAAGGAGCCAAGTGTTAGTTTTATGAATATTCAGGCTCATTATCAGGCTCTGTTCTCAAAACAACACTTTAAAAATTTTGGCATGTACTTAGTACAACCAACAACAAAAGTCACAATTTATTTCTGAAGGACAAAGTTGCCCTATGTGATCTGAGAATGCTATCATTTCCCTAGATAAATTATTAAACCAACACGCAGTCTAATTTCTAAAGTGAGCTCTGGAAAAGAGTTGTTTTCTGCAAATTTGCAGCACAAGTCAGCTGACACGAGCAAGTAGTAGTACCTCGCACAGCTGACAGTCCTGGCTGGAACCACGTTGTAACTAATTTTCATGCTTCCCCATACCTCCTCTCCCATTTTTGGGAGCACTTTTGTATATAAAAAAAAAAAAACCACAAAAGAGACAAAAGACTGATCCAGACACATCCAAGTAACACACTCATCCAATCCACTGCTAAAGCCATTCACATTATAATGGCTCAGCTACTGGAACACTAAATTATCCTGGGTTGCCTTCCTACTGATATCTGAGGGCACAGTTTTGTATTTGAGTTGTTCAAAACATCCAACAGCATAGTACTTAAATGAAAAGCATTTTATTTTGGCGTCACCCAGAGCTACCATGTTTTTTGAAAGCCTTATGTCTTACCCAGATCATGGTTAAACACAGAACGAAAAAAGTGGCAGCAAAGTTGCAAATCCTTTGGGTATGACTGCAGAACCTCGTTTCAGAAAGCAATCTTTTTTTTTTTTTTTTTAACCTCTCAAGATGCATTTGTATCATTTACTGAATATTTCAGAAAAGTTACAAATCATGTGTCATTTTTCCCCATATCTGTGACTGATACGCAGAATAACCTTTTAATATTAGCAAAAACTTGCTTTACGCTCTACAGAAATTATGATTTGAGTCACAGTTTAAGAACAGGAATTTATTACAATACCTATTTTTAGGAAAGAATCTGTAGCTTGTAATAAACGAGAACCGTGAAAACTAGAGTACTGGTAACAATTCATGTCTCCTTATTTTTCTAAGGTAGCAACGTTCACCTCTTTAATATACAGTTTCTCAGTTAATTTAGAAAACGGCACGAGAGAAGTTCATTTTACTAAGAATATCAGAAGACCTTTGAACATCCTGTTGCAATTATTGTCCCATTAACGCAAAAGGAAAAAGAAGAGGGACAGGAGGGAACACATTCAACTTTACAACAGCTTGAGAAAGTTACAGGACAAGCTCACTTCCAAGAATTGAAGTAACCCTTTTAGCACAATAACACACAGCAGACATTTCTTTCTTCCCCTCCCTTTTGGAATGGCTTCTCTTCACTCAGAAGAGAACACAGCGCTCCATGGCCCCAAATGGCTGGCTGTGCTCCCAGCAGCCTGACCCAGGGCCTGCAGCTCCCAGCTCTGCAGATGCCTCCCGGGTATCACCGCAGCCAGCCCCAGGCAGGCACCAACCATGCCAAAGCTGCACCCCACAGCTGGGATTCTCCTTCCCAGCAGAGCCGTACTTGGCACAGGCTGCCCACCGAGCAGGGGAACCACGTTGGCTCAGCACTTCTGGAGGCAGAGCCGGTGCTGACACGCTACAGCAATTAACATTTGCAAGTAGTGCTGTACAAGTCAACTCAGAGTAGATAGAAAAAAAACCTTTCTAACTTAAAATGTTAGGAATCTACATAACTAAAAAATTTCATAATTGAAACGAAAAAAAGAGATGAAAAAAGTAACTCGACTAGTTCTGATGAATTTTTTAAACCAGGCATGACTGGTAGGGCAAGTTGCGGAAACAGAAACCACCTTCCACAGAGGAGATTCTTTTCTTAAACCAGTTGTGTTCTTCTCAGCTAACAAGCAAAGCAGCAGTGACACCAATCTAACTCATTCCAAACTCCACTCACAGTGCCACTTGTTAAATTACAATAATTAATATTCATGCTTCTATCCCTATTTTAGATAATCTCCATTTATGACTGACTACAAGTTTGATTAAAGAGAGCTGAGAGCATGACCCAGCTATACCACAGATAGCAGTTTCTTTGGTTCCAGCTGCATCAGCATCCAGTTTCAGATTTCAAAAAATGACTAAGGATATTATGAACCACGCACACAAAGTGCTTTCTCTTATCTGCTTATTGAAGATTTTTCCTGTTTAGGTCAGGGGTTTACTCTTTGGAAATAAATACCAGTTTTTTTTCTGCAGTAATTTGCAAACTCTTATTAAAATTATCATTTAATTGGTTTTGACCTGCTATCACGTTACAGAGTATAAGCTAAATCCCTGCTAACAAAGCCCAGAACATTTCCTTTCGAGAAGGCTGCTCACACACAAGAGACACGTTGCATCAAGCCGTACGTTCAGATCCCACTGGCAGCCAGGCCCCAGCTGCAAAGTGTAACTTCAGTACCTCAGCAGCAGA
This sequence comes from Centrocercus urophasianus, assembly GCF_019232065.1. NCBI lineage: Eukaryota > Metazoa > Chordata > Aves > Galliformes > Phasianidae > Centrocercus > Centrocercus urophasianus. The sequence goes on along the minus strand of NW_024884756.1, from coordinate 11,418,065 downwards.
GAACCCAGGACAACCCAGCCTCCTTGGGCTCTGCGCTGGTGCTGCCTGAGCTCTGAAGTAACATGCAGGAAGTTTACTTCCTCTACCATCAGTACCCGACCAGTATCTCATTTTGAGAGCAGTTCTCAGCCTAAGTCCTTTGTTTTACGCATACAAATTACATACATACAGTATGCATACATTATTTAGCAAGAGCACTTGCTCTTCAAAGCTTACATTAAAAGACAGAGCCACACTCTGTTTGCAATGCCTAATGAACATACCAAGCAAAACATAGGTTAGGACCAGCACTGCCCTCGAGACACATTTGCTCTTTCTACCCAGACAAGCTCTGTTCAGATGGAGCAAGTTCTTCCAAAGGTAAGGAGGAAGGTTACTGCTTGATCACGTATGACTGAACACGGGAACCAGATTCCTATGTTTCACATTGTTATTACATAAATATGAAACCGTACCTAATAAAACACGAGGATAAGCTTTAATAAGCACAAAACCAAGTCATAATAAATGCTCTTGACCTAACAACACCCTGCTGCAGGGAGAGGCGGAAGAGCAGTGCAGGCCCCTCCAGCTGACACTTGACAGGAAGGCTTTGCCTCCTATGAAGGGCGTTTCATGGCATGTTGTTCAAGGAAGCTCTACATCTGGATAATTCTGCAAAGGTAAACGTTTAATTAAATACAGGAGTAAGTGCTGGGAAAGCATGGGAAATCTGAAAACCAAATAAGGGAAAGGACACGTGAAGGGAGGGCATACGGGTCAAGAAAAAAAATGCCAGAAGATGGCAGATAAGTCCATTTCTCCCCCATAAATTGTAAAGCTCTGCCCTGGCTACCACTGAAGTAGAAATGAAGTTGTCACAGCAATCACAAAACATATTTCAATTTGTGCACACCACTGCTACCAACTGAAATAAGAAACTCCATTTTCACCAAAATAATGACTTTACATATTAGGTATCACTCGTTTTAAATTCAATTAGCAACCTACAGGTACTGAAGAAAAGGTTTGCACAAACATCACCACGCCACTTTGGTAATTTCAGACTATAAAATACATACAAATGAACACCTATGAAATGCAAAAATAAGGACTTATAAGTTAGCATCTCCAAGAAGAGACACCAATTCTGCATAATTAACAGCATGGAGGAGACGGAAATGTTTGCTTTTCTTAACAACATCCAGCAACTTGTAATTTAGCAAGCTGTTATCACGAAAAACCTGTTTTTCTATTCAGTATTTTCTTGCCAAACTCGACAAAAATTTTAGTCTGGATTTCATTTAAATCTGCCTTGTAACGGTGTAGTCAAATACAGTTCCATAATCACACCAGCTAATATTTGCAACGCAGACTGTATTCTGAGAGAGAAGGAGGTGGAAGACCTTTTCCTTTAGATAAACTCGAGCAGGCTTTGAATCAGACCAAGGGCCTGAGAACGAAAAGGCACCAGCAATGCACACATCAAGGTAACAAAGCAGAAAACAGCAGGATCAGCAGCAGTAGAGCAATGATCTGCAGAGTCTGGATCTCCCCCAATGAAGCAGGAGGGCACCCAGCACCTACATGACCCTGCTGGGCTTGCTGCACCGCACAGTGACTGCTGGGGACGGCCTTCCGCACGCGCTCCCTCTTCACAAGGTGATGGCATGCTTCTGGAAGATGCACTCCTTACTTATTTGTACCACCACCCTTCCGTAGTGCCAACACAAACAAGATGGAAAAATCTCACGACGCCGACTCCTCAGCATTCATAACAAACAGGAATGATTTTCCCATAGATAACAGACCCGTTTCTTCCATATTTTCAAAGATTCTTCCTATTGACCTAATGCACATCTTTTACAAGCATTATTATGCAGCTGGTTAAAAGACATCTCAGCTAGCTGACTGTTACACTAATTCCCCCCCAGCTAGTTGTTCCATGCCAGTGACAGTATTTTTTAAATCCTAAACTTACAGTGCATATGTATTTTGGATGATTTCCAATACTGACTGGTTTCATATGTTAGACACAAACATATGATGTTTTCCAGTGTAGTTTACTGGCCTCAAACCATCTGCAGCTTAGGAATCTCCAAGCTTTTTGTTTAAAAAGGTATATATTGAATGTTTCTCCTTTTTACCATTGTATTCTATTCTGCACATGTATATCTTAAACAAACCATCTGTATCAAATCACAACTTGCACAGAAAAAAAACCTATGAAAGAATTTACTTTTCACAGCATTTACTGAGTTGAAATGCAAATGTGAGATCTGAAGTGCAATTCAGTACTTTTTAATATCATTAATCAGCTTTCTCTTCAGGAAGGAAATGGCATAAAATAGCTTGCATTAAAAACACCACATTTTGTTAGCAATGATCTCTTTCAATCTTGAAATGACTTACATCTTTCCCTAGGGTTGAAGAAGCAAACAGCCCCAGTATGTGTAAGCTTTTGCTACTAAAAACATTTGTTTACCAGGTCACATAAAAAATATAATAATAATAAAAGAATTATCCAACTGTATAAAACTAGTTATAAAACATTACTTTATTAAAAGCAATTAACACCAAGAAAAGTCCAACTTGCTGTAAATCCAAGCCACTTATTATGAATAGAAGATAAATGTCTTGGTTTGGCTTAACATTCAAAACCAGTATTCAGCAGAACATAAGAACATCCTTATGTTCTCAGTTTTGAGCATAATAATATGGATTCATTAATTTACCACTGTATGTGCCTCAAGGAAATATGATTTTGAAACTAATATTCATTACAACTGCAGCAGATCACAAATACACTGTGATAAAACCAAACCTTATTTCATTTCCCTGACACTAGTATCTCTCAAACTGCAGAGCTGTCTGTTTGTAGCAGTCTCCTATTATTTTTCCATAAATGCAAAAAAAAAAAAAAAAATTACTTGCAGATTCTTTTTTTGTGTGATGTTTACAGCCAGTACATACACAAAACTGGAGTAGCAGCTTGTGTCCATTAGGCAGTTATCCCCTTGCAAAATAATCCAAGAAGGAACAAAAGATGAAATGGAGGAGGAAAAAAGCCTCCTATCAATTGATCGGTAGGAAATCTACAGAGGTTTACAGCTTATTTGTAGTGCAAAGAATTGTATTGATCATTTGTTTTAAGTAAGTAGGGTGGTTTTGTTTTGTTTTTAACAATCTGTAACAGTATTAACTCCTTTCATCACCTGTCAATTTAGAAGACATCAAAGGTGATTCAGCAGTAGAGCTAGAAACAGTTCCTTAGAGCTTTGTAATTTGGCTATTCAAATGTATCCTCGTATCTCCTCCACTTTATTCTAGGAGTATTTTAAAAGCAAACTAGGTCTGCCATAAGCTTCTTGGCAAATGATTATGCACATCATTTACTTTATTATTTACATTTTCTTATTATCTTAAGCAACCAAAGGCACACAAAACCATAAAGTTTAAAATGCTCTTATCCTCCTGCTGCCAGGGATTAACATATTTAAGTATTCTACAGAGGCCCCATGAAACAAAAGAGGAGAGCTGGGAAGCACCACAAAGCAGCACTTCTCAAGTAAAAATGGGTCCTTACTAATAAAAGAAAAACAGAAACTCCCCACTTACACATTCCCACCACTTGCTACTTAAGCAGTGACTGAAAGAGTTAAAAATATAAATAAATCACTGCAGAAATTCAAAAAGATAATGAAAGTCAGTGTATCGAACACAACAAGCTCAAAGCCATTCCGCTCCCTTTGCCCGGCAGAGAAGGGCCACCCCAAAGCTCACTACAAGGCACAATATAGCCAAGTCCCAAGTGAGCCTCCTCCTCCTATAAATCAAGGACAAGACCAATGGGAACAGAGGATGAAAGAAAGAGCTTTTTATCTTCAGACAAGAATTTACCCAAACATCAGCTCTTAAAACTGAGCTTCTAATTGAGGCAATGCAGTTTTGAATTGTTTCATATGGTGTTACACTACTCACTGTCTCACACTCCACAGACCCAGCTCTGGTTAGACAAAGATTTTTTCTCATCAACTGTTCAATAACTCTAGACAACCCTGTTATTCAGTAATCCAAGAATAATACCCTCTTTCTCTCAGGGCCATTAGGCTGCCTCTTAAACCAACCTAAAGTGGGATTAGCCCAATTTTGTCTCCCTCGCCCCCGGGCCCCGGGGGGGGGGGGGCGGGCGGGCGTGGCGGGGGGGGGGGGGGGGGGGGGGGGTGTCTAGAGTTATTGAAAGAGACAGGGAGACGA
>NW_024884756.1:11345199-11413729 GCF_019232065.1 Centrocercus urophasianus | reverse complement strand
CCCCAAAACTTACTGCTGTTTCTTGAGCCAGCCTTGACACACAACTGCACAGTGAACCAATTCAGAGATGATTTGGGGAAAAACAAGCTGGAGGAGCAGGGAAAGCTAAGTTTTCGAAGGTCAGCTCTGCACACTGAAGCACAGATGCCTGCATGTGAGAGAAGGTGAGTCAAACCACTTATGGAGCACATGGGAAGCAGGTGATGGGAAGCAAGGTGATACCTGGCAGGTGCACACAGGTTGAGATCAGCTTCAGCTCTCACAGAACTGCAGTGCACCCTCATCTTCACTGCTTCCTTCAAAAGCAAACCAATGTATAGCAGTGCTACAATTGCAAAGTAATCGATATCTTACAGTCACCCATCAGATCACAAAAATCAAAACCTGCACTTATCAAACACTGACCAGAGAGTGTTGCAAGAGGTGTTTGCAAACAACAAGCAGTACACATCAGCTGATTGTTTCAGTGTCCCGCTATGTGACGTCATGCATACTTCAGCTAACTCAGAAGAACATCTTTTAATGGGGAAATTATTCTTAAATCATCCATCAACTCAGATGTTACAGTAGTTTTATGGGAATCTTATTGAAGTTCAGCCTGTAATACTGTCCTATATTGTGTAGTCATTGTATAGAATTGTAGGACTAATAAAATATAAAACCTCAGCACAGAACAATGCAAAGGACTTCTTTCTCAGCTTCAGTACAGTTGAAAGTCTACTTCTCCTTGTTTATAGCAACCCACTACTAAGTACAGCCACCAGTAGATGAAGAAATGCCGAATTTCCTTTTTATGAAGAAATGAAAATAGTTAGAATCTGGTATCACTTCACAACACAAAATCTTTACTTGGTTCAATTCATATAAACTATTTTAATACATTTCTGATAGCTCTGTGAATGGACTTGGGGGAAGTCAGTTTGCATGTATTTTGACCAAATATGCAAAGAGGTTCTCTGAAGATCCCTTTATATAAACTACAGAGAAAACAGTCATTATTTCAGCAAGTGCAGATTATAGAAGCTGTCCCAGACAAATAAGAGATGAAATATAACCTCTGTATTGAAATACAATTATTTATTGGTAGTGTTATTTCCTTCCTAAAAAACATTTCACACTCATCTCCGACAAGCCATTAGAAACCTTTGGAAACCAATTAAAAAGTAATGAAATCTTAAACAGTTGTGTTTTAAACCGAAAACTTGCAGGGGGAAAAAACCAAACAAACATAAAACAACCACACAAAAAATACAAAAAACCTGACCTAGATCATTGGGCAATAATCACTCAAAAAATCAGCAGAGGGCCTGCTAGCAACAGGTGTCTGGATTCTCCCCAGATCTTAAAACTCTTTGGTTCTGGCCTTTTCAGACTTCCTATTCCCAAAGAGTTTCCTGCATGTCATTACCTTGCAAAGGCATTTCTGAGACGTTTCTTAGTAGTAAATCCGTCTCTTTCCTCTTTATACTGACCCCAAGTAACTTCACTCTTAATGATGTGGGCAAACACCAGTGGGTATTAGAACACGAAGTGTTGCTTTTCCTTATACACAAGCGTCCATGAAATTCAAGACAACTTTGCACTGTATTCCAGTGCAAACATCTCATGTCTTCCCCTAAGATAAGGTAAAAAGAGGGAGAGTTTCACACAGAGCTGACACATGAAGATAGATTACTAAGTCAACTATAGTATCATGCAACAAAGGGAGTCTAAACTAGTTTTATGGGAATTAATTCTGACAACAATAGAAGATAAAAGGTGTTTCATCACTCAACATAATGTTAAATGTTGAAATCAGTCTACATAATGTGAATGGTTATGAAAATATGAAAACAAACAAACAAACAAACAGGCCAACTACCGGAAAAAATACACAGCTACCTACACTCTTTTTTTTCCTGTTAAGTCTTAAAAATGTGTATCTTATGAGCTTAACCAATTAATCACCCAGGTCATACTAAGCATTACCAAGCATTTCTGGTATCTTACAACGCGTGAACTATTTTTCACATCATACAAATTCTTTATTATTCTACAACACTCTATTCTACAATGTAAGTATTAAATTTATTCTTTGTTATAATGCCACCTAATTCTGTAATGGTACAGTTGTTCAGCTCATTGTCAGTAGGATCACACTTTAAAACAGACACAAATTATGCCCATCAGTTTGAAGCACTTGTGTTTTACAGTGCAAGCTCAGGCAGCCAGCTATGAAATTTTGGCCTGAGAATGAGAACTAAGTTATGCAATTCATCCTGCAGCAGAGGGAAGTGTCATAGGCTCTTGAAATTTAAAACAGGTTTCAGATGTGTATTATTAAGACACCTAGCCACTCACATAATGTAAGCACATGCACAGATATGGTTCTAATACCAATAATCGTGGAGTTCACAGGTGAGATGTAAGGAGGAAATTCTTTGTTCACAGAGTGGTGAGGCACTGGAACAGGTTGCCCTGTTGTGGAACTGTTGCAGATGCCCCATCCCTGGAGGAGTTTCAGGCCAGCATAGAGGCAGCAATCTGACCTGGGGGAAGGATGTCCCTGCCCATTGCAGGGAGTTGGACTAGGTGATCTTCAAAGGTCCCTTCCAATGCAAAACATTCTATGTTTCTATGAAAAACAGCAAGCAGGCAGAACTAAATTTCCTTCTCAGAATAATTGCCAGTAATATTAAACCTTTTAAAGCAAGAACATTAGGGATATAGGCTTTTTTACTGTATCAATTCATTAACTGTCAGAGCTCAGCTTCAGAACTAATGAACTTCCTATTTTACTGGAAAGAGCAACCACTTTCTTTTCCTTCCCACAGTAAATTTTACCAGAGTCAGCATCCTTTAAACACTAAAACCAAGGTGCCATCATCCTTTTTCCTCTCTTCCCAACAATGCAATAAATCCAGATCCCATTTTTATTTCCGAGAACAACACAATTTGTTAGCATAGCCAGCATTCCTAACAGTAGATTTCATGGCACTATTTCATATCTGAATTGGTAATAATCCTTCAGATAGCACACAAAACCTGAAACAGTGCAGAGTTCCTCAAGCAGGGTGGAAACTTCCTTTGTTACTAAAAGCCAATGAATCCTATGTGGGATAACACTAACCAATTGAAACATTTAATGTACACTTTTGTTAAATTTAGCAACCAAAGAAATCAATTTTCAACAAAGCTAAGCTCAAAATAAAAAGATCTTGCTGTTATGCTGTCCTAAGCCTGTAACAAACTTCAGGTGTAAGAGTCAGATTTGTCTTCAGTTGAGTCATTGCCTGTTAAAACAGGATATTATACAGATTGCACATCACGTGAATTTTTTAGGCTCAAAGTATCGTCTTCCTTCAAACACTGAAAGCTTTTAGGTAAGCTTCAGCACTGACTGTACCAGAAATTCTCTCTGGTACTCTGAAATTTTCATTGCAGTTTCAACTTCTTTGTTTCATGTGCTAAGTATCCCATAAAATCTTGTACTTTACTAAGATACTGAAAGCACTGAATGCTGAAGCTTAGGTCAAGATGTACACAAGAGTTACAGAAGAAAACTGAAGGTGTCCCTCAAAGCAGCAATCATGTCTGGCCCCCAGCCCCTCTTCCCCCTGCTGCTGCACACTCCCATTGTTTAGCAAGCTGACCCACACCACAGCAGGAGCTGTATAACGGGCTGTTATAATTTGCAAGTCTAGCAAAAACAGGCCAGTAGTCCCACAAACACACTACTTACATTTCTGTCAGGTTAGTGACTTAAAGTTGCTTAATAAGAGTTCAGAATGAGTACAAAGTAAAGGATGGAATACAGAGCAAGGAGCAGGAGGGAGGTGGAACAGAAAAATCCATATCCATAATTTCTAAATGAGTTTGATTTGAACCGACCTCAACTCACCAGGCTTGCTGGCAACACTCAGCCAGAGAGGATCTGTGAATCACTTGCACATTCTTGATAAGCAAAAATGTCAGACCAATTTTAGAAGATGCTATGGCAATCATACATTTCAGCCACCTTATAAACAAAACCAGAAAGCTCCACAAGCTTCCAGGGCTGCAGCATCAGATCATGGAAACAAATGCCGGCAGTACCTCAGACAACCCGATCTGGCCTTCTGGCTGCCTGCCACAAAATCTTTCCTTCATTTAAATTCCGCTCTAATTCTACTCTCTATTGTTTCACTGCTTTAGGGAGCTTTCACTTCACAATAAGGGCATCTCTGCCAATCTAGCCCTGCCTCTGTAAATCATTTACTAGTTACATGATTTCATCATATGCAGTGACAGAAACTGCATTCTGGAATTTCAAACATGAGTGTCAAAGTACACGCCTAACGGCGCCCCACCAGCAGCCCACAGCAGTGGCTTCAAAGAACCACAGCGAATCAGCTCATCAACACAGGGATGAAACACCACGCCAAGAAGGGTAACTTATAGCCACTGTAAGCTTCAAATGTTGGTTAAGAGAGGGTGAGAGGCACTCTCACTTGTTTTGGTGTTTTTTTCCCCCCTAGTTCACTCCACAATAGTGTTTGGTTTTCACCCCTGTGTCTTGGAGCCAGTCTTTCACATTCCTTATAAGACCTGTTATGCCTCATACTCAGAAAAAAACAGTCAAGGTCAATTAATAAGCATAAAGCCTCTTTCTGGCTCCCTTAAAATAAACTGCCTCATGCAGGGTCTTAAGAATGTGGAGCGACAAGTACTCAAGCTGGCCAAGGGTACCACCTCACCTGGTTGAACTAGTTAAGAACTGCACCATTGTCTCCACAAGAGGAATGATGGCAATCCCATGCATCCTGCAACGCCTTTGGAACAATCCCTCATGTGCAAAACTACTTGTCAAACACAGTTCCAGAGAGAGGATACAAACTCTCCACAGGGATGTAAGTTTTTGTTATTTGAAAGTGTCCCCCAAAGACCCAGAGCACTGCAGCTCTGAAGAAATCCATGCTCTGCATATGAATGGATCCATTAAAAACATTCAGAGAGTAGAAATCTCTCCGCCTACAGAGGAGAAAGTAAGGTGGGGCACAGCCACTGGGATACAAACGTCCCCAGCCAGCAGCTTCTGAGAATGTCCAAAGCGGGTGCAAACTGCAGAGGAAGCGTGCCATGAATTCAGCCTCTTTAAGTAATGCCAGCGCTCATCATCTTCACAAACACTTTGCCAGGAGTTAGTGATTTTTCCCTGCAATCCCAGTGAAATCGTTTTACCAACTGCTGCATTTTTAATTACTTTTATATCATTTCAGAAACAAATTCGAACAGAAAGAGTGTTTTCACCAAAACTGCAAAACACTGGAAGGCATTCAGGTTGGACAGTTTATGAATATTTGCAATAACAAATGATTTGTTGTTGGTTTTTTATCATGATTTGGTTTTCTTAAACTGACCATCACCACAGGTATTCCTGTTCCAGTTCATCTTCACTTTATTTCACCTCAGAATGTTTGTATACATAACCTGAAATTCAAGTTTTAGCATCTCTTCTAAACTAATTGCGCTATTAACCATCTTTTTAATATTAGCCCACTAAGGATGGCATTGAAGGACAGTTGGATTGATTTTATTTACATTCACTTACTTTTAAATTTAAATTGAGAGGGGAGAATATTTATTATAACCAAGCCTGGAACTCCACCTGTAATTGAGGTTTCTGACACATCTTCGAAGAACTCTATTTTTCAGTTGCTTAAGACATTTACTAAATTATCATTGTGGTCAACGATTGCACACAGCAGGTGTTTTGCTCTTATTTTACTTAAAAGTCCAAAACAGATTCAGTTAAAATGCTTCTGTCACGTCTGCTAGAGTAAAGCTAGAAAAAAATAGCTTGTGAAGGCCGTATTAAAATACTTGTTGCAAGTATTTTGTTGACAGATTCTAAAACTGGAAGAGCTGGAGCAGAATTTAAGATGTGGCAGACAGGCCGCCTCATCCCAAGGGTGTGGCCTCTGGTTGGTTTGTGGCTGGCTCTTTTTTTCTTTGGGGGAAGTGGAAGGGGAACAGAGGGAGGATTGCTCACTTTCTTCACCAAGTACCAAAATTATAGGCCTCTGAAAAACTTCAGAAGATGCTGTCAGTTTGGAAACCCAATTTTTCACAAACCGGCAGCACTGGACATGCTTTACAGCCTTTCAGTTGTGCACACGCTGCTTCCATAGCAGGTAAAAATATGCTCAGCTGCATTACAAACAAGATGAGATGAACTCATCTTTCAGGCCCTCCTCCCACAGCCAAGCACCTACTCTGGTAAAACTGGAATAAAAACAAGATTCTCTCCTATGCTCCTTGCTCTTGCTAAGGAAGCACACAAAATAGAAAGAAACAAAAACATTAAGAATACTGATATGTGGAAACCAGAGAGAAGACAGCCAAGGGAGAAAGCAGCAGTGGTGCTACTGCTCAAAGAAGCAGGCTCAAGTAAGGGAGGCAAGTGAAAAGGAGAAAAGGCACAAATGAGATTCTGGCCATAACATTCTGCTCAGGAAAATAAATATTATAAATAAAATAAATATTACATTAAGAAATGGTAAGAAATAAACAGCTAGGTTCAAAACATGCAAGACAGCTTTTTGTTGTTGTTGTTTGTTTGTTTTCCATTTAATGATAGCTAGTTTTCAACATAAGGCTCTTTGTTTTCCCCCTACTCTTTTTTAATTAATTGCTTCCACACCCTTATTGAAGGCAGCTCTCACCATGGTACTTGGAAGAAACAAAGCCTGTAAAACTGACTTCATAGTATTTTTATTCATCTTCCTTCAGACCCTTTGTGGGCTATTTCTCAGTACTGAGCAGTATTAAGTCTCAAAACTTTAAAAACCTCAAACGCTCCTCTAATTCATCCAAAGATACCGATGAAGTATTCAACGTGATCTATGGAGAATCAGCATTACAGAGAAGGTGCAACTCTTCAAGAGAAAAAGGCTGTGAAAATGCACGTGGACTCTGAAGTTCCCAGCAGTGCACATTTACAGAACCAAACAATCTCCCATCAAGATCAACAGCATTTTTCAAACTGGAACCAAAAGAAATTCTTGTCCCATAGAGTGAAATCATTTGGGCGGAGCCCAGGAATGTAAGAACTACCCAATAGTTACAGTAGTTGAGCACAAGCACAGAACTCAAGTCAGTGTTCCACCAAAGACAACCAAAGGTGATTTGAGGCAAGCTACCTTCGGTGCCTTTGTTCCTAATCAGAAAAATAAGAAGATAACAGCTCTATCTCACTGGCACATCACCACTGCAAGTTGTCTGACACTCAGAATAATTCAGACTAAGAACTTTACTATTCTTCAGCATTCACGGGGATAGAAGTAGCAAGAAATATTTGTCTTAAAGAAGACAAAAGTTTACAGACACTTCATTAAAATAAAGTGCCTATCCTCAGCAGGGCTTTATCTTTCAAATGAAAAATGGCAAAATCTGAGTAAACCCATGTAATCTAGTTTTATTGATTCTCACACAACAAATGTTAGCAGTGTGTTTATTAACACAGTCACCAGAAGAAAATTACTAAGTATCAGATGGTCCATTAAGGAGAGTTGGTATTACGCACTGTCATCGGAGTGTGGCAAATCAGAGCATTTGAAGTGGAGAAATACCTAATGCATGCCAAGACTCTTCCAAAAGCAGGACAAGCTCACCGTTTACTGTTGGTTAACTGCCACCTTGAACTGAAACACTGCTTGTCTCTAGGGCTTACCTTTCTTTGTCAGAGGACAGCCACAATGCAGAACAGCAATGGGGAAGAGCTAAGGGAGAAAAGAAGGAAGGAAAAGAAGTGCAAGCAACAAAAATCTCATTGATTCCTCAAGTTCACAGCTGTTCTTCATTAATATTTTTCACTAAGTAATACAACACCAATACTTACAAATGAGTTCTACAACATATACATTGAAGCCCACCAGACTCTCACACACTAAACGATTCACTACTTCAGATGTGAAAAATGAACAGCTTAACAAAATGTTCTCAGGGTTTTGTATGCTTGTTGAAAAGTTCTTTGTGCCTAGGCATCTCCTAGCAACTTCACTGAAGACATACTGCACATGTACCAGTATTAGACACCAAAACAATCTAGCACCATAATTGAAGGACGCTGAGGCTCAGGTTACCACTTCACTCTCCTACAGACAGAACAGACACTTGAAGAACATCTGACTGGAAAAAAAGTGAAGAAACATAACGGTAATATAAAAAGATGAAGAAAGGAAAAAATAAGAGTAATGAATTTTCAGCTAAGTGTGCACATCCCTACCCTTCTCTGTTACACTTGCAATGAAAACCAAGGATACTCAGTATCAAAAGGAAAGCAAATAAAAGAATACACAGGAACTTTCTCAGCTTACTGTAGCTTTGAGAACAGAGAAACGAAAGCATGTCTGAGTACAGACACTTGGATTTCCCAATTTAGAAAGAGAAGCAGCTCAGCATTAGAAATTCACTTTCATCTAAAATAAGGAACATCTACCACGTGCCTTCCAAATATACACCTTTTTTGCTGCATCATTAAATATAGTTACAGAATTGGACGACTGCACACACTACCAAGAAAACTACTTGGTCATTTGTTCAGTTGTTTACTAAACTTCATGGGAACAGCTCAGTTGACAGAAAATAAATGGATTATAGAAAACAACAGATATTTGGATTCTGTGGACTGCTTGGAATTACAAGTAGATAAAATTGAGAGGTCAGGAATGATCATGACAACCTCAGTTTAACAGCAGAATTCAAAGAGCAGTAACATAAAACAATATATTTCAAATGAAAACATTTTCTGGTTTTGAACTATGTGTACAGAATAGAAACAGAGTAGTTAACAGTGGTAAGAAATTAATAAGTGTGGTTGCAAAATTTCTAAAGCCAAAGTTTCATTTGAAGTTGGTATCTCTAGTGGTTGAATGTTTTACAGCTTTTCACTTCTCTCCATAACTGTAGTTGTAGTAAGTAGTTTTTCCACAATTGACTTTCAGTTATGAGAAGTATCAAAAACAACCACCAGTTTGGGATCATAATTAAAGAAATCTCAAATGGTGACGTAGATGACAGGGGAGCAGTAGCCAGCAAACTTAAGATATGTCCCTGCAGAATGCTTATCAGATAGGTACTTCATCTGACTGTGCTCCTCCTTCCACCTTTATCCATACCCTTTTTAAGCACTCTGCTGCTTTTTCAAATTACAGTGACAGTTGAGCCTCAGTGCTTAATACATACCTATATCTGTACTGCAATAGTTGGTGGTATGTGCAGAACAAGTTCTCAAAACACAACTGGCATTTCAGAAAAGAAAATCCAGGGAAGGAGAGTCGCCTCCAACTTCCAAGAAACAGCAATGTTTATGTAACGTAGACAATCGCTTACAAAATAAAAGAAGTTATTTTTAACTCTTTAGCTTAGTGGCTGCACTTGAGGGAGGCTCCCATTTCCTTTCTTCATCTGGCTACTATTTCCTTTTCACTCCGCTTTTACGAAGAATCTGGGCTTGCTGGCAACAACCCATTGCAAAAGCTGAATACTACCTGAAAACCAACTTCTGCCTTAAAGGGCAGCAGTCAGATTTACTTTTGAATGCATCTATTTCTGTTCCATACAGAAATAGCAATCCTGAATTAGGGAAGGCCTGAGCATGAACCACCAGGCCAGTCAGCTCCTGACAGACTCACACTGCCACTGCTCCTACCAGTATGAACAAAGGAGGTACAGACCTCACACAAACATTTCTACCCTTTGCTTAAGCATTGCCACTTGGTGTGATCTCTTACACTTGAGACAAGTCAACTCAAACGTGAGAATCTGTATGCACCATCATACACAAGTCATAAGCAATATGACTTATCAGTTGATAATCAAAGCCAAATATTTTGTCCATCATGAAAGAGGAATCTAAAAGCTTTTCTCTGTGAATACCATTGCAAGAAACCTAGTTAATGCTGACCATTTATTTTAGCATCAGTAAATTTTATTGTCATGAACTAAAACAAGTCTTCCTCACTTCTGAACAGACCGGGTAAATGCTAGTGTGTGGCAGGTATGGAGGGGAGAAAGAATGTCTATGGAATTCTATCTTTGTCTTCAAACAAAGACTTGTGAGATGAAGAGGGTCTTTGTGTTCACATTTGTATACATTTGGTGAATAGAAACCGGAAGGATAGGAAGGGCAGAGCAAGCAAAGGCTGCTCCAGTTCTAAGCTAGCTTCCAAAGCTTGATCTCATTAGTCTTACACAATACACACGTGAAGACAAAGATGAGAACTCAAAATGACTTTAGCAGAACTACGAAGGAAAGATATCCAGTGCCATTTCAATCTGCCACCGCATTCACGAGTAGACCATCTCCAAAACAAGGTAATTACACTCTTTTTTCTGGAACTGTCACCCTATTTCTCCCACATATTCAGTAGTTAAAAACACTTTTTTTTTTTTCCTACATATAGCAGAAAAAATAAACTATCAGCTTGCCTTTCAAGTATCCTTGAATGTTCTGATTAATGCACTGCAGGAGAAATTGTTAGGAATTCTATGGCATAGAACCCTTACAATTCCTAATGATCTGAAGAGCGCTTCAAAAATTTTTATCCCAGCTGGCTCCCTTCCTCCCCCTGCAATCCTAACCTAAGCTTCACGTGATTCTTTTGAAATCATTACTTAAATATATGCATCTGAGAGCACTTCCTCAATCACTTACTCAAGCACATGCACCTTTAAAGTTCAGTAGATGAGCCACCTCTCAAAAGATACGAGCCAAGTTAACTTAGGCGACTGTCCTATGCTGCGTCTCATCTACCTTCTTTTCTGCAGATCACCCCACCGCATCTCCCCCCAACAAACGACGCATTCACAGAGGATCTGTTATCTGTGTTATCTGCTAATCAAGATTCTCATAGTTTGCGCTCTGCTAGATAATAAAAAAAGACAGAGAAAGAGAATGACCCACTTTTAGAAAGCATACCAGAAGAGTCAAGGAAGCTGAGCATTCCTTAGGGGAAGAATAAACTTCAGTCTTTTGCACTTCCTTTATGCATCCCTGTTGACCTGAGCACTTATCAAAGATCTCTTTTTAGTAACATGATACAGCTTGTTTCTTTTCACTGCAGCAAAGAAAAGCATAAAACAGCAATATTCAATTTTTAAAATATCTTTCAAAATAATTGAAATAAGGGGAATAAGTGAAAACGAAGAAGGGAGTATACCAGGGAAGAAGCACATGTAAAGAATCAACTCCAAACTGGGGGAAATAGCATCCACGGGTAAGAGACAAGCAAGGTCTATAACTACAAGAGTTTAATTCTCTGCAGGAACCTAAAATTACTTCTTTTCCCACCAAATGAGGCAGAGGACCCATAGAGAAAACCATTTCATAGAACGTATCACACTTACACATCATGCAGCTGAATTAAGGCTAGACAGATAGTTCTAATCACTACTTCTTTATGATTGAGCTCGTTTGTTTTTAAAGCACTGCTTCTAAGTAATTAAGATTTTGCTACTGAAAACAAACTATAGAGTGATGTTTTTCCTGTTCTAAATGCAGTATTTACCACTCCCCTTCCTTAAGTGCTACACTTGCACCTTAAATTGCAGGGGAATTATCTGTGTTATATAATAACCTTTATTCCAGCAAAACAACTGACAAGGGAGAACAAACAATACGTTCCACACCAGATAAGATAAAACATTAAATTCCAGTGGGTATTTGCAGTATATCAAGTATTCTGCAGCAACTTCGCACACGCACACCTACAACTTCTTTCACGTACTACAAATCAGGAGTGTGTGCAGAGGTGATCAAAGCAAAGCATCTGGCAAATTATTTTGCTTCCATCTTAACTGATCCCATTCCTTGACAACTCTTTGCTCACAACCTCTTAACATTTGTTCTCAGACTGACAAGGTGAATCCCACAGCTCATGCCTCCTTAGTTATCATACAATGGCTTGGGTTGGAAGGGACCTCATTAAAGATCATCAAGCTTCAACCCCCCTGCAGCAGGCAGAGCCACCAACCTCCATATCTAATACCAGACCAGGGCATTTGCTGCTCACTGGATGCCTAAATATCACCGGGCAATGTCTTTCCACACTTTCCTCATAGCTCCACTATGCTCCTTTCCCAAGAGTCCTCCCCAGTAATAGGTTCTATATAGGAGTCAAGTTAACAAGTCCAACAGAACTAATTAAACTGGGTTCAGCTCTGTGCTGCATCACATCTTACCTCCCAGTTTTGATATGTCTTAGAAGTTTATATGCATCCTATAAAAAAAAAAAAAAAAGCCATTTCCTTAGAAATGTTGTTATAAAAAGTCAAAGTTCACTCTATACTACTCTTCAATTACAAGAGGGAAATGAATCTCTAATACTGCTTCCTGATACCTTTTGCTATAATATTGTACTGTGAACTTCCTGCCACCCAACTAGATATCAACCTTTCCCTTCAATGGAATATAATTAACTCTGCAGCACTTCATTAAATCACTTATTGCAAAAACCACCAGCTCTATGAAATGGCAAGAAACCAACGGATTACAATCCAAATATCATCTTTTCAAGTCAAGATCCTTAACTGCAGGAAGAACACTTCTGGTGATCACACAGATATCTTGCCTTTCCACATACCCACCATCACACATTCTGCAGCCGCAAGGTCACTTTTTAAAGGTTATTACTTTTCCTTGTTTGGTACAGAATGAATGATGCCCTCATGCCTGTCTAGACTGAAACTTGATGGAATGCAGTTACCTCTCTCTGTACCTCGTATTCCCACACCTCAACAGAAGTGAAGCAAGCTCTGGTGTTATCAATTAAATGCTGCAAGTAACAGCTTTATGTAATTGCCACAAAGGAATTTACTATCAGATTCCATTGCATACCTCACTCATTTCTCATTTATGTACTTCAGCTCAAACTGATAACTATTTGCATGTGGCACTCCTAAATTATTTAAAACTATTTAGTTACAATGTAGTAACATCAGTAACATAAAGGTATATACCCCTATATGCTCATTCTATCTACCTTAAAAAACAAACAAAAAGACAATAAAAACACTGGGGGCAGGGAAGAGTGGGCAAACTTAGGAAAATAATATCAAAACCATGGACCGTGTCCTGGAATAATGCCATTAAACATCCAGTTAGGACTCATGCCTGGTTTTATCTGGAGAAGCAAGGATACAGCAATAGTTTTACTTCTCGGAGTTTCCTAATAGCTGCACTACAGTGCCTGGTCTCCAAAACTCCTTTCAAGTCCAAAGGACTAGAGGCAAATATAAACGAGGAAAGCATTTAGTGCAATCCTGAAACAGTGGGTGGGATTACCTCAGCATCTTCAGCATCCAAAAACATAAATCAATGTTTCTGAACTGCACTGTCCCAAAGTGATTCTGGTTATCAGCAGGAACGCAAAAACGTCCAAAAAAAAAAAAGTTGAAAGGTTCTTAACTGACATCACTAGAGCATAAAAAGAGCAACATTTATATAAATTTCTGAGTAAATGTAGAACTCAGATGCAGATTTTCACTTTTCCTTCAGTAATCAGATCCATCAGACAAGCTGGCTGATAGAGTAAAGGTCAGTATTTCTTATTACCTTAACTGGCTTAAATTAGGAGCCTTGCTAAAGGCTGTTGACACTGTTTGATTTATATTTTGCATCATGTGTGAACATACTGCCAGAAGACTGGGGGATCTAATTCAATATCTCTTGTAATGCATTCCCTCTGATAAGTTCATTGAAGCATCTCCTGCTCAAAATACACTTGCAAGTCCAGTATATCCATAATGAGAATTGCCTTAATATTTTAGCATCTCACTGCTTTTTTTTTTTTGCACGCAGGTAAGGGAGGAGAACATATCTGTGCATTCCCAATGTGCAACTATGAAACTGTTCACATCATATTTTTGTACCATTATTTCTATCTTGCACACCTCGTTTTTAAGATTCATTTAGTCTGTTGTGTCATGTTTGGATTCCATATCCCTCTGCCCTAAGGCTACATCTTCAACTTTAAGTGGTATCATATAGTCCGCAGCCAGGGAAATAAAACAATAACCAGAATTCTCTTTATTTTGCACACCAACATTCCACACCACTACTTCTTACAATAAGGGAAGCAAGATTTGCTGACAGCTTCAATAGCAGAACTACTTCTCTGACAGGAAATAATAGGAATGAAGAAAGTCTACTCCTCACTTATTCCTATATTTGTACAGAAAAAAAATGAAGGAATAAAAACATTCACTGTGAGATTTTAAACAATTAACTAATGTAAACAATCATGGCCAAATAACTGTGCTCAGCTGCAACATCATTAACTATTGCAAGCTAAATTTCACTAAAACTTAATTAAGCCAGATTCATTTTCGAAGTAAAAGAGAAATTACTTAACAGATCCTTGTACAGAACTCAGATGCAATTATTAAGTGTGAAGTTTACCAGACAGTCACACAAAACAAACTGCTTTTAAGGAATTTTTGGAAATTAGCAATATCAAGCAAACAGTTGATTTGCTAATATTAAAATACTAGTTTTGAGCAGTGAAGAAGTTTGGAAATTTGACAGCATATGGAGTACTTAAGAACATATATACACATACTAAACACACACGTGCACATTCATGGCACAGGGGGAACACACACTACCAACAGCCATTCTTATGCATCGTGCAGAAAAAGTTTACAGAGAGACTCAAATACTGCCGCAGGGCATCAGAAACAATTTCCCCCAATTTCAGAGAAATTAAACTCTTTTCTCATCTTTTTCACTTGAGATTCACGGACTCTCATCCCAGCCCCTGAAGCACAGAGCACTGGAACATGTTCTTCCACTTCTCAGCAGCCTCCTGCTGAAGTCCCAGCAGCGAGCGCTGCGAGGCAGGCGCACGGCAGCAGGCCTTTGGCTCCTGCTTCAGATGGCAGACCTGAGCACGTATGTCTATTTCAATCATGGCAGCTGCTCCAGCTACAGATCCCTGGCCTGGGTGAATTACCACTAGAAATGAAGAAAAAATTTTAAACATGCAAGCAAAAGAAACCCACACTGTGATGGCATCTAGACAAGCTTCATTATAGGGTTCCTTTTATCCTTCTCTGTAACGAGAATTATTTTAATGTGGAAAGATTGCTTCTGGTCTAAGTGCCTGCTTTGTGTACATATTTCAGTGCCACAGCGTAACTAAAGTGATACGTGCTACAGTTCTCCTGCTACAATCTCAGCTTTCCTCAGCTTACAAATACTGTACTATTGGCTCTACCAATCCTTCAAGTCTCAACTAAATATAATTAAAATTTATATTTGAGAACCAGTAATGATGAATAAATAACCTTCAAATAAGAAGTCCCTTGTCTGCAAATAGATACAGAGAAGTTACTTCTGGGGTTCAGGTTTAAATAAATGACTGGTAAGGCCCACAGCACAGGGTATGTGCTCTAGATATGTGCTAGGCCTGCACCAAGATTATCACAGCTTAGAAGTTACAAGGACACAAGAGCTTCCAAACTGAGATGCCTAAAAGAAAAAAAAACTTGACTCATAAAAAGAAGATTTTTTTAAAGTATCTATAACAATATTAAGTATCTAAAACTCTCTAATATTGGAATTACTTAATACATTCATTAATTAATAAAACAGTGGTGCAATAACACGACCAGCTACATTTTCTGGAAAATCTTGGAAATTATTGGAAAATCTAATTAGGGTTCCATAATGCTCCATGAGTTTTGTTCCAAGTATCCAGATCTACGCTGCTTTGGTGGCACAAATAGAATGTTTTATTTTTAAGAGAAACAGAGTCAAACGGAATCTGATAAAGTAGAAGCAACAGAGCACGTCCACTCAGTCCTCTGGTAACTGAACTATGCCAAGGCTGCTCAGGCCAGGTGAACCCGACCTTCATGACAAGCAGACTGAAGTTCACTCAAGGCCAAGAACGAGCAGCTTCTCAGGTGACACCGCCACACTGCCAATCCCCAACACCGCAATATCAATTAAGTGCTGCATTCTCTAATATATAACTTAATGAACCCAATTAATATATATGACCTATGATTATACTTTCAGTCATCTAAAAAAAAAAAAATAATAAAAAAATCTTGCAACTTCAAATAGAATAAGCATATATAGAATAGAGAGAATAAATGCAGTCCCAGTGTTCGGCTAAATGCACCAGCAATTTGCTAGCATCACGTAGCCCACTTGACCAGGACAGTCAGTACCCTGGAGCAAAGGATCACGGTACCACTGGCTTTGTCACTGTTTGCCATTTACTCCAATCGTGCATGTCACACTAAATGCCTTTCAAGTACATCTGCTTAACACAAATAATACAACTATTTCTAATGCTCTTCATAGATTCAAGCAAGTACAATACATAACAAAAGCATCCAAGGAGTCTGCAGGAAAAATATATTACAGTAACATTGGAAAGATGTCATAATAAGAAACTGTAGTACATTTAATGCATGGAATGTCTGAAACAAGGGTTCTGTATACACAGGACTGTATACACAGGATAATCAAATCTAGTACTGAAAGGGTGAAAAACAATGCACACAATAAACTGCAAGTTACTCACACACACCATGAAGTCATAAATGGATGACAATCGTGCAGTAAAGTGATTTGGGCATTGTTTTGGAAGTTTACTTAAAGTGCTGAGTACACAGTGTCCCAAACACAACTCGTTCTGCTAGCTGTAGACCAAAGACATCTAGCTTCTAAAAACATGCCCTTTCTTCCACATTTCTTACCCAACGCACCCCTCCCACAGAAGCGACTGCCAGCTGCCCCTCAGTCCCGCTGTGGCACCCCAAGGGAAGACCAAGCGCGCAGCAACGGCTCCAAAGCACAGCACCGCCAGGTGTGTGGCATTGCTGCGCTGGACTGGACAGCCAATTTTAAGCAAGCGGACTTGCAGGGGCTCAGTGCTGCCCAACCTCTCCCTTGGGAAAGTTCTGTCTTGAAGTTCTTTCCTCGATTCAGTCCCTAATTTTTGTGAAAGCAGGAGTAAATTAATCTCTTGAGAGACTATTTGCGTCTTCCACATACAGTTGAAATTGGCCAGCAGATTCAGGAGTTTGATTGAAATAGAAGGGACTGCAGATGGCAGTGACATGGAGTCTTCAGTGTCTACACTGCCAGTTTTTCCCTTCCTGTCTCCAGCGAAATAAAAGACAAAAGAAAAACACAGAGTACTGAGAGATGCAGAGCACGGACACCTTCACAACCCAAACACAACATGTGATTTGCTACAAACCCAAGGAGGCAATGAACAAAACAGAAAGCCCCTAGTGACTTGGAACAAAATCACCTCCCAGACACCTTGTGGTTTCCAAGCTTATGAGTTTGAAGGAAGGGTAAGAGGATAAAGACAGCATCTAAATGACTAAGTCTCATTCATTCTCTCAACAGCCACCAGAAGCCTTCAAAAAGGCTACCTACAACTATGCTTTCTTTCCCTCTCCCCAGGGCAAAAACTTACTTCCCCTACACAACTGCAGGCATGCATTCTCCCAGCAAGTTTGACAAATGCAAGGCATCTCTGTCTGATACACCTTGGTTCTCATCTGTTGCAAAACGAATTCAGCCTTTCATCCTTTCAAACCTCTGCAGCCCTGCCACCTGCTCCTTCCTTTCACTCACACCAACCGACCTGCCTGAGCAGATCCCACCGCTCTCAGCCCAGCTCCCAGTTCTGCAGACCATGAGAATTAACTCTGAGACACTACTCTTTGACATATGAACAACTTACCAGGTCTCTGCTGTTCTCTGGCAATTGACTGCCCGCATGCGTACAGCATGCTGCAGGTTCAGGTACATCACCTATCTTTAAAAATCTTCTATCAGAGCAGGGAAGAGGAACTACTACTGCTGCATTACAAAACACGTGGCAACCAAGTACAGTAATAGGACAGTCTGTGCAATCCCTCTTCAGTGAAGATGCTAGTTAGACAAATGTTATCTATACCAATGCATCCAGACCACGTAGGATACAAGAGTTGTTTCCAGCCTTACACTTCTGTGGGCTCATTTCAAAGGCATAAAAAACAACTAAACCATATTCAGTACTCAAAGTGTTCTTCTGCTTTGGAGAACTGTTCTTCTATTGCATTATTTTTCAGTTGAAATTGATTGCATTATTTTTCAGTTGAAATTGAAGCAGTCAGTAGCATCACCAAGTCTACAAGCTTAACAAAATTAACACAACTACATGCAAGCTACACACAGATTCCTGTCCTAGTGAATGCACAGCATCATCAGGACTGTTTTATTCAGACATAAACATTCTGTCCTGAATGGAACTTTGTGCCCTGCTTACGCACAGTCTGCTCGGAAAATGAAAGCACACGCTCATGGCATGGCTGGACTTTGAGCCCAAACACAATATAACTCCTGCGACAGGAAACCATCACTCTGTGGTGGGAATAAAGCATTTGTGAAGAGCCTAACAGATCACCTCTCTCTTCCCTCTGGTGAGAAATGCAAGGGAAGGGAACATCTGCCAAGGAGACTATGACAGCGAGTACTGAGACTGCTGACAAATACATTCTGAGATACGAAAAAGCAATATAAAAATCAACAGATGAATTTATTTTTTTTTTTAAAGAGAAGTTTGCAATATATGCTAAAGAAGGGTCATCAAAACAGCCACTTCACTATGAGAGTATTTCTTATTGGAAATACTTCCATCTTTGCCCCTTGTAAAATAAAGCTTGTCCTCCTGCATCAGAGAACAGGCAGACAATTCAGCCAGCGTTTACACAAGGTTTCTTTGAGGGTAAAACATCCGCACTGAAATATTTGTGTAATGGTTCAGGGCTTGAAATTTGGGCTCCTGAGCAATCTGGCCAGCGTATCTCCCATTTCCTTACAGGATACGCCTACACCACACAGCACGGTACAGAAATACCCAGGTTTGACCAGGAACTGGAGGCAGCGTAGCTGAAATATTCAAAGAGGTTCACGCAGGCTGATTTGCCTAATGAAAAAAGGCTCTTCTCAGAGGGGTGAAGGGGTTCACGCACGATTCCGCGCTCATGCAGCCACACAACTGGAGAGTTATGAAGCCCTAATCTGCCACACAGGCTGTGCTTGTGTGCCTTCATCAAGCACACTACTTGTGTCCTTCACTTTGACAGCCCATGTCCAGCTGCTATGCTAGGACTTCTGAGAAAGCTCCCAAACCAAACAGAAAAGTAAATAAGATTTTCAGATTACAACTGACTGAGCCATTAATGATGGCTATAGCACTAGTCAAGAAGTAGACACTGCAGAACAGATAGATTTAAGAAAACTGTTTAATATGCAAGATAAGTCAGTTACTAATTCAAAGCACTGATAAAGTAACTGAGTTGAATGGCCAAAAGGAATTCTTTCTCATGTCACACAATTCATATTTCAAACAAATTATGTTGATACACTACAGTAGCTCCAACTGGCAAGACAGAACAGGATAAAGCAGCTTTGGTTCACTCATTTTAATTAATAATTAAAACAATCATCCGGGGGAAAAAAAAACCACCCCTTCGATCTATGCAATTCTTTTCACTCTGAAAATCTTGATCCATACATATACAAGCACAAGGGAAAGACCCACAAAGATAAAAAGACATTCTACTTGCTTTAATTCTTACTTCATGTTTTCCACAAGTCATTTACACATTAGACAAAGGAATGCTGTCTAGTGTGGCTATGTAGAATGAAGGAATAGTGGTTTAGTACTGTGTATCACATAAGGCAAGCAAATGGAACAAGATTAATATCTAGTTCATATGAACACCCAGATGAAATTCTTCAGCACTATTGTGGAACAGTTCAAAGGTTCACCAGCCACCTCTTAGGCACAACCCTCACAATTAATGCATCCAAACCTTCCTTAATATAAGGGAGCATAAATAAGTCTCACAGCTCTAAACAACAGATTTAGAAAGAGGGATTTCAAGTAACTCGATAAATGAAGAATCAAGTGGTGCAAATATTTCTTTTTTTTTTTTTCCTCAACATAGTTTAAAATCCCTCAGTCTTTTATCTAAAACTAGTGCAAGTAAAATGCACTCCTTTTTAAGAGAATGGCTGCAGTGAAAAATACATAATCTAAATACAAAGCTACCAGGTGCTTGTTAGGATCTGGATTTTCTAGAGAAAGCCAGCAGCATTTTTCTCCTAATAACATCCAAAGGAGAAAAAAAGAAGCAAAGAACCCCACCTGAATCTACTTCTTCATTATATGCTTATCTAGCAGTGTGAAGGAAGGACTACCACACTAAGCTCAGGTCTTCACTGAGCTCTCCCGAAGGAGATCTACGTTTTCTCAAGGCAGAAAGCTACAAACCTATTACAGAAATGCTTTCCTTCTGATGTCATGATTTTGCACTTACAAACACCCAGTTCCAAGTACTGTGAAAATACGGCACCCATCTGAAGACCCAATTAACAAAGGGTTCCTAGGCCAGAACCAGCACTGTCATTGATGTGAGCATACAGTTCATGCTCCGGGGGAGGGGAAGAGAAGAAATAATGTTGGCTCTTTCATGAACATAAAAGGGCAGAATTACACATTAGTGTAGCTTCCCCATGTATAGACATTTTTTCCCTGAAATGTAGTGTAAACCTAAAATCAACCATTAGGTACTTTAAGTAAAGCTCAAATCATTGGTGCAATTACTCTTACAGAGGATTACGACCGAACTCCGTATAATGTGGATTGTTAAAATTTCATAATTAAGGAATAAATCACAATGGGAAAATGGGTCTCTATTCAAAAACAGCCAAACAAGCGGACATCATTAATACCCTTATAACAAGGCAAGACCAGAACTGAAATGTAGGAACACTGCTGCCAGGTCAGGACGGAGGTGAACTGGCAGAACCATGCGGACAGGCTCGTACCGCACCTGCCCAGCCCTGGGCCTGCCTCAGAGCCGTGCTTGCTCCTTCACCGCCCTTCTTCCTCACCACGGCAAAGCAGTGAGCAGCCTGCCCAAGCGTTCGTGACAAGGGGGGGGGGAAATCCTGCCCTTCTTTTAATCACTGCTATTACATTTGAAAGGTTAGGTAGTGGGCACTCTTGATTCCTGCGTGCTTTAAATACCAAGACATCTGACCTTCAGAGGTCCCTTCTTCCTGAAGAAAAATCACTCCCAAAAAAACTAACATAGACACTACAGAGATCAATCTAAAATAAGAACAGTCACAGGTAGGGATGATACTGGTAACATCAGTTTTTTGACGCTAGTATCCTTCTGAAAGAGACCTCTTAAGAAGAGGAAGCAAAGAAACCTGGGGCTGTCCAGTCAGAGCAATGAACCAATTGCCTATCCAACATGATTTTCTTATGAGGAAGGATTCATTTGTGAACTACACACAGGCTGTGAAAACAGCATGAGAAGCACCGAGCCCTGCAAAATTGGATTCTGATTAGTAAAATGACAGGAAAGTTGTAGGAGTCTCTCAGAATAGCTGGGAAGTACAGACACCGGTTCTGAGGGCATTGATGTCAGTGCCCACTGAGCACTTGAGGAGCTCCAACGTGCTCAGCTGTCACCAGGGCAGAGACAAAAGTGGGTGACCAATGCACCTCTCTTCCAATATCGGGATCAAACATCTCAGGTATCAAACACGAAGCCTCCGAGCAAAGTTAAAAATAGATCCGAGCGCCCAAAAATATGCCTAAGGACAGCGCTTCCACCTTCTTGTTTAAAACAAGAGTTCTCTTCGAGATCTTCCAGCGTTCCTCAACAGCGCTTCGTGCTGCCGGCCTACAACAGCGAGTGACAATAGGAGCAGCCAGTTTGCTTCAGATCGCCCCCCGGAAACAAACGTACCTAGTGATCGGTCTGTCACGGGGCTGCAGCACACGCTCCAGGCCCTAAGCGCACGGATGCCGATAAAATTAAAAATGGCTGTGCCCAGGGATCTCACAGCACAACCGGCGCAGCTCCGCCGGCGATTAAAATATATATTAAAAACGCCCGCATTGCCTTACCGAGGGCGCGGCATGCAAAACGAGATGATTATTTCAATTTTGGAAAAATACCGAAGCGAGAAGCCGAGAGAAGCGGAGTCGCGCAGAACGCGCACCCCTACCGCGAATGGTTCATTTACACAATAAAGCAGAAATAAAGCAGATTCACGCTGCCGGCTGCCCCGACACGCGGCCCTCCCCGGGCGCCCGGCACGGACCCCGCACGGAGCCGCCGCCGGACCGCGCCCCGCCGCGCCCGAACGCCGTGCACGGTACTTACCGGCCGCAGCGCCGGGCTGCGGGGCGGCGGCGGCGAGCAGGAGCGGGAGCAGCGGCACGAGGCGCCGCAGCAAGGCCGTCATCCTGGGGGCGCGGGGGTCGAGGCGGAGCGGGAAATAAAGACACCGACGAGAGCGATTTCCTCCGTTTTCTGGCGGCCGCGGCGAGCTCTCGGCTCACGGCTCTGTCCGCGAGGGCGGACGGCAGGTGAGGGGCGCCGGCTGCGCTGCTACTCCCTCGCGGCGGCCCGTCCGCATGGCTCCGCGGCGCCGGGGAGGACGCCGGCCGCCGCCGCCCGGCTCCGGGAAAGGCGTCGCGCCGCCGCCCGCCTCGGGAACGCGCTTATTTCCCACGCAGCTTCACGATATCGAAGAAGCAGCCGGGTTGGGAAGGAAACATATCCAGACGGGAAGCGACGGCTGTCACTTGCGGCAGCCCCTCACGCCGCCCGGCTCCGAGGGCCGCGGGCGCAGAGCCGGCCGCCGCCTGGCGGAGGGCCCCGCCGTCTTCACGCGCCCGGGGACGAGACCGGCTGCGCTCCGTGCGCGGGGGCTACGGCCGCCCCCCGGCCCATCCGCCGCCGCCAGCCGGCTCCGCAGCCCGGCCCCCGCGGCGACGCCACCCCCGGCCGCCCTGACGGAGGTGGGGCGCGGGGCGGCGGGAGCGAGGCCCCTCCTCGGTGGCCCCGGCGCCCGGCTGCGTTCCGCGGAGGTTCTTCCCCTGCGCCGGAGAACGGCTCTTCTCCTCCTCTTCCTTCTCCTCAGCGCTCCGCGAGCCGCTTCAGCGCCGGCCCGGCCGGCCTCTCTCAGCTTCGAGCGGGGCCGGGCGCGGCCGTGCCCGCGGGGCGGGGAGCGGCTCGGTCCCTCCGCGCCGCCGGCGCCTTCCCCGACGCCGGGCTGGCCAGAGAGGGGCGGTCCCGCGCCACCTCCTTCCCGTGCCCTCCGCCGGCCGAGGGCCGCAGAGCCCGCCGCCCCGCTGCGGCTCGCGCCCCCTCCCGCCCGTCGACACCGACGGCCGCGCCTCGCGCCAGACACAAAGGGGACTCGCTCCAACCGCCGGCCCGGGGCGCCGCGCGCCACCCCTCGCGCCCCGCCCCCGCCGCGCCCCTGACCATAGAGGCGGGCCTCCGGGAAGGTAAAGAGGGGCACCGCCGCGAGGAGGGGCGGCGCTGTGCGCGCGGGCCGTTGGGGGCTCCGCCATGTTGGGATGGGGGTGAGGCCGGTGAGGGGCTGAGGCTCTACGTCCGTCTCGAGCCTCACGTTTTCCCTTTAACAAACGCTCGCGGATCTGCCCCGTCTCTCGCCACGAGCCCTGCCGCGGTCCCCGCCGAGCTCCAGCAGCGCGGTGGTACCCGAGTGAGATGTGCCCTGCTCACGCCTGACAAAACCATTATCTGCCGCTTAAATTAAAGAGATTTTTTGTTTTCAAAACAAAGATTAAAAAGTCAATCTGATGAGCTGTCGGTATGTTTTAACCTTTGCTACATGACGCAGAACTGAGGAGATAATTAAGGCCAGCTGCTGACTGGAAAGCTGCTGTTCTGGCCCAGCGAGGCTCTTCCAAACAAGTTTAACTGGGTACGGGTTAGAAAAAGATGCTTAAAAACATCCTGCGTGCAGAGGGTGCCCTGCGAGCCTGGTGCCTTCCTAGCCCTGCTTTTCCAGTGGGTCGTCATGGGAGATGCTTCCCTGTGCCTGTGTTTCTGTGCCAGCTTCAGTAATAAGGGAACGAGGGAGGAATGCGTGTTCAAAAACCCAATTCCACAACTCCAGGTATTAAGTACTCCTCCATAAAATGGCAGTTGCGAATCAGAGTAGTGTTTTTAATGATAATGAAGAGCCTCTACATTACTTCATTGCTTCCACAAGCTGTAACAGGTGAAACAGCTTTGAACTGATTCTTGCATCACCAAAAGACATTAAATTCTAATAGGATTTTTATCATTATAAATGCTTAGGTCAGAAACAGGGTTTGACATCCCTAAGGTCAAAGTTCAGTTTGTGGGGCTGGTAATTACAAGACTGTTTTCAAAGTTTGTTACAATATTTTTACTTCCAATCTATGCAGATCTAATATGGTATTGGTGAGAGACAATGAAATATAGACTCCCAGACTGTAATTTGTATTGCCACTCTCTTACAGCCACACGTATAATATAATATCTTCCTTATTAGTTGTGGAATGTGAACTGACAAGAAATAGCCCTGAGAAGAAGAATTAAAAAAAAATACAATAGTTTTACCTCTAAGAGAGGGAGAAAGGGAAAAAAAAAAAAAGCAAACCAACACTAACTATTCTTTGTGGGCCCAAAATCCATTGTTTTTTTCTGTTTTAGTGAAGTCTAACTGCTCAAAATTCTTCCTACCCAGCTGCACCTACCAATAAAATAAGCAGGAGCTGCTTTGCTCACAGAAAACAAGAACCTAACTGTGTGGGCTGCACAGCACTTTCACTGTTTAGATGGTAAAAGAAAATTACAGTAATTATGACGTATATCAAAACCTGCTCAGCCTGAAGTAAATGACAGAAGTCCTGCTTGTGTTAATGGTTCCAGACTTGGCTCATTAGTTAACATCAGGAGTTCTCCACAAGGATTCATATAAAACAGATATTCTGCCTTAAAACACTTCTATTCTTGCATCAAAATGGACTGGATTTTTGTTATGAGTTTTTTTGCTCTTTTGGTGGGTTGGTTTTTTTTTTCCTAGAAAGAAGAAACAAGAGTCATGCTGTTTCTAATACTATTATGCCCTCACATTTTCACAAATACCCAAGCCATGTTCTGGCAGACACCCTTGTGAAGGCCACAGAGGCCTGCAAAAGCACCCCCAAGGATGTGAAGATGCTTTGCTTGAGCTTGTATCAGGACCTTGGACTGACCTCCTGGACAAGCATTCCCAGCAGTTTGCAACAGTTTGTCCTCCTTCCCTGCCACATTTTTAATCCTGCAGAAGCCTCGAGCAGGGGCTGTTCCCTTCTAGCCCAGTGGGGCTGGCAGGGTGTGAAATCCCTGGCACTGCAGCCATGCCATGCTGCAGGGCCAAGGAGGGGCTTGCCCTGCTCCACCACCCAGATGCAGGAAGCAATCATGGCTGCCCAACCACAGGAGCAGCTTCCTTTTCCCACGGTGGTGGATGGAAACCAGATCTCAACTGTCACTCACAGACTCACTCATTGTTATGTGATCAGACAAGGACATATTTATAGTTCGTGCTGTGACATTGTTTTATCTGTTTAACTGTAAGCTAGAATTTCACCAGCATAATATTCGGCAATTTCAAAGAAGACCAACAGGAAAACATGCAGGACAACAAAGACCTGCAAAGCTGCAGCACTCTAAATCTGGGATGTTGGTCCAAAAAGGCTGGGGGAGAGATAAGAAAAAGCCTATAAAGCTTACCAAGATTTTAGAGGAAAATATTCTGCCTGAAGCACTGTATTTCCACTAGGAAAAACTTAGCTCAGTGAAACCAAAGTATTGAATATAACTAAATTACTGTTAAAAATAGAGAGAAAACAGATGCTCTTCTACAGCTGTTGTTCACTGTTCTCACAGTAAGGACAAGGATGAGCGTGGAAGCATTTGCAGGGCAGGTGCAAGGACGGCGACGGGAGAGCCAAGGCACTGTGGCTGCAAGCTCCTCATAGACAGCAACCTAATGTGAACAGCAGGGCATGTCTGCCTTGCCCTAGGGCGAGGAAGCTTTGAATGACGCAGACCCTGGCGGGGCACTGAGGCTGCCCTTTATGCTATGTCTGTACTTAAGTGAGACACTGCAATGAGAAGTACAGCTGATACACATCTCGGGTCTTTCCTGCTGTCCGCCACACTGATGCACATGCAGACATAGTGATGTCACTTGCAAATTCAACACTGCACATAGATGAGACAGAACATGTCCTTGTTAGCAGCATCTCATGTGAACGCTGTGTGTTTTTTTTTTATTACTGGGCATATAGAGATTTGTTTTCATGCTTCTAAGGGAATATTCCTATCAGTGGAAAATAAATTGTACAAGGCATTAAGGAAACCAAAATGAACTACCAAACAATAGCATTAGCCCTATTTATTTTTAAACAGCACAATTTTCAGGCACTTTAAAAGGATTTCTCAGGACGGGTTCACTGTTATCCAAGAGTTTTTCAGCACTGACGCCACACAACTGTTATCATTTGTTAGGACTCGGGGGACTGTTCTTTTTGACAGAGCCTTTCAAGAAGTCAACAAATCAGTTTAAAATAAGTCATAAATTATACTTGGCTGCCTGTCGGCTTGGCCAGACCGTTCTCTCAATGCTGTCGTAAGTGTTAAGGAAAAAGGATAACAGCATGGCCCAATGTTTAGGTTTTAGGGAATATTTTGCTCCCATTTTAAAAACAAAGCATCCCCATAGCATTGACTCTGATGACTAAACATGCTAAAATAGTAATCAAGATGTTCACACTTTACTCCAAATAAATACACCCATTCTGAATCCTAAGTAATGCCCTAATAAATAATGGATTTGGTATTGGTCTCTGCTGCAAATGCCTGCCACTCATGGCTACGTTAGGGAGCTGTCAGCAGGATAATCTCCATGATCTCGCCTCCTGTACCTGTATGTCAAGAGACATGTCAAGAGACCTGTACCTGTATGTCAAGGTTCCTGATAGCCAGGATCCAAGCCTTACATAGCCCTCTAGATTATTATTAACAGCCTGAACTGCAGCCAGAATGAACTGAAAAGATGATACTGTCTACTCACAGTCTGCTGAGTTAGCAGCTAAAGCTTCTGCCAATGCAGCCAAACAAGTAACCACATGCAGAAGCTGTTACCATTGGAAGCATTCAGTTACTTATTGTACAGATTTTCCCATCAGTGTTAAACCTGAGGTGTCACACGGAGTCATTAATACACCCCCATGAGCTCAGTAGGAGTTAAAGGTCAGAATAGTGAGAGCAGCTGTGGGAAGTTCGTTGTTATAGTGAAGTGGGCACGCAATGTGTAGAAAGAGAAATAGTGAGTCCTCTGGTGATGTTAGCAGTGAGGCTCCTGAAGTACCTCTCTTCAGCAAGAGGCCCTTCGCATGTCTTCCCTTGACCTACCAGAGTCACATCTCAGCTGAATTGAGTTCTGGAAAACGAGCAGAAACCAGCAATCACCTTTATCTTAGGAAAATGGAGGAACATTCCCTCCACAAAAGAGGGAAAGATAGACAACAAGCATCACAGCACAAGTCTCGCATACTTGAACAGAGAAAAGACTGACTGAAACTTCGGGCAAGTCCTTTGTGCTGGAAAGTCAATTCCTTTCTGTTCTTTCTGATGGGCAGGAAAAGCACTATCCCCTGCAATCGACAACCAGTCTGGTCTGTCCTGCCAAGATGAGACTGATAAAGCCTCTGTAGCACCACAAACCAGAGCTTGCTCTCACTCTCACGATTGCACCAAGAGCTTTAAGGAAATGGTAAATTGAATTCCTTGCCTCAGAGGGAATTTATTTCCCCTTTAGCCCAGTGAAATAATCTGTGCCAGACATTACTTTTGGCCTTTAGACTCATAAAAGCCTGTCTGAAGGCTACTACGGCTTCCTTTTTCTGCGTCTCTGAAGCACAGAAAATAGCAATAGCTGTCCAGTATTTGAGGGGGAAAAAAAAAAGTTTTTCTGCATAATGGTTTATAAGGGCTTTTAGTCCTGGATTTTTCTAATTCTACTCCGTCCTTTTTTAACCCTACTCCATCTACTGCAAGACAAACCGTACTCTGCAATGAACTCACCAAGGTCTTTGCCATCACCCTGTATCAGTAGATAAATTTTGTTTACCTTTCAACTGGAGATACTTAGTTAATTTAATACAAAAATTAATTGCACTGCTTTACGGGCAGTCCCTGGAAAGAAGTATTTTGATCTTGATCTTCTCTTCTTGTATGCTGGCCTCACATTTCCTGATTTGGGGGATAGCAAATGCTCTCCTTTGCATAACACATAATTGCTTTACAAAAGATGTAAGGCTGAAGCCTGGAAGTGTAAGCAGGTGGGCATGGGACAAGTAAGCTTTCATGTTCAAAGAGGAGGAGGAAATCGTACGTTGTGGGATAGACAAACACAAATGTAATATTTTGTCTCCAGAAGGATTAGCAGTGAAACAGTTAACAGACATTTTTATGTTTCATAATATGCACTACCTCACTGTGATAATGAACTACCAGCCACGCTTGCAGCAGTCACCGTCTTGTTTTAGAGATAACACTGCTTAGTCTGTGGAGACATTATCTCTGTTTTGGGGGTGGAGGCGAGAGAAACTTTTATGCTAGTTCTGAAAAACGCCTCCCACTTTAAATTACGCCTTAAATTGTACACCAAAGGCCCTTTACAGCTTGCCCAAATCCCTTAGCATGCTTATCACAAAATAAAATGGGAAACCGACTGCAGGGCGTTCATCAGTTCGAAACATAACTTATTTATTCATTAAAACCAACAATGGACTTAGAAACAGAGATACGAGGAGTCTTGTCAGAACCATCTTCTCATCCTTAGCAGGGGGGTATGTCATTGCCACAGACTTGCAGGGCTTCATTCCTGAGAGCTACCTGTGCTTTCTCACTCTCACGACAGGCGGCTAGGAGCAGCACTCACGGCATCTCCGACACTTTCCTCCTCCTCCAACATTCCTTTTTATTTTTTTAATTACTCACTACATGAGCTACTTGATAGTGCCAGGTTGGCTTTCAGAGGCCAGCTCCTCTTCATTCTCTCACACACAGCTAGACTTGAAAGTACTTCTCTGACCAGTGCAGTGCTTCTAGCAGAAAGCTAACAAAAATACCCCTTGACAATAAACAAGAGCACCTCATGAAGCCTTGGTGGAACTGCACTCCCTCTGCTGTGGCTAGTGCCTGGAGAAAGCAATGTGTATGTGCCTGTTACTGGTCGTCCTTGAACACCAATGCCAGTTTGACGAGCACCAGCCGTTCACCTAAAAGAGAAGAGTGACTACAAAATACAGTCATTGTTTACTGTTTAAAATGAAGTACTGTAACGGCAAACCAGCCTCACAATTTGGAAACATCTTTACCTCTAAAGAACACTCCTTCAGATCAAAAATCTGGGTCAATGTCTCTGCACAGCCTGGCTGCCTCTCACAGGTCTATTAGGAAAAATAAAACCCATCTGACTGACTTCATCATTCCATACTTCAGAGAGCTGAAAACCTTGTATTTGCCAGTGAGGAACAGCCTCCAGAGGTTATCTCCAGACCAAAATGAGCTGACCAAGCGCTGCCTGTATGGCTTGGAGAACTCAGGAAGCCCTTGGACACTACAAAACCTCTTCCTGTACCTGCAATTTACAAGTAAGAGCACTCAGCATAAATGAGTATGAAGAGGCATAAGTGGGCAGGGACTGCTAAAGGAAGGCAGTCCTGTTTCTATAGCAAAGAGTCAGTAATTTTTCTACTCTTCTTTACTGAGTTCAGTAAAACCTATGCCTAAGCAGGATTTCCCCTCTTTTTTTTTTGTTTAACTTTTGTATTCATTCACTTCTAGCCATCTTGATAACCTTGGAAGGGACGTGTTCAGCATGAGGAGAAATAGTCCCTATACCATTCCCCCAGGACCTGCCAGAGCTTCCACCTGCTCAAAGGTGTGGAAGGGTGGGGGGGTGCAAAGTGAGAGCAGATAGAAGCACAGCCACCTGACGTGAGAGCAGAGCAAAAATGGGAAGGAAATCTGTGGGCAAGAGGGAGAGCAGCCTGGAAGGGGAAGGAGGAAGGGTTATGGGAATAGTTAAGCAATTCAAAATTTACACTTGCGGTTTTAACAAAAAGGGTGATACTAAATTCAGACCTCTGATATCTACAACTTCTCTGGGCATTAGCATTTTGCCTGGAGGCAGCTATCTGCACAGTAATGCACTGCTCATGGTACTAGCTCCACCAGCAGTGCAAGTAGCTGGGAGCAGAGCAGAGGAGGAACCCATGGGCCTGGAAGAGAGGCAGGCATCCTCAGACCTGCTCTGTCTATGCAGTCAGAGGTGCTGGTTTGCCTCCCCAGAAGTGCTCCCATCTCTGTCCTGGCAGGGAGTGTGAGGGGCTTTGCTGCTCCCACCATCAGGAATTGAAAGTCAGAGCATTAGCAACACCTCAAACCTTCCAGAACTTCCCAGATGTGAACATGTTGCCGCTGCCAGCAAGGACTAAAGATCAGTACATGCAGTGGCAGACAGAGACCAGAGGCAGAAACAGGTCACTACAGAGACAGCACCCCTCACAGTCCCTGTCAGGAACCCTTTGTCCCCTAACGAAGATTTTGGGAACACCGTCCTCTGAGCTCCTAGAAGTAGCACTCAGAGCTGCATCTGATGTGAGGGTGCCCTGCCTTCAGCTTCTACCGACGGTCACAGTTCCCAGGTGAGGCACAGCTCTGAAGGCCACACGCTGCCTTCAGCTGCACAGCGAGGGGACAGCGGAGCATCAGCGACAGCCTGGAAGTGACGGGGAAGCCCTGTCACCAGACACAAGAGGAAAAAGCCCCACAGTTCCTCTGCACCCAGCCCCTCAGCTCCCCAAAGAAAGTCCTCAGTTTTACAGGAAGCAGCCATTCCCACATTACTCTCAACTCAGCCAAAAGCAGTAAAGCAAATTTCTCCTGCCCTCTGCTAGCATCCAGACCTCCCCTGTATTGTCAATGAAATCTCTCACCCCAATTCAGGAGATAATAGTGTTTGCTAAACACACTCAGCCTCACTACCAGAAAAGCCCCTGACCTTGTCCTGTCTTCTTACTGCTTGGCAAATCCTTATCAGTGACCTCCAACCAGCTGTGCAGGAGCCTTTGGAACTAAACATGTGCACAAATAATTTCAGGGGCAGCTGCCGCTACCACACTATCTCCTCCTGCGGTCTCCACAGGCGCAAGCAGTGAACGCAGCCAGCCATGCAGGTCTCCCACCCCTGGAAGGCTGAGGCCTCTCCCTGTAGCGTGCCACCAAGCACCTCCACAGCCAGGTCTCCAGGCTGGTGCAGGCCCGCATTGCCAAAGGCATCACACGCCCGAGATGTGGCCAGAAACAAGCAGGCCCCTGGACTGCTGGCTGCCGCCTGGAGTGCAGAAGGTCACAATTTAATGACTGTTCCAAAATTAAGGGGAACAGAAGCTGCCTTGTGTATATCCAAACGTACCGCCTGTCTCTCCAGCACCTCCAGCCTCCCACTCCCCCCCCACCCCAGACTGAGGGGCTTCTGTGCTCTGGCACACAGAGGTCCATGCCTGACTGAGTTCATTCAGCCCAACAGCAGCAGTGACCCACGTCCAAAAAAAATGAGGCTGTTGTGACTGCAGAACGTTGTAAAAGCTGAGTGAAGCTGAGCCAGATGTGTGCTCTGCTTACTCCAACTATTGCTCCAAGCAACGCCTCGCTTTGTTTTTAAACAAAACAAAAGGAGTGACAGGAGTTCAGCTCATCCATATGAGAATTTCTCTGCCATTCCTCCACACTGCAACTGAACGATGGGCCGGCACCTCCTGCAGGAGTTGCAATGAGGGGTGGCTGCGAAGGGCAGGAGAGCATGGGGCGTGGGGGATCCTCTTGCTCCAGTCCTGCTCTGCACAGCAACCTGCTGCCAGCAGGCATAGCTCACGGTTTAGTAGGATGTTGCAGTCCTGCAGCTTGCTCGATAGCTCGCTGTGAACAGAAGAGATTGCTCAACAACAATGATCCTTTGCGTTTACAGCAATCCTTTCATCAGGGATCTCAAAGCAGCCTGCCAGCAGAAGCAAGCCCAGCCTCATGCTGTGCCTGGGAGATAAGCACAGGATGGAGGAGGTTGAGTGCTTCAAAGCACACAGCAGCTCTACAGGATACACACGCATCATGCTAGATGCCATAACACTGTGATGGAACCATGAGGCTCAGATAAAGCTTCAGAGAAAAGAGAGCACACTGAGAGCTGAATGAGGGCACAGAAGGAGCGTGTAGCAGCAGGCTGCTACATGAACAGCAATAGGACCATCCCCTTTCAGTACCAAGAAAGGCCAGAGCACTGTGAGACTGCACTGGGCATTCCCCAGGCAGCTGAAGGGCCACCACTGGTCATCAGTAGAGATGGGAGGCTTTATTACCATGCCAACAAAAACAAGCTAGGGCTAGGGTCAAGGAACATGGGATCAGGCTCCGAGCTGTCAGCAGTTGTGTGTATACATCACTGAAAGCAGATGCAGTGCCAGGAAAGTCCAACTCCCAGCATGAAGAAATAACTTCTAGACGATGAGAGAAACCAAAGCAACCATGACTGCAAATCAGTGATTACATAAAGGCTTTTTATCTTAAAGTTAGGTTATGTCAAATTCTGAAGTAGTTTCTTCTGCCAGAACACTCGAGACTGTGTGATTTGGCCACAAATTGCTACATCTGGGGAAAAGAAGGACGCCCCCCCCCCCCCCCCCACACACACACAGAGCGAAGATTATCTTTCAAAGCAGGCCAACTACTGCACAACAGCAGCGGCCTTGACTTCACACCAAGCGCTTCTCAGGCAGGCGGGGAACAGAGCACAGCAGGCGCCAGATCCCAGCTCCTCACCACAGCCCAGCACCAGTGGAGCACATGAGGGGGCCCTGCCCATTACCAGAAGCTGCATGCTGCCAGCCTGTAGCTTCTGAAAGGATGTTGAACAAAACAAGAGACAACAATGGGTATTTGGAAGAGACATGCCCTTCCTGTGCAAGATGATAAAGGGAACATGCTCAAATACCTGCCACGAAGTATGAAGCTGGAATGCTTTCCAGCCAAAATGCTGAGAATAACTCTTTACAGGGCACATAAACACTCAGGGGTTTCTGAAGGGAGAAATAGCTGGAAACAGTTTCAGATAAAACCACCTTTCGTGCCAGCTGGCAAAAGTAAACCCGATGGAGGAGATAGATGGATAGACAAGGCTTAAAGCCACTTCTGTCTCAGCAGTAGACCAGGTTTGTACGCACCATGGCTGAGGGCAGCGCATCACAACACCTGGCTGTCAGCTTTGTCAAACTAACACCAGCCCAGACCACAGTGCCTGGAGCAGCCCTGGGTTGGCTCCGAGCTTACAAGGTGCTGCTACGCCCCTTGAGCTTCTTCCTTTGGTTCAGCCATCCTGTCGTCATGACAGCTCTGGAAGGTTTGCTGCAGCACAGGCAGCTTCAAGAATACTGAGGCCAAACATTTGTTTTCCATAGCACAACAGTAATGCTGCTACTTCAGATGAACAAGAAAAGGAGAACTGAAAAGGAATGTAAGGGAGATATGCCCTGAAAACACATTCATATATTTTAATAGAGAATTGCTGCAGGAAGGGGCTTCAGCAAGACAAAGAGCTGCACTGCAGCACACCTCAGTGGCAATCTCCCTTGCCAAAGCACAGCAGGACACTCTGCAGCACCTCAGCTATGCAAAGAGACCACAGGAACCTGGAAACACTGATGTGAATACCTGGAGTGGAACAAGGAGTAATTTAACTTTGTTCGGTTCTTTTTTTTCCCCTCTGTATTAGGACCACACGTCCCTGGAGATTTCACATCAAAATGGAATTGCGTACTGAGTATTAAATATTTATCAATGAATTCACAGTTGAAAGCAATGATGGATGAAAACCAAAAACACCTCTCCATCACTGCTATCCTCAGATTTATTCTGAAGGAACTCAGCACTGACCTTCACAGATGTTTCTGCTTTTCACATCAGACAGAACTCTTTCCCTTCCTGTCTGGAAAGGCTGAGGAAGCAGCTTGCATCACCAGAATTACCACAGCTGAGCTCCGACGTAGCCAGCAGCCACAGAAATGGGCACAGCTGGAGTTCTTGGTCCCCAATAAAGACCCCCCCCCACCAGGTGATAGCTGGGCAGGATGGCTTGTGGTGGGGGAGCTGCTCCAGCAGCAATTCTGTCTTCTTTACTGTTGGTTTCCATAGGCATCCTAAAGTGGAAAAAAAAGGTACTCCTTGACTTTATGTCATCTTCCATATATGATGCAGACTGAGGACTCCACAGTTTGAAAAACAGCAGAACTACTACTCTGTGCAAACTGAACAGCCAAAAATGCATCAGAGAAAGTCAGACTTTTGTCCCTCTTTAGGCAGCAGCTGTAGGAAGAAATCACCAAATTAGTCCCTTTTTCCTGCAGGCATCACCCTGTTATGACTCGCAACACCCGGCAAAGGCCATGTCTAACATAGAGTGACTGTGCAACCCCAAAGCTGCACAAGCCTTGTGCACCAGCACTCCTCAGCAATGTGCAGATGCTCTGCTTTGCAGAGCCAATCTAGCCAAAAATGCATGGATTGGGGCCAGCCCTCTCTCTGCATGGAGCAGAGGTGCCTGCTGGGGTCAGGTGGGGTCAAAAACAGATCTGCAGGGCTCCACACTCACACTCTCTTCCCCTTCCTCCCCAGGTGTAGGAAAGCACAGCTCCTGGTGGACAAACTCACCAGCTGCAGCTATTTCTAAAGGTCAGGGCTTTCGTAGGGGAAGGGGATCAACAGCTGACAACAAACTTGGATTTTACATCACACATTGAGCAAATTTGATTGAGAAATCACAGAAACATCACTAAGTTCTCCTGTTTCACTGACTTTTCCTTTACGTTAAAAGTACATTTAAATATCTTTTTTGTAGCTGTGACCTCAGCACATGGTAGTTGCTCAGCTGTCAGCAGCAGAGTTGCAGTTCCAAAGAATTATTGCAAATTTCATGCTATCTGATACATTTGACAGCACTATAGACTCAAGTGATTAAATTGGGGTTTCAGCTTTTGTCAGCAAGTTTCCCAACTTTATGCTAAAAGAAAGGAAATAAACTCCAAAATGCATATGAAGGGGAACCAGCCAAAAGCAGTGGCATACAACAGGTCCTCAGGCTCGCCCTTAGTGAAGCAATGCACATATGTTGGACTTCGGAAAGCAAAGTAAACAGTCTGACAACACAGATGGCTGGCTGCTGAACAAGACTCTAACCATAGAGCTCACCTCCCTACAACACAAGTGATCCTGAGCCCGTGCCCATCAACACAGCATCTATAGGCCATTGAAGAACATCTTGGAAAGCACATGGGAGACTGTCACTTGCTGCAATAGGCCCAGCAGCTCTCCGCCTCCTACAGACATTGCAGGAGATGTGAAGCTCCTACAGCAAAAACCTGTGGAGAATAAAAATCTTCACTAACAGCTCCATGAAACACATCAGTAGTGCTCTAGCAGTTGAGCAGGTGCCATGAGGCTTTCAGGCTTGTTTCTTTCCAATTTTTGCATAAGAAGAGATACTTTCTTGTTGGCATGGTGGAACTCAGCAAGAGAAATGGTTCATTTTCTTTCAACAGTTCCCGTGCTACTTGTACTTTCTTTAATAGCTTTGGGTGCATCCAGTGATCAGGCATGCTGGCTTCAAAGCACAAGCAATGAAAATTCTTGACCTATATTCCCTGGGGTTTTAAGGCCTCTTCTCCTGAAAGCCACAGAAGTCCCTCTCCCAGATGCCACAGAGCAGAACCATTCTGACCACCAAAATACTAAACCCACAAACCCAAGAAAAAGAAAAAGACATACTGTAAAAGGCTCAAGCAAATAAGGAGGAGGGAAATAGACTCTGCCATTCTCCTAGATACAGTGAACACAATGTGGACCTCTCCACATGCCTGCCTGCAGCCGAGCTGCTCTGCGGCTGCCCCTGTGCAGTGCCCCATGGGGACCTCGATGCTGCAGAGAGCAGAGCAGGACGGATTGTGCCACGAGATAAGATTGTCTGCCAGCACTTTGTTGCAGGCAGCTGCCAGAAGGAAAACAATCTGTAAGGATGGTAAACAGAGAAGGGGAAAAAACACCCGGGGAAGCAATGCTGGCACAGGAGATGGGTGGTTCCTTGCTGGCGAAGAGCATGGGGGCACACAGCAATTCTCATTTCAGTTCAGCTTAGGCTTGTCCTGTGCAGCCCAACCTTCAGAGCCCCAGGAGCTGAAGGTTCAACCCAGTCCTGCCAGCATTCAGACATCTGATGATGAATAAGTCAGCAGAGAACTGAGAGATCACCTGCAGCTTCCTGCTGCACCTCAGCCACCTTTGCTCGGTGTGCCTTGCATCGTTCTCACCAGGCAAGTTGTCCTCCCTGGCATTTGAGCTTTGGGCATATGCAGGAATCTCCTGGCCAGGGCAACCTGGTTCTGGGAGCACAGGAAGGCAAGGTGCTACAGCCAAGGCAATGGCTGATTCCGTGCACCCCAAAGCCTAAGGCTTTTTTTCTGAGGCAAGGGAGAGAGCTGCATTGGATGCTTCAGTTTGTTTAATCCTGAGGGGTTCGAAGCTTTGGTGTTTACTCTATTAGGCTTATTTCTGGACTAAATAAACCATCAAAATCTAAGGCTCCACCAAAAACATGCTAGTTGAAGCTGATGAACGGTTAGCATTCAGCAGAGACAAAGCACGAATCCGTGATTATTAGAAGATGAGTCACCTGGAGAAACTAGAGCAGTAGCCAACTGAAGAAAATCCCTATTGTGTATCAAAGTGAACAAAGCTGTCCAGAGCCAGGCCAGCATCAGGACCACAGTGGCCGTGGGGCAGGCAGCACCACCCCAGCATTGGGGCAGACACAGCCACGTCCCTCTGAGTGCCACATGCCCGCCTCACCCAGGGCCTGGCCCTGGACACCAGCACCCTCTGCCATCCACATTCCCTCCATGACTCACAGCACTGCAACAAGCCAGACTTTTGCAGACAACAAAAAAGATAAAAATCATAGTGCTTGGGGGAGCGCCAAGCTATTATTTCATCCAATTAGAGTCTCAAGCTGCTAAAAGTTAAAAGGATTTCCTTTGGAAAGAGAATGTTCTCCAGCCACTAAGTCTCCAGCAAGGTAAAGAGAAATAACTTCTGGCATTCAGCATTAGGAAACAAGCGTCTAGACAAAGGTTTCTTTCTCAGCTTGTCGTTGCTGTTATTTTTAAAAAGATGCTACACTAGAGGTCCTGGGAAAGGGATTTCTATTTTTATATTTTTCTTTCACCTGTGACAGACTCACACATCCAATACATGCTGGTTTACACATCTCTAGTGATTTAGCTACTAGCACCAAAAGGTACCATACCCCTGGGGTAGAAATGCACAGGCAAGTGTTGACGCACCCGCTGGGGAGTGACAGCACACAGCCACAAGGAAAACCAGCTGCCACTGCTCATGGGCACTCAAGCTGCTCCCTGAGGACACAACATCAGCAGCATGCCACACATCAGCCCTGTTCTGTGAGGTGCACGAGGGGTCACCTCCACACAGTGAGGTCTTGGAGAAAGCAGCCAGCACCACACTGAGCAGCACAGGAAGCCCTGCTGGTGGTACCCACCCTACCTGGTGAGGCAGCTGCTTGCCCTTCCTGCACTGTCTGCTACCAACATAGCAAAAACACAGAACATGAATAAAGGGCAAGAACTGTTTCCACAGTTTCCTGCCGTGCCCACCCCCATGCAAGCAGGCTGGCTACAAAGGGGAAAGCATGATCCCCTTGCCACAGCACTGTGTGGTATTGCTTCAACATATTGCATAACACCGGTTGGGTAATGGGACATTATCTTTCTTGTATCCCTATCTCCAGCACCAGGGAGTTGCATTGAGTGCTGCACTGCTGAGAGTCTGCCTCTCATCCAGAGTAGCTGCCCTTCTGCACAGCCTCTCTGGTCTCACAGCAGAGTGCCACAACATCTGAGCTCAGCTTTCAGTGTTCTCTCACCAAGTAGTACCAGTCTTAACAACCTACCTTCCAAAGTGATACTACACCATGACAGGAGCAAACCTCGGCTTTGACACTGTGTGACAGGAGGATGTTACATGTACAAACACAGCTGGTTTCAGCTCCATCTAGGAGAAAGGTTTTAACGCGTCTGCGGTTCTGTCAGAGGTTTCATCATGGACTTGGACAACCCTGTCTGCAGGTACTGCATTAGCAGACAGGTTTCCTCCCAGCTCACCTCAACACTTCCACATTGGGTCCCATTCAGAACTCTCGCTGTGTCTCATAAACAATGAGTCAATGAGCGTTCTTGTACGCTCGCTGGATGGGAAGCATTAGCTCAGTTTTCAGAGGGGGAATACAAAGAATAGAGATTAAACATGGCAAACCCAACCAGCTCTGATCTGACTGAGCATTTTTGCACCACATTCGCTTTGAATCTGTTGCACTTTCTGCCACAAATGAATACCACTGGAATTACAGTCACTGAATATGGAGATGCTTGTGTCTATAACAGGCATGACCTCACACCTGAGAAACAAATAGCATACAAAGAATAGGTGAGAACAGTTTGGCTTAATATTGAAGTCATACAATAGGCAGGGCCATGTCACCTCATGCACACATGCACTTGGACTGGCCTACAACGTTATGTGTGTGTGCTCAGAATGCCAACAAACCACTTCTGAAATAATTCAAGGTACAGGATCCCAAAAGTCAGGCTGGCTCTAAGGAGAAGCAGATTGGGGCACCCCAGCCCAGAAGCCAGCCCGCATATTTGACAAAATCTCCTTGTAGAAGAGAAAATGATACTATCTGCCCAGGTTGAAAAGTCACATCATTACCTCATGAACCTCCAGCAGCTCCCAGAAGGCAGGCTGTCAGCTTGGTTCCTGCAGGGTGTTTCAGCTGTTCCTGGTGAAGGGGTGTGTATAAGGCCACAGCCATGAGGAATAAAAGTCATCAGATCAGACCTCATTGTCTAAGGCTTGGTCAAGACTGCCCTCCTCTCCAACATTGAAGCAACATCCCTTAAAAGGGAAAGGTCTCTGCAATAAGAAGTGCAGTGAGATGACAGAGCCAGCTATTTTCTCTGAAAAATAACTGTAGGAGAGACACACACCACAGAAGCCACCAGCAGTT
Organism: Centrocercus urophasianus; assembly: GCF_019232065.1. Lineage (NCBI taxonomy): Eukaryota > Metazoa > Chordata > Aves > Galliformes > Phasianidae > Centrocercus > Centrocercus urophasianus. Next base: position 11,374,638 of record NW_024884756.1, on the reverse strand, counting down.
TACATTAAGCATCTCTTAGATTGAATGGGTTGGAGATGCTACACTTCTTTCTGCTTCTCAGGCACAGCAGTAACTCTTTGGAAGAGAAGTTAAAGCTGCACGCAGCCTTGCAGCCACACATCTCCCCTGTTAAGTAGCTGATATGGAGATGTATCTGGTGGCTTCAGTTAGCATCCAAAACTTAACTCTAAAGAATGAAAAATTCCTAATATCTGTAAGATGCAGAAAGCAAAGAAAGTAGCGTGAGCATGGCCCATGTGTCCCAGGACGGCAGGACCTGGAAATACAGTGTTGAAGTGCCCAAGTATCCAAGATTGCATTTTTTTCAGCTAGTCTTCTTAAATAATTTTACCTTCTCCTAGGCTTAAACCCTATCAGCAATTCTTCACTACTGGCTTCACTGTAACCCACACAGGTCAAATGCTCTAAGGATCACAGATCCCACTGGTCCACTTGAAATGCCAATGCCTTTTGCCAGCTATTCTTTCTGGAAATTAAACAAAAAAGATCTATCCTTAACCCAACGTCAGTAATTTTCTTATTAAAAGGCAAAACAAAAGATCCATTTTTGGACAGATCTGCTCCTCACAAAGATTAGTGAGCAATAGCACTAGGCTCCGCATTAATGTCCTGTTGCACAATTACTCAAAAAGGAGGCCGTACAAACATAAGAATCCGAACTACCTAAATAAGAAGGCTGAAGTCCTAATTAAGGGCCTGTTCTAAATCGTGGCATTCACTGTTACCCATGTAAAGAGGTTACAGTATTTCCCAACTGTAGTTGTAGGCTTCATTATTTCAAAGATGCAAGATAGTACACAAATACCCAGACCTTTGTCTTGGGAAAACCATGCGTAAGCAAGCCAGTTTTATCTGCCCGAGCTGATAAGCAACTTCAAATACAGTGACCCTGGCTTAAAACGACTGCAGTCTATCACCACCGATTATTTTCACTGCTCACATTCAGCATTCGACTTCAATACACTTATCAGTGTTTCAGCAGCTGCCCTTAAGGATACTGAGCACACTGTTCCTAAAATGAGGAGTTTAACAGTCAAACAATTCAAATCAGAACGTAGAGTACCTACTTCCTTACCTGCTGAAAAGAGGTGGTGTTGATAAGCACATGATCTAGCCAGGACTGAAAAGCTTGCAACTTTTTTCCTCACCTAGCATACTTCTATTTCCTGCAAAACAGTTTCATTTTGCAAAAACAAAACACACACTGCATTTCTGAAGTTCTGATGCAGAATAAAGCAGAAACTGTAGTTACTGTGATATTGAAATCCACACTCAGAACACTGGGACAGGAGAAGAAGCAAAGGTTCAGCTGCAATAGCCACCTTGGGACACGGAAGCTTGTTTCTATGGGACACTGGCTTGCAGTAATAAAATGTGTTAAGTATGAAGACTGGCAGGAAGTGAATGTGATTCATCTAAGGAATAAGCAAAAGGGAGGAAAGCAGCTACGCAAAAATAACCTTGTTCCACTCCGATCTCATTCATTAGACTTACTGAGCAACTGATGTTCATACAAGTTTTCTGATTAGAGTATAAATTAAATGGGGCAGCTTTTGAACAGCACATACATTATTTATCTGAGACTTTTGAATAAGAGAGTACATTCACAGTTCAGAGGAAACTTAAACCTCACATCAGTAAGGATTTCTGTTTGAAAACGTACTTACAATAAAAAACTAAGTGCACTGAGAGCTAAGCCTTCCAACTCACTATGGATCATTTTTAACATCTTCGTCACCTGCCAAGAGACTGAAGCTGAATTCATCTTGCTTTTCCAGCAAAAAGCAAATGAGCTGAAAAGCCTTAGCACTCCCGTGCAATCCAGAGCTTCGCATTACAGAACATCGACTGCAGACAGAGCAACACCACAAGGACACATTCGTAACACCCAAGATAGCAGATGATTGCAGTACAGCAACACAGCCCTGGATACTGCTTCAGATACTCCTTGATCCTCCTCGGTTATAGCCGTCAAGCCCAGAGCAATCAGAGAGAAGGCAGTTCATGTTCTTGATACAGGCAGAAATACATGAAGCAAACACCTTACCAACTTTGTTAGGGATTCCATATGCTTCATTTCACTGAAAGATAAGCCAGCTACAGGCTGTTAAATTTCAAGAGCTGGTCAACAAATATATTCCACGGAAAAGCACCAGTGGCAGTGGCTGAAAGGTCACTAAATCCTGCCAACAACACTGCTATTTTGCTTAGCTGGAATGTAGCCTCATAACTACTAGGTGCACTACCATACCTACAATCTTTTTCACATTAATGAATGCAGTGCTGAGCATGGTCAAACATTTTCTTTTCCAACAACGTATGCTCCAAGAATTTTAGTCTTGATTGTATGATGCTACTTCAGTGCAATTGTATTCCCCACAGAGAATGGCAAAGTTAGCAAATGACTGATTTTGTTTCTAATAAATGAAATGCTTTCCTTTTCAAGTCCATTTTCAGATGGCTGAAAAAGTCACTGTGTTCTAGTTTTGCTGTTCTTTTTTTTTTTTTTCCCCCGGGGCTCAAGTGAAGAAAGTTGCCATAACCATCACAGAAGCCATTTGGAAACTAACTCACGTTCGTTCAAAACATGTGCCTCAATTCTGTCAGACAATGTTACAAAATAAAAATGTTTAAAAGATGATAAAAAGTCTGATAAGAAATAAACTGCAGGCTTGATAACACCTCAGCTATTCAATGCTTTTTTTATGTTACTCACACATATTTGTATCCATTTTATGGAGAACTTAAGAATATTTACAAGGTTTGAATTTCTTAGGGAAGAAACTGCAATGGAATGTTTACACATTGAAAAAATAGTTTTATACTGATCATTCAATTACAACATTAAATTTTAGGAACAGTCCCAATAATGGTTAGAAAGCCAGCAAATAAATTACAAGACAAAGGCATAAGATCTCCATAAAAATGTTTTTATTCTTTATCAGTGAAGACTGCACATGAAAAAAGGATCTACTGTCAGCTTCTCAACACAAGATACTGCAAAACAACAAAGCAGTCTTCCTAAGTAGCAGGGACAGCGGGGTATCCTGCTTCAGGGCAGAAGACAGCTATCAAATGCACCTCCTTGCCCTCTAGCAACATAGAATGGTAAAAGTTTTCAGCTAGAGGTTAAAGAAATTAGGTCAAGAAATGCTACTCTGAAGCACTGTCCTATGGCCTATGTTTCCACCTTTTCTCAGTCTTCATCCTCGTCTTTCACCTTCTTCTTTTTCTTCTTTTTTTTCTCTGTATTCTGGAAACAAACAAACGTTGCTATGAATAAGCTGTAATGGAGAAGCAAAACAACACGTGCAGCTAAGCAACAGAGCTCAAACTCAAAGCATCTGCCCCAGCTGCCATGCTCAGCACAGCACAAGAGATGTTCCCTTGCTCCGCTGCTACTCCACTTGATGGTTAGAACACAGCAAGGGAAGTTGTGCAGTCCGTCGCACACTGCTGGCTGCTCCAAGCTGTGGTCAGTCTGTAACAGGCAGTGTAGCTGCTCTAACGAAAGGGGAATAGATGAAATTCCATGTTAAGAACAGAATTTCAAAACTGAGCAATTAATTTAGTTACAGCATCCAGTCGGCTGCTGCTAGGAGACATCAAGTGATGCTTCATCTATTCAGCATGCACAGACTTTGCTCTACAGGAACCCTGAACAACAGAGATGCCTGTGGATCAGTACCAAGAGATCTCTAGAGAAGTAGTAACAAGAATGGAGACTAAAGCTGGGGGTGAGCTCAGAAAAGGAAGGGAAACACTACTAGTGCACTGAGAAACTACAATTTCTCAGACCTTATTATGTAATACAACTCTTCCTGAAATTTACAGTGATGGATATTACTAAATGAAGTTGCTAAAAACAGTCCCTGCATAACAGGAGTTCAATAGGCAAGAATATTTTCCCCTTGCTCCATATATTTTGGAGGGAGTCCATCCTAGAAAGTGTCAGGCAGCCGTGCAGTTCTGCCTCACCTCAACTGTAGAGCTCGTAGGCACTTCTTCTGTCAGTTCCTCCTCTTCTTCAGCCTGTTTTTTCTTCTCCTTTTTCTTTTTCTTCTTTTTGACAGGCTCATCCTCTTCTACATTTGTCTCTTCTGTACCAAAGAAGGAAGAACAATAAAAGGCAAGTTGTTGATAATTACAAGTGTAAAAGGCAGAGGGAAAAAGCTATGAGATTTGAGAGGATGCAACAAGGATATTAAGAAAGCAAAAAATACCACGCTGTCCCCACACTCATCTTTAATCCTCTCCTCCCCTATTTGTATGACTACTGCTTGCTATCACCAAAACTTACAGCTACCTAAGACATAAATGACAATGTGACAGTACTAATCACATCTCACACAAAAAGCACTCCTATGTGCCATCCCTAACATTCAAAATAAGCCTGCGTGTTTTATTTGCATTTCAGGTGCTCTTTTTGAAAAGAGACTGCCCACAGTTTGGCAAACATTTTCACTGGCATCACAAGAGCCAGGGAAGGACCCAAGAACCCACATCAGCAGTGCATTCAGCCAGCAGCAGGTTATTGGCAACTGATTCCCTTATCTTCACACTGGAAAGAGGCAGATTAGCAGTCATTCAGACTGGAAAACACAAAGATCTCCTAATGCTGAGCTGACAAAATATTTAATGCAAGAGTAGAAACTCTGTCCTAAAAAATAAGATTTATATTAACCTTGGAGGACTGTTAACTCAAGGAGGGATTTATTCATGTTCTCTTACACTTATTTTTCCAACTATTTGCCAACCACTGGTGTATCTGATCACTGTGTTAGGAGGACTACAATTTACTACTACTCATCTTCAACAATATATGCCACAGTCTAAGGAGCCTCCAGGTAAAGAAAACAAGCAGGAACCATTATGCAGCTGATAACTTTTGCAGTAGCCAGCCTGCTGCTGGAATATATTGAAGTTAAATTTATTTGCACAACTGAGTCAGTGCTAGATAGCAAGTTTCTCAGTATGAAGTACTCATGAGCACATTCATGATGGAGTAACCACTGTCCTTCAGCAGCTACAAAACAAAAATACTGAAAATGGTAGTACCTGGAATTATGTATAGCTGTTACCCAGAAGCACGACTCAAGATGCTGTTTTCTCACTGTATTTCTCCAAGAAACATTTCAGCCTGAAAGCACACTCACTTATCACTTTCAGAAAGAAAGGCACAAAACTAGGATTACTGCAATAGTAATAAAAAAATCACATTCTAAAATCTTCATTGTACTGCCACAAGTTTAGTACTTCAGAGCAGCAGGACTGAGTCAAAAATAAGCTCCTACCTTTGCCATCAAAAAGCCTTCAGACAAAAAATGGGCTTTAGTACAGAAAATTTCTAGACATTTCTGCAGCAAAATCCAGCCAACCAATACCTGCATTTTTTTGACATTTAAAAATGCCAGAATGAAAATAGCAAAAGGATTCCCAACAAAGGAACCTTTTCACTGTATATATGATTTTAAGGGGATTCTGCCATAAACATGCTTTGCAATTAACTGTGTGCAAACATAAGGAGCACAAAGCATGTAACAGTGAGTATACTCACCTTTGTACTACTGCTTATATGAGATAGGTAAAATAACCCTATGCTACATTAAAGCCATACAGTATGACAGGAGTGTATGCATCACATTTTGCTACGATACATGCTTTCACTCAGCAGGATGAGTAAGCTCTGCATTGTCAAGCACAACACTGGGTAGCACATCTCTTGCTATTACCATGTGTGTCATCGAGTCTGAAACACCAGGCAGTGGAATCCGCCACAATTTACAGCCACAGATAAAGCACTGAACACTCACAGTCACTTCTCACAGCTGGCAGCAGATGCCTTCAAGAAGATTTAAGTTGTTGCTTTCTAGCAAAGCTCATCACAGGACTTCATACATTTGAACCTAGGCAGAATGAGGATAAAGGCTCCAGGGGGGCTACTCTTCTCCCTCTGGATCCAGTACTTCTAAGTCACTCAAGCCCAGCGGGACTTCTTTGTGATACACAGCAGTTGACAAGAAAGCCACCAGCCGCTGCTTCAGGCACTAAGGCACAAAAAGCAGCACCCAGAAGAAGAGTTTGATCAATGGTCCTGCACAGCACTGAAAATCATTAGTTCCAGTAACCCATTTTCCACCAGTCTTCTCTAAGCTTTCACACACCAGCCTCCAATTCACCCTCCCTTCTCCATTATGATGCCCACACACACCATTAACTCACACAGCCTATCAGTAAGGACATCACATCATGACACTCCTGTCATTTAAGGCTTTGGGCCTTGCAGGGCTCATGCCATTAATTTAAGATGATGTCTCTTGCCAAGAAAAACCTTCACAGGTGACAAGCTGCTGCTATAACCTGATGCCTCCACACAACTTGAGTACCTCACCGGGAGCACTGGCTAGCCTCACTGGTGGTACATATTGTTTGGCCACATCTAGCTTCAGACTTGAGGCAACAAAACATCAGTCCTACTTCCCATTCTCCACTATCAACACATTTTGTATTAAAAAGCAACTCCTTAAGTGGATTACAAATTATTCCAGGCACTAACCCTCCCCTTAGTTCCTTTTAGGCGTAACATAAGAGCTGAATGTAGTTTGAGGTCATGCCACCCCCTTAGCCCCTATGCTACTAAATTCCTGTCCAAGTTACTACCACCACACACACGCCTCTAACAGGCAGAGAGAAAACATCACACACCACACTTTGCAGTTGCATTTACATCTCAGTCTAGCCCAACACAAAATACTGCTCCCCTCTACTACAAATGTTAAAGCAGTAGTCTGACAAAGCACTTTTCAATGCAGCTTTCCACCTCATTCCCATTCCTTACCTTCTTCATGGGATATGGACTGGATCAAACTTGATTTGGCTGAAGAATTTTTTTTCTCCTGGACTGCTTTTCTACCGTGCCTGCTTATTATGCAGCTGCACAAACAGCAAGGGGAAGGAAGGGGGCAGAGAATTCCTACACAATGTATGTGTAATCTCTGACCAGAGAAAACCCTAAGAGTAGTGCACATGCGAAGAAGAGAGTACTGTACTGAAAAGAATAGAGCCAAGAACAGCAGAAACCGAAATGCTTGTACATATTCAAGCAGATATGCAACATAAATATTCATGCTGGGACCTCCTCTGTACTCTTCGGTATGTTTCAGAACTTAATAACTACTCAACAAACTTCTTGGACCAAAACCTCACCAGCATGCTGTTGCAGACATATCAACTAGAAAAAGAGCAAGGTCATGGTTTGTCTAGCCTATGTCAGGATGCTGAAGGGATGAAATCTATATACAGTTGTTATGAGGTAAATAAGCTGTATGCTTCTTCCATAGTCTGTCAAGCATTTGGCACACAGTAGGGCTCTAGTTCCCAAACTGTCTCAAAATTACACACTTGATATAGAGATCTGGGGAAGAAAAATAGGAGCTATGAACATCCAAAGGATGCCCTACTCTTTCAGGTACCTTGGGTATCATTAACTTTTTGAAAAATCAAACAGCACAGATTTCAGTAATTCGTAAGTATTCTTATGAACACTCTCTACAGCTCAAATCAGTCTTGGTAGCTCAAGGGCAACTGTGAGGCTCCAACATTCTCAATAAAGCAAAGGAAGAAAACAGAAACAGTTTACCTCTATAAAAGCACAAATCATTGAGTAACATTTACAAATAGAAATACCATCCTCATACTGGTAAGAGATCAGGCTGGAAATAACTGTAATACTTCACCTGCAAGGAGCTCATGCCTACAAAACATCAATATTTTTGTAACAGAAAGGAGACCCAAGGGAACAAGTCTGAGGCTATAGTAAGGGGATTTAGTTGAAAGGACTACCAGAAGCAGTAGCTGTGAAAACACCCACATTCTACAAAAACCAAATGGGCAAAGTTCAAACTTTTAAAGTACTCAAGTGTCCTTGTTTCATTATGATAAGCACACGAGAACAAGCTGGAGCACATATCTCAGATTTAAAGTACAAAGAATTCCCCCACCCGTGTAATTTCAATTCTCCTAAGTTCAGTTTCCTACAAGTTGCTCCATACATGTACACAGACACCAGGAATCAATTAACAAACCAGTATCTGGAAAAATCACCTCTCTAAGTTGAGCGTTAAGTAAAGAGTCAGCACAATTACTCATAACCAGCCTCTGATTTCTCTAGAGCACAGCAGCACAGAGGAAGACAGAAAGAAAAGGCTCTGACAGCCCCAGTCTGCAGACATGAGCAGTAGATAGAACTGGGAGCAGCTCAAGCCCGATCTAGTTCAGGGCTTCACAAGAGGAACTTAAAGTCATTCCAAGTTACCTACTGGGTACTCTACTGTCATAGCAAGCATTAGGCCAGCCATTTAGGGGTGCTGCAAGTGTACGCACAAAAAGAGGGACAACGTTGCACAAAGTGAACCACAAAACAGAGTGCTTTGAAACCACAGCCCCAAACCTTTCTTCACACAGTATCTCAGAGAAGAACAGAACAACTGTCGCCACAGTTGTTTTAGCTCTATAGACAATAGCTCCTTGTGTACCATAAATTCAGACTGAATTTTCCAAGGGTCATTTAACCTCAAGTCCTGATGTTCAACTTTTATGTGCTGGAACTCTCCTATACAGAATAAAACAGCATTCATTTAAAGAAAACTCAGGCAAGTTGTTTTTCTCCCCCACAGGAACTTTCTTCTTTCTAGACGCTAAGAGTCACTGAAGATGAGCCTACTATACAGTGCAAGAATAAGTAGAGCTCTTACTTGTTAAAATGTTCAATGCCTACAGCAGTTTTATCAGAAGATTCTTTTTTATTATTATTAATATACTGCATCAGACCAAGGAGAGCAACCAGGTCCTGTGGATGGCCGTCAGACTGCACAAAACACACAGCAGCATGCTAGCAGCATAGATGCAACAACTAACCTTTCATCTCTGCCTTGAACTTCTTCGCTTTCACCGCAACCCCTGCCTCCTGCTCTTCCACTTCCTGAATTTTGCGTTTCTTTGAAACAGCAGGAAGCGTCGAGTCACCGGAAGGATCATACACCTTTATTTCACTGTAATGAAGAAAACAAGTCAGTTCAGGTAATGAAGAACTAGCCTCCAGGTAAGATCTTGAAGTGAGCTTTCCAACACAATCTCCTGAAAACATTGGCAAAACAATCCTGCTCAGCTAACAAAACATCTACAGGTAGTTGGCCCTTTCTTCAACGCATGAATGGTTCATCAGTAATTAGGAGTACAGAATATATCCCATGAAGTACAACTGTCTGATCTGAAGAGAAGGATCAGTTCAGCCAAGAGCTCAGTTCTGGTTTATATCCGAGATTCTACAAAGCACTTAAGTTACCCATTTTATCTCTTGCCAGCTTAAAGTCTTCCTATCACTGTTGTATGGTCACAAGTACATAGCTCCCTACAAATAGGGGAGTTCATAAGCGTACCCCCCTAGGGTTATCAGAAACACAGGACTGGGAAGAGCTTTGTTTCTGCTTTTTCTGTGCTGTTTCTCCACCATCACATTCACAGGGCACAAGTTAGAAGGCAAAGTAATGGCTCATGTCTGTACCACTGACTTCACAAGAGAGGAGAATACCTAATCTGTGGCTGAAGCCACCTCTATCTGAATACCAAAAGGTCCTTTGTTCAGCCTTTACCTCTTATAGAGACTGCAGAGAACCAGCTGCCCTTAAACACAGTTCTCTTCCACCATACTTTCTCAAGGACAGTTGAATCACTAATAGCAATAATGCAATTTTTTTTTTAATTCAGAACAGAATTCCTATAAGAGAAAGAAGTTCTAAAACAGTAACTCCAAACTATTTTCCATCCAGACATGTGAGCATCTAAACTTCTCTAAAGCAGGAATCTGAAGTAGCTACCTTGCAGAGGTTGCAAATGCAACTGAGACTAGTGACCAGACTGAGAAACACACAGCAATACTAGCAGGTAGCATTATCAACTTCTCCTCTAAGCATCACAGACTCTGATGGCTGTGATCACAGCATGTTGCTTGGCAGAAACTGACTACACAGCCTCTTAGGAACAGTGGATTCTGTTTCAGCTCTGCAAAGTAGTCAGACAACAAACTTCTGAAACATTACTGTGATGTAATTAATGCTGGGTATGTAGTTCCGTACAAGACTAAGAGATTCTTGCCAATATCCTTACAACACTAGTTTGGCCCTTCAAACAATATCCACAAAGCTGCAGTAGTATGGCTACTATGAAGATAACTTGAAGGAGACTGACCTGGTGTACAGATCATGGCCAAAGTAGTTGTAACTTTTTCAGAAAGTAAACATGCTCCTGAAAATAAAACTTCAGAAATTCCGGAATTCAAATTATTTTGAGTGCATGAAATGAGTATTTTTAATCTCTTTCCCTTTCAGACAGCCAAGCTAGGCTAAACAGCACGAAGTTATCTTCAGCCTCTCTTCCCCCAAGCCTACACGTCTGCAGAACAAGCCTAAGAGTAGGAACATGTCCCAGCAGGACTTGACCACTCCTCACTTCAAGAGGTCATAAACCTACAAGTATGTTGTCTTCTCAACACCTTAAGTTACTGCCTCCTTACACACACTGATGCTTCATTTATTGACAGTTGTTTTTTCAAAAACTGCTCCAGAAAACACAACTATCACTACCCTTTGAGACACTTCACAAATGGAAATGCAAGTTACAGCCAGCCTTGAAAAAGATGTGTGGTAAATGCAAATGGATGCAATGCTGCTAGTTTTTCTGACAGAACTAACAGCCTGCTCTACTTCTGCCAAGCACTTGCCCTTTCTACACCAAGGAATCACCAGAATGGGAAGGCCAGGTTAAGCAAAATGCCTGCAAATAAATTAAGTGAAAAATTCAGACATCACAGCTCAAATTAACAGTAATACATTCCAGCCCTTAGATGTTCAGCCAGCAAAGCTGCAATTCACTCATTTCAGGCACCAGAAACCACTCTATCTGTTCCTTAAGACTCTGCTACAGGACCTAAACAAGGAGATCAAGCTTTGCTCAAAACAAGTGGGTTTTTTGTATGTTTACTTTCCTAAAAATAAGATTTCTAGGACAGCTTTCAAACATATCCAAGAAATTCATATAAACACCAATTTTCTCAATTCTAACTTTTTCACACTTGCATTAAATAAAGCTGCTATATAGTTATCTGATGATGTCAACAATTTTCTGGTAGAAAATCAGGACTGTTTCACTACTTTACTGGCTTCACTATAACCATACAATGTGGGAACATGGAAATTTGCATTAGTGATGGGGACATGGTATCAATGTTTTAGAGCATAGACTTGAAATCCAGTCTTCTGGATTTGAAGGCAATCCAACCCGCAATGAAAAAAACTTCTTAGGAATAAAAGTATGAAGAGTTATTTACCCTCAGTCAAGCTGAAAAGAAAAACTACTCACCTCTTGTTTTGATACTTGTCTGCCCTGGCCAAGGCTTTTCCAGTGCCACTTATTCTTCTTATCTAAAAGAAAATTTAGAAGTGAAAAATAAATTACTCAGAACAGAAACAATTCACAATACAAGATTCAGAGCCCTTGAAAGGAATCAGAAGTGGACAGATGGGCTTATGTGATTGGCCAGGATCTGGCACAACTGTACAAGTCTTTCTCCTAGGATTAGAATAGCAACAGGGTGACAACTGAGGTGAGAAAGGCCTCACGACATGCTTTTCTAATACTGCTCTTCTAGAAGCAAGCTCAACTAAGGGACATCTAGCATGGGATCAAACATAGCACAGCCACATAAAAAGATCAAAATTGGAAATTCACTGAGCTAGTTCAAATTTGTGCACGCTTTCTTTTTTGTAAGGACAACTGTATGTTAGGGTAGGTATCATTCTACAGCTGGCATAAAGCTGACCTTAAAACCACAACACAGGCTCAAAACTTGATTTGATTAAATCTGTACTTGTCAGATAAGTTGGTACTTTGGTATCAACTAATATAGCTTCTTCCTTCTGTTTCCATGGGAAGTACTGTGTCCCATGAAATACTCAAAGAAGAACTGGCAAGTTTTTCTGGATTTTTCTTTTTTATTTTTTGGTACTAGCAGTGCCAGTAGTACAACATAATAGCAGCAGATATAGCTTGGAAGGCTGCAAGTAGTCATAGCTTGCAAGACCACGTGCAGAAGGCATACTACCTAAAAGGGGAAAGTGAATCCTATGTTGTCCCAGTATGTTATGCCAATGGCAACAGATGGAACAGCAGGTACAGAGAGGCAAGACGCGTATTAGGTGATGAGAGGGTAATGCAGCAGCTCTTCTGTGATGCAAATAACATCTAGCTTTGGCTCTGAAAGCTCTGAACTCTACACACCATCAGATTTTGGGAAATCACAATGTGAAATGGAGCGGAGGAGGAAAAATAAACAAATTGGCTTCCTTCTTAGGCAAAGCAGCCATGACATAACAAGTATATGTTTACAATTAAAAAATAAATGTACTAGAATATAAGTGCATGATCATTTTCGCTTCTTCAAAGCCAGCATTTTTCAGTATAACATACATAGGGAACCACACAAACAATAAAAACAGACATCAGCTCACAGGCCCTCCGGATAAGGTTTGGAGATAAGCTACAGAGTAACAATGACAAAGATGCAATGTATCAGAAAACCATGCCAGAAACAGAAGAGGTACAGAAGTCACATTTTCCAAGAAAGTCGGCTTCATGCAGCAACCCAAATGCTTACTCCTCTCTCTTCCAAATGCCTCATTCTTGTCTCTACTTTTAATCTGTTCTCAGCTCCCATTTCAGCACTGGTATCCTCTCCAAGGGCATCGTAACGAATAGTCAAGGCAGTCTTAGCTGCCAGCATTCGAGAAATCTGGGCAAGGCAAAAAGAATATTAAATGCTAAGACTGAACATAAGGCAATGATTCACTCTGATCTGGAAACCATAACCACAAACAGAAGAACAAAGCAACCTTCTCCTAGCAGCATCCAGTCCAGAAAACAATTAGTATGTCATTCTTTAGCTCTTACAGACAGTTAAGTAACACCATATTTTCTACATCAGTAGGGGGACACTTCTAAACCTAGCAAATAAGTTAGACATCTCCCACTCTACCTCAAGTTTTATCCCTGGTCATTTTGAGGTATAATTTCCAGGTGAATAGCTTTCTTCACAACTCAAGATGTCTCCATCCAGCTGCTTTACAAAAACCTAAGCTCTTTAAATGTAAGCCATGAAAGTTACTACCTTCAGGACACAGTATGAACTTGATTTTCAAATAAGACTAATGCCTGACACAGCTTAGCTTACTATCACATAGAATAAAGCAGTACAATATCTCTTGAGAAAACCAGTGTTACATCATAACTCAGCAGGAATGGATCTATTACAGAGTTGTGTTGAACAGACCACCCCCTTCCCCTTTGTCAACAGGAATGGACACCACAAAGATCTGTGGGATACTGGTATAACCACGAAGCAGAACAGGAGACAAGGCCAAGGAAAGGGCCTTAATGTGAAGCTCAAATCATCTCAATGGCACACTTCCACATTCTGAAAAAAGCCAAGATTCAACAGTTCTGATACTCACCTTTCCTTTGTTCTTGGCAGTTGTTTGTCCCACTAAGGAAGCATGATAGATAAGGCCAAATTTAGGCGTGTCCCGCTTAGTCTTCAGTGCTCTGAAGAGTGCTTTCTCAGCACCCAATATCTGAACCGTTGAGGCTGGATGTTTTGCTAGATTCAAGAGAGAACCTAAAAGGAAGTGACACAGGAATATAATCTATCGGAAGAGCAGCTAAACAAGCATAATACTAGATCCCTACAGTATTCAAAAGCAGAATATCTGAGCACTCAATTTCTCTACAAGTTGCTTCACGCCCATTTCCCAAAGAACAAGTAAGCCATTTCAATCTTTCACACTTAGACTAACTCTGTCTCTGACTTCAGCAACAGGAAAGAAGGGTGAGTCAATAAAATGTTTGGTACAAGAGTCATGTTTACTCCTGACCAGGTCCACCGGCAAGAATACATCATCACACAACTGCAGCAGATAACCAAAATAACACTGCTACCTTGAGCCAATCTTAATACAAATGCTTGCAGCCAGCTTCTTAGTATTTTATCTGACTGGACTGTCAGAAGGGGGCTCAGTGTCTCAGAAGAGGTAGTGACTTAAGTTGCCCTCATATTCCAAAAGGATTCAGGCCAACCAAGAACTACATCATCACAGACCGGTACCAAGCTCACACTCATATTCTCAAGAGATGCTCATCACTGTCTTGCATGATGCCTTTAGCCAATTAGCTCCTGACAGACAACTTTTGATGAGGTCAACTAAGCTTTATTTACAATGGACAGTGGTGACCCACCTGCATGAGCAATGAGCCTTGCTCCTACCAGTTCACCCACCATGACAGTGAGATTTGGAGCAATGGCCATCATTCTGTTCTTCAGGTAGTCATACAGCTGTGTCCGATACTCAGAGATCTCAATCACCTGGCATACAAAGTTTAGTTACACAAATCAGAATTGGCTGACAGACAAATCAAAGCCCTAAATGAAAGTGTTGAGAATTCCAACCAAGGAGGCTAGCAGTGCAAACTACACAGTCAAGAGTCAATTACAGAAAGCTTTATATAGGGCATATTCCCAGAGCAGAGTTCCATCCATGAAGTATATTGGATTTGTATTGTTCATTCTCTCATGCAACCTATTTTCTCAGTAGAGCTCCTGATAAAGGAGCTGACAACATGCCAAAGACAGCGAAGCAGAACAAAAATACTTAGTAAGGACGTTTTCTTTAGGACAAAACACTGGAACATTCAGTTTTCACATAAATCTTTGTCACCATTCTCTTTAAATAGGATAAATGGTCTTTACTTGTTCCATACAAATACACTCAACTAAAACACACATAAAAAAGCAGCCCAGTCTAGACTGAGAACAGGAACTGCTATTCCTAACCCTGCCACTCCCTGGTAAAGTCACAAAGGGATTCAGCTGGCACCAAAGTCAGAGGGAGTTCATAAGCAATACAAATGAAAGGAGAGGGCTCCTGATTCTTTTTAGGCCTCAGTGCTAATTTTTAACCCAGGGCTTACCACCCAGCTTCAAAATTGACAGGTTAGAAAGAGGTTGCACAGTACCATTCTCCTAAGGGCTTAAAAGCAGATCGATGCCAGAATTCCATGCAAAAGGACAACACTTGCAGAAGGCTTCAAGTAGACATGGACAGATTGAGATGGCTCAGATGAGGTAGTGACTGTGCACCCTCATGTTTGTACATCAGGAAAACCACAATATAGGAATCATCACTGCCATCATGACTGTTAGAAAAACCCTAGGAAAGCCTCTCCTTGGTAGAAGAATCTCTGATGTTGTGAGGCAATGTGGAATTTCCACTGCTATTCATATATGTGTACATACCTGATCACAGAGATGGATTATGTTGTTTATATCTTCTTCTGATACTTCTGTTCCCATGGAAATCTCAGCAGCAGCTTTTACGTCTTCCTCAATCTCCTCTGATAGGATGTCAGAAACATCAGAAGATGCAAAATTTCTTCTATCTCCTGCAGGGGACAGATGAAAGCATGTTTGTAGTGGGTGCAAGATGAGCAAGTATGAAAAGAACAGAAACAGACAAAAATAAAGGCTAAAATAACAGTTAGTTAAATCTGCTATCATCCTAACCTAAACCCCCAAAATAAACATTTATGTTCAGGCTTTATTTACGCTACCTGAGAATGGCTAGGAAAATTAAATTTGGAACTAGAAAAAAGCCTTTATTCTGTAACACCAAATACTTCACCTTTTCAGTATTTTCTTGCTGTAAAATTCTCAGTCACGAGATTACAAAGGAAGAATACCAGGAAGCAAGCAGTCACTTTTAACTAACCAGGCCTAAGTAATTCTTCCTACAATTGGAAGAGAAGGAAAAAAAAAAAAAGCAGCTGTAGTCAAAGGGAACAGCCACAAACAGGCCATGATTCCCTTTACATCGTTATTTGGCAGCTAATATGCAAACTGATCAGCTGATTAATTCTAATTCTATGGTATGCTGGTGGTCTTCATGAAGAACTGGCTGGTCATATGATATTAGCTTTATACTAAGCTTCAGAATTTCAAACTGCATTAGCATACAGAGGCAACTATACACCACTTCTCTACTGGCCCTATTTACGCTGCTCTTGATGGTAGGATTGTACACGACACCATGACCTGCTGGAGAGCAAGCAGCTCTGGTCTACAGATGTCACAACATTTCACATTAGTACACAGTGCATTCCCCAGCCTCCCGCCTCCTCATTACTCACCAACTTTCCGCACGCATTTACAATACGTTAGGTTGTCTGTGATGATTTTACCCAGCTCAGGGAAGTGCCAACCGTACCATTCTCTACAGCGCATGATATAATTATTCAGTTCTTTGTCCAAGTCATCAAGAAGTGCTATGAGAAACAAGAACGGGCATTTGTTTCTTACAAGGAAATTGAGAAATGGTTAACTCTTAAATTGACAAATTTAAACAATGTACAGAGATAAAAGATATGTTGTTCCAAAAGTAATACCTCCTATTTATTTCCATGGAAACTGTAACAGATGCAAAAAGCACAACACCACTGTTTGATAAAGCAAATTCTCAACTACCAAACACTTTTTTTTCCTCATCACAGTCACCACCATTAGCTATACATATTCACCAGCAGTGAAAAAGTCTGCATGCTGCATTAGTAAAAGTCTGCACCAGAAGGCGGACCCACTGTCATCACTGCCTTGCTGTGCTGTCATCCACTGTCTGGTCTCCAGAAATGTTCAACAAGTATCATTGAAAGTCACCGGGTGCCAATTTTTCCACACAGATGAATTCAACGACACCTTTGTTCCATATATGCGTCCATGTCAGACGCCATTTTGTAAGACAGCCCCGCTGCTCCCATATGTCACACAGTAACAAAATATAACGCAATATTGGTGGGAAGGTTCTACCTCCACTACCACAGCACCGACAGTCACCTCTGATGTTGCTGGCCAACATAACAAAACAGGAGGCATTATCTTCGGAGCAGACTTCATATTTTATCAACAAGATTTTATGGAGTGAAACTTAAGCTTCAGTAACATAGAAGTCTTTGGTTTTCATAGAACTGCATGATCGTAGGCACAACAGTGCAGAAACATCAGAATTACCACAAACGTGGTCTGAAAGTTTCACCACTGGGACCACCTTGGAGAACAGACTCCTTTAACAGCTGCAAAGGGCATTCTCTTGGACGGGGTACAGGAGCCACTGTGATTCTCCCTGTCTATCAGAGAAGTGCTACACCCACAAGATGGATGTAACAGTTAGCCACCTAATAAACTTTACAGAAAAAGCCTAATGGTGAGAATGTATCTTGTACTCAGTTACTTCATTATATTAAGCCCTTTAATTGTCTTTATAGTATAAATGCATCCTCCAAATCCAACAGGCTCACCAGCTAGAAGATACGACTGATAACTGGATTTACAACATCAACATGTAACACCCACGGCATATATTGCTACAGAGCCCCGAGGCTAAAATATTTCCCTCTAGTGCAATACCAACATTCCCATCTGTTGTCTCAGTGGTAGTGACGAAGTAACTGAATTAAATCATTATTTTCAGCTTAACTATGTTTCATCATTGACAGCAGTCTGGGAATTAATATTCAAAACAGAATTCCTCGCTACTGCTCACAGCAAGAATGTTGATTATGATGTGGATGCCTACAAAGACAAATGAGGAATGGGTGTCCCTATCTGTGTTCACAGCTGCAATCTGTTTTCCGTTAAGAAAGCATGGGCATGGAAAGCAGCATAAAATACTGCAGTGGATTTTACACCTCTGAAGTAAGAGCATCTCCAAATCGCTCCCTATGTGACCTACCACGAAAATGGAGATTCAGAAAGCCCTGTTGTGTGGGGCCCAGACACTCTCCCAAAACAACTGAGGTGAGACATGTTGGGAAGTGAAGTCCTCAAAGGACTGAACTTACACTGCCTGTATTTCAGCTGATCTCTATGCTAAGAAAATGGACATTGGCTTACCGCACGACCCTAACAATGCTACTGTTTGTGGGAAATCCTATTGAGATAACTAACCTTATGCCTAGCTGAAACACAATATGATTTACCGTAACGTACTAAGGGAAAAAAAAATGACACCAATGCTTTTCTGCAACCAGCATCAAGAAGGCAAATAACATAAGCTGAACCATAAATAATTTAGGCTTTAAATATACTTACAAATTGCCTGAACAATCATGGTATCTACTTTGTCTGGGCTGAATTTCAACTTGTATCGAGAAAGGCTGTGGATACAGAAATAATTTCATCAGTACGCTGACATCCCACTGCAGAGCACATCCCACCCATCCCTATTTTACAGGAACATGGCTGTCCACGCATTCATTCATACCAGCTCAACTCTGTGGAGCTGACCACTCCCACTTGTGACCACTGAAGAAGCCCTGATGACCCAACCTGTGACATATGATGAACATATGTTGAACAGCTGTGACATATACATGTGCACATGCTGTGAAAAAAGTGAAAGCTAAGGCTAACTGTATCATGTGCATCAGACTGAGCATGAACACTGTGGCAGGAAATAGGTTTCTGGTTTCCTTCTGCATTGCTTCCCGCAAAAATTATTTGTCAATAGCACTTTCAGTTCTGCAGCAATTGGAAGTGATCCACAAAAGACAAACTACACTGCAACAAATATCAGCAATGGCAGTGAGAAGTAATAGAAGAAACTTCCCAGAACAGACTCTCACTAACTGAGAATGTCCATTATCATCTGGCTTTCAATATATGTTAAAAATTTCTACAGTAAAACACATGATATCCACTTACATCTTCTTTTCTTGTTTAATATTAATGCCTATGTTCTAGACACCATTAGCAGCAAAGGCATTTTAAAGAATTAGCTACAACAAAGCAGTTCTCTAACTTGCCAATGGCTACAGAACAAGCTCATGTTAGAAAATGAATTAAAAGTTGCACATGAGTGTATGCCTGACCCTGTGCTGATCCAGTATTTTTTTTCTATTTAACTACTGCTCCACTAAACCTAGCAAGGCATGATGGTGAGAAGGAAAAGATCTCTCTGCCTTTAATATTTACATTATACACGTTATATGCGCATGTATGCCAGTGTAAATCAACAAACTATAATTCTCCCATCTCTAAATGGCAATGGAGTTTTAAATTAACCACTCAGCTGCGACAGAGACATTACAAACCAAACTAGTTTGGTGAAGGGAAAAGAAGCTATCAACTTTGGAGTGAGGCTGAAGCCTTTCCCCAAGAAGGTGGCTGCAAAGTGGAAAATCCCTGTGAAACAAGGCTTCAAGTACGCATGTATGTTGATTTATAAAGTGAATACGAAACCATATCACAGCACAGAGCAGCCAAGGACACAGAAGTAGGGTAGTGACAGCATGAGAGTTGTGCTAGGAACTCACCTGTGTGCCAGACCCAGACACATAGCTGCCATCTCTCGAGAAGGCAGGCCTGTAATAAGCCCTTCAATCTGTGAACGAATCCCTCTCATCAGCTCTGTAACCATCGGGCTGTGTATACAACTCAAATTCAGCTTATCCTGTAAGATGGAAATTGTTGAGTCCAAGTCAGACATGACAATAATGTTTCTCTAAATCCCTTCTTCCAGAGCTTTATCTCATTACGCCTGGCTTCCCCATGGCAATTCTGTGGTCACTCAACAGGTTCAAGTATTTTCTCATGCTTAAGGTAGTGACAACTTCAGTTCACTACACCGTATCCAACAATCCCAGTTTGAAGAGGAGATGCATAATTAAGCCCCTATTTACTACATAGGCACTGGAAGTGCAGAATCACAATTTTGAAGTTTACTGGAAACAGTTTGGTCCCAGAGAGAAAATTCAAAGGCAGAGTATATGAGTTTTCATTTCTTCAGGGTTTGGGATCAGAGAACAAGAATGAATAATTAGGTCAGAGTCCTTGGCAGTATTCACTTCAACACTGAAGCCTTCTCTGTTTGCATCCCACAACAATCTAACACAGGATGCGAATGTGGCTGAATAAAACTCTCTGAAACAGGCAGCAATCAGACATGAGATGTGAATCTAGGATTTAACAGTTAGGAGGTACCAGAGAAAGCAGACCACTTCTACAGCACTTGCTCCTCTGGTAGGCAAGAATTGAAGGAGACAACTGATCATAAGGAACAGCGATTCTACACACCACAGACACCATAGTGGCAGCAGGTTCCATTGCTAATAATTTTTATCTTTCTAGAACCTGTTTATAAGATCTCAGTAGTATGAAACAAAGATGAAAACAGGAAAGTCAATAATCACCTTTATGACACCACCAAGTTTAGCATCTGCTACAGCCAACTGTTCATGGGCATCTTTTGCCACTATCTTCTTGAGAATTTTCTTCAAGTTCTTGCTGAGCTTGCCTTCTACAAGAGCTGTAGATGCTGTAGAAAACAAGACCACCAAACATGCAGTTTCATTCCTTTCTTAAAACCTGCAACTATATGACTTCTAACTTGGTATTTTTATTTTGACTGCCACAGTAGCTTTAGTCTGAGCTGCAATACCACTTCACGGCGTGGAAATTACATTCTTGCCCCATTGAAGACCTAGATCAGGAGTCATTTTTCCACCTGTTCTGCCTTGCTTCATGTGCTTTCAATTCAGTTTTTCTGAATTTTGCTTACGGAATGCTACAAGTACATAATGTCTGTATGATCAATAAGTATACAGAGGTTAGGCTTAGTAAGATTATCACGGTGGAAAGATAGTCAAAATAAATGGAAATGCTCACAGTAAACTCCACAAGGAGCAATCTCCAGAAAAAGACCCTTCCCCAGTGGGGGTCAGCCCTTAAATGGAGTCTAGGAGAGGTGCAGCCAGGCTCCAGCCTTCCTGGCAAACAGCTGCATTGCCTTCCCCTGTGCTCCCACAGCTGACTCAGCGCTTGCCTCAGGTGGTCAATCAGAGGTTCAGGTCATGATCCAACAGTTCCCATACATATGTCTTAGATGTAAATTTCACATTTCCAAAAGCAAAGTTTTAAGGGAACATTTTGTATACAATTTACTTAACTAGGTCCCTTTATCCACTTAAATTGAGTAATGGCTTATTTGCATCCTGTGCTGGCAGTAACATACGGTCCTTCCAAGCCCAAGAAAAAACACCCAGCACACCCGCGGATCAGGGAGTCAGAAACAGACCCTTTTAGCATACACCACATAGACTGAAGAACTTCAAATGGCTTCTTTTCATACTTAAGTATGACCTGTAAGAGGTTTACAACCCCACACAATATATTTTAAGATGGCACAAATAAAGCCCTTTGTGCAGATCAACTTCGTACTCCACTGAACTTCTGTGATTGATACATCTTCAACATAACACACAGAACACAAGCCAGTGATTTTTGATTTCTAGAATCTTAAGGAAATGCAAGAGCAAATTGTGCGCTCACTTACCTTTTTCCTCTCATCCTTTCTAGAACGGAGATAAGTTATGAAACTTTCAAGATAGCCAATAGCTCCTGAGCCTCATAAAACAGGCACTTACATAACAATCTCTTCAAAATGAATGTAACATAGGTAGGTTGAGTAATCTTCTCCATTTTCCAGATAGACTCAAAGCTCTAAAGCTCTAGCATTTTCTGTTGGTTTTATAGCTTTGTTGTTCAGGTGTTGGGATTTATTTTTTTTTTCCGCATATTTTCAAATCAAACTAGCAATACATGATCTGAACATAAACCTAAGCAAAAGCAACATATTGCCAAAAAACACACCAGAGAAATATACTGCAGCTTCAGTCTCAACTCTTTCATTTGCATATATGACACCTCCATTTTCACAGTGTTTCCTTACCTTCCTCTAAAAGCTACCCCTACTATCTTAGAATATGAAAATCCATTATTTGGTAGTAAACATGAGGTGTAACATCCACTTACAGAATTTATACACTGCCAATCCATTCAGCACTAACAATCATGCCATCCCTGAACAACCAGCTAGCACTTTCATCTTTTCTGTTCAAACTAATTTGCAGCATTGAGAATTTAAGTGTTTAAATAGTAAAAATTACTGAATATAAGGCTTTCAATTTTGTTTAAGCACCTGAATTTCTCTGAAGTGCAATATCAGCATTTTTTCCACTGCAAAATAAAAAGTATAACACATCCATAAAACAAGCAGTTATAATAATATGTAGTCTGATATCGTCTGTTGTCTCAGTGGTAGTGACGAAATATTGCCTCAAATCAGCTACATTCAGTTCCAACAAGTATCCATCATTGACAACAGACGATGCACAACAAATTTCTACGTGGCGCTCATTAGCAAATTGCTTGGGCAATGAGTGATATGAAAAAAGTAAGACTTCGTTATGTCTCTACTACACTGTAGAGTGGGTGGATGACCTCATAAAATAACAGAAGCAGATGCCTTTGAAAAATGCATTACTGAGAAACTACGCAAAGAAAAAACAGCAGACAGAGGTAAGCAATGAGTGAACTATTGTCCAACAGGTTAGAGATTGTTGTTGTTTGGCTGGCTTTTGTTTTTATTTTTTGATGAACAACGCCAACTTTCCCTTACCAGCAAGCGCTTCTGTTGTGTCCTGAAACTTTTCAAAGTGTTTCAGCTTTACTCTGCAAAAGAAAAATGCAAGCATGTAAACAAATATATAGAAACTAGATGCCAAAAAAAAGCTCGCTTGCTTTTTTTCCTGCCCTCACTATTACAGTTCCCCTCTTTGCCTCCGATTGCAAGTGAGCAGAGATGAATATTCAGACCTTCAAAAAGGAAAAGGAGCAATGTATCTGATATTTAAGGACAGACATTAACCACATGAATTTCAAGACTGCACCATGATTGTTACTGCTGACTGATAACACTATCCTTCTCATCTTCAAGAGAACCTTCTGCCTCCATGGGACACAGCCTGCACAGTGCAGATTTAACACTCTTTTCCACCAAGAATTCTTCAAATCTTTAAGACTGAACTGATTCACTGCCCCTGAATCCTCAAGTCCGCCCTTGTAATTATATGTTAGAACAGAAGTTTCGAGCTGAGCTTAAAACAAACAGCCAGTAAACAGAAAATTCTTCCATCGCCTAACTGCTCACCAGAGCCAAAAATCATATATGCAGCGTTTAAACACACTGTGCCAACTCCCACAGCTCAAGTTCCTTCTCCCCCTCACATAATCTGTGGTGTTGATATCTAGAGTCCCAGTGAAGAAGCTATCACAATCCAGTAAATTCCTTGTCAAGGGCAGGCATTTAACTAATCCAGTTTTGATTAACCACTGTGCTTTGTGAGTCAAGTATCTGCAAAAGAAGCAAGGTCACAGATAAAGCTGAATGCCTGAATTAAGAACACAAGCCCAACAAAAGCCCCAGGCTTATTCTGATGCCTTTTTAGAATCATTAGAAATACAAGAACTAACTTGATCAGAGAACAGATCCATTAAGAGCCATATGCTGTCTAGCAAGTGGCCAGGATGATGTTTCCAAGACAAGATTAACAACACTTCAAACAGACAAATGTGGAATATTCTGACTTCTCCTCTAAATATTCCTCCAGAGCAGTACAAATCCAACTCACAAGTCATAGCTTGTTCAGAGGTATCTGTTCTAACCAAAGCTGGTTAGAAATGCTCCAATAAAAACACCCTAAGCAGACTTGGCAGGAATTCACCATTGTTCCCAGCCTTAGGACTATTTGCTAGGAAGGCCAGCTTGGTCAGCAGGCACTGCAATCCCAGGCAGCTGCTCAGCAACACTAACAGTCATTGGTGGCATGGGAAGCAACGCTGGCTCTCAACTCACAGAAGGTTTCACATGCAATTAGTTTCAGCTGGATTGAACCACGATGGGTTTTTATTTCAAGAATTTCCTGCGAGCACAAAAACATGTTATGTCAGCCAGTTTCAGCATCATAAACTTGGATGTTCTTGCCAGAACATCCAAAACTCCTTATAATATTGTTCTTTCCTCTCTTCAGTGGCACTGGTAATAACTTCTGCAGCTTAATTATGCAGCTATACACACACACACACATATATATCATTTCAAGATAGTACTTGATTTCACCTTACTGGTGTTCACAGCTTTTAAGTTTTACAATATTTAAAAGTCAACACTTGTTTCTGAACCTTAGGTTAATAGAGCTATACAGGCAGCTATGTACTTCTAAAGTCAGGCTGTCACTCCCACATCAGGCTGCTTACATTTTGTTTGCTTTTTCAGGAGTTTCAAACTCCTTCCACAAACTGTCAACTTCTTGGAGTTTTTTCTCATTCAGAACCTGCAGACAAAAAAACAAACAAAACACAAGTATATTAAAGCACTTCTGAACAACCTTCAAACCTGCATTCAGTAGAGATGACCCGGCACAGATTCATGGCACATCCTACCACTGGAAGTTACTGCAAATTGAGTCAACAAACACAATTATGGTAATCTCCAGTCTCACCGTTCCGTCTCAGCATCTTCATCCCACCCGGAATGCAACTGATTTTACAGAATTACACTTGCTTTCAACTGCACGATAGAAGTTGCTCAACAATGGCTAGGTCCTTTTGAACCTGCACCATCAAAGCAAAGCCCTCTCCTTGTTTATCAAAACTGGTCTTGCTCCACCTCTTAAAGGATTCATTCACAACCCCAGTGACCCAAAACCAAACCTGTCTCTATTCTGGGAAAATACAAACACGTCTGGGACACCTCACAGGAAGGAGTGATCCCACACCTTATTTTCATGAATCCAAATGAGCCCAAGGAAGAAAGGACATCACAGTAGGGATGACTTTTCACCACAGCTCAGTAATCATTTGAGTTAAAATTGCTTAAGACAGAGCAATGGCTTAATCCACCTCTGGTCAGAGGGGATTCCCTTTCAGTATTTAAACAGGATAAGGATAACAATTATGCCATTAGACCCTGCACACATTTCACAAAATGCTGAGTGTACTGCAAATTCCTAGAAAATTGCTCAGGGGAACAGCACCAGCAAGATCCTTATAACTTTAAGTTCTTTATACCTCAGTAAAAATGCTGGATTTAAGTTGTGACAAGCTCCAACACAACTACAATTTGATTTGGTCAAAAATTGTTCTTGCACCCTTGCAGATTTTTAAATTGAAGTCAAAGGAGGTTCTTTCTTTATTTTTTTAAATTAATGCTGAGCAAATAAACATGATGACTCATTTCCCACGGGTCTCTCAAGCACAAGACAACCTTTGGGCACATCTCCCCCTCCCCAGCCTATTGATTCTTTGCTTTGGATTCATCTTTGATATGGAGTGGCTTAGTCCTTCCTATCCTGAAGCTCAGAGAATTCTCTGTCTCTATAAACAGACATCAAGAAAAGCACAAGCATACAAGCTAATAATCAAGGTTGCTAGTATACAGAAATTATGGCTGCCTATGGGCATTTTACATCCCACCAAATACTGAGATATATTGGAACAAGACTTCCAAGAACTAGAACACTCGCCTTTACTTCGTACACACTCTTCACTCCTCTGATGGGAGCAATACCTACAAGAGAATGCTGAAGAGCCACTCAGCTTGCAAAGGAAGATGGTTCTGTTCACCAAAGCATAAAGGCAGAGCACAGTTATGTTGGCTACAGATAGCTTCTGAACACTGCTGAAAAGAGAAGTGGGTGACAACTGTTTCCAAAAGTTCTGAAACCTAAATTCTCTTCAGTTCTCAAGGAATTAAAGAAACAAACTAAACAGTAACTATCTTTAGAAGCTGTCTAAAAAACCCCAAACACTATAGTGATTACTTGGATACAGAACAAACATACAGATATGACAATCACATAAACTTGCAGCTAGTGCGTGGAGGAAAGGAATACTCTTCCTTGTCCTGTACATGTGCAGTGTGCATGGGGAGTTACAAACAGAACAAGCGTGGAAAAACAAAACATGCTCCCAAATACACATCTTAATAAAATGTTAATTACGCTCGGTTCTAACAGACAGCTTCCAGCTCTCTTGCATTCAACCCACACACAAACGCAGTTTGCTCTACCAGGGTATGTTTAAAGTCTGCAAGGGAATGCTGGTGCTTGCTGCCTGGCGCCCTCTGCTGCCCGGCAGGGACACCACAGCTGGGCCCAGCACGCAGCTGCTGACGTCAGCAGCAACACTTCTGCAGCAGAGTTTCTTCAGTTCTGCGTCTCTACCGCCTTTATTTTAAGCCAACCTTGGTTTCATTGGCTTAAATATGGGCTGTTTACAGCCCCTCCTGACTCCTGCAGAATTACTGAATAGAATCACTGAACCTCCTGAGTCAGAAGGGACCCTCAAAAATCACTGAATTCAATTCCTTGCTCCACAAAGGATCAAAAGTCAAACCTCTGCCCACGTGCACTGCCCAAACACATTCTGAAGTCCCGGCAGTTCAGGGCCGTGCCCACTTCCTTGGGCAGCCTGTTCCATGCCCACTGCTTTCTAGTGCAGAACCTCTCCCTGACCCCCAGCTGCCCGTCCCCTGACACAGCTCCATGCCGTTCCCTCGGGTCCTGTCGCTGTCATACAGAGCAGAGCTCAGCGCTGCCCCTCTGCTCCCCATAAGGAGCTGCAGCCACCATGAGGCCTCCCCTCAGTTCTGCTCTCTGGACTGAACAAACCAAGGGACATCAGCGGCTCCTTACACATCTTGTCCTCAACCTCTTCCCCATCTCTGCTGCCCTTCTGCAGATGCTTTTTAATAGCTTTATACCTTTCTTACATTGCGGTGCCCAAACCTGCACGCAGTGTTTGAGGTGAGACAGCACAGCATAGAGCAAAGTGGGACAAAGCCTGAGCTCCACCACCTAGCTAAGCAGGGCTTGACATTCAGCATTACTATGCAAAGACAAAGTGTTACACTGAATTTGACTCATCACCACATTAGTTACTTTTTTTTTCACGCTAAAATAAAACTCTCGTTAACAACAAAGCAGCAGAACGATAGGCCAAAGCCTGGAACCTTGGAGCAGCTACCCACATTCCTCCATACAACCCGCAATGCGGGCTCTCGGCCTCCCCCCCGGCTCCCGCTAACTCCGCTGCTGCGGGCAGAAGCCCCAGGTCTGACGAAGAATACTGACCAACACCCGACTCCCCTCCCCAGGACAGACACGCCACAACTCCGCGCCGCCCACCAGGCCCCAACCGGGCGCGAGGCGCGGCCGCCTCACTAACCTCGGACCGCGCGCCAATGCCTTACCTTGAAGATGGCGTAGCCAGCAGCGGTCTCGAACAGCACCAACATAATGACAACGGAGCGGAGCAGGACCGGGGGCGGCACAGCCACGTGCGCGCACGCACAGTACCCCCCCCTCCCGGTTAAGCACGCGCGCACCGGAAGAGGAAGCGGGCGCAGCGGAAGTGACCTCACCGGTAGGGGAAGCGCTGAGGCCGCCCGTCGCGCGCGCTCCTACGGGCCACGTGGCGGGAGGCGCGCGCGGCGGACGCGCGCAATGGGCGGGGCTGGGGCTGCCGCATGTATAACCGTTACCCTATGGGGGCGGGCATTTAGCGGGAGTGGCTGCGCGAAGGCAGGGCGCTGAAAGTCTGGCTGTCGCTATGCAAGTTTCTGCCTATAAGTAGTAGCCTACTGGGCTGTGCTGCGACCGAGGGCCGTGCAGTGGGTACGAGCTGAGCGTAGTCCCTCTTTTGTTGTGCTCCCGTTGCTGCTTTCGGAGCTGCCTGTGCTGCCGTCGAGCGCGCGGCTCTCCCTGCCCGCCGGGAGGGGGCGCTGTTGCACCCGGGTTGATGCTGCCGTGCCTTACTGCCTTTTATGCAATCATCCCCATGAGTCAGCAGCGCTGCGTTTCCTGCCCTGTGCTTGTGTAAGGGGTGCGCTGGGAGGCCAGCAGCCTGAAATACAGGGATTCGCGTTATTCCAAAGGGTGTTTCTTTTTTTTTCTTTTGCCGTGAGAGTTCTTTTTTACTTTCGATATTGTAATGAATATTTAAGCCTTGTAACTAATAGCATTATCAAAGAAGCAACGTTCACCTCAGGAGGTCGTTGTCAGATTGATGCGCCTACGTTCAAAGCCCCGTTTCAGTGCTGATGGCCCAGGATGTCGTTTGGAACGTTATATTCACCCTTTTTACCAGCATGACCTGCTCCTGAGCAGCTGTGCCAGCGTTAAGAGCCAACTAGGTGTATTTAATGTTAAAAAACCTGGGTTTGGTAGGTTAAAGAGGCTTCTCACAGGTTCTGAGCAGGAGCGTTGCAGCCCTTCTCTGCTCGGCTGCATCTGTGGCCTCGAGTACAGAGTTACACCTCAACCTGAGGGCATGAAGGGGAGCTCACCAACTCCAGGTGACAGATTAGTTGCAGAGGAGAATCAAGGAAGTTATAACACTTCCCACAATAGTCTCATTTAATTCCTGAGCAATGGTAGCAGCGATGGCTTTGAGTGTTCTGAGAAGAGCCTTATGTGTGCATGTTGTTTTCTTCAAAGCAGTGTGGTAGTGTTTTAACTGTGAATATATAGTATATTGAATTTACTCAGCTGAAGAAGAGGAGCGTGGGCTTGTTGATGCCTTTCCATCTTTCTCACAGGTCAAGGAGCAGCTCCGCAGACACCGCACGCAGCTCGTGCCCTGGGGCCGCGACTTCTTTAACGAGGCGGAGCGGCGAGTCAGCGCGGTGTGTGCGGCCGTGCACGTGTCAGAGCCGAGCCTTTGTTCTGTATGGGGGCAGGCAGCTGTGCGAGCGTGCGCTTTTATTGCAGAACTGTGTAAGAAAATGGGTAACGTTAAGAATTACGCTCAGGTCTTACGCTACAGCCACACCGGTATACGGCTACCCTTCTGCATTTAGAGCTGTGCTTTCGCTTGTGAGTAGCAACGGCCTATAGGGTGAGGTTTGTTTTATTGTTGGTACCGTGCGTCGTTTCGAAGCCGATTTGGGGAAGGGCGTCGGGAGCGTTACTGAACTGACGCGCTCCCCCCAGCGGCAGTGCCGCCCGGCCCGCTGCCCGGCAAAACGGGCCGTCGGCGCCGCACCGCCCGCGATATGAGTCGCGTCCGCTGCGGGCCTAGCGCGGCGCCGGCCGATAAGCAACAGCGCAGTAGGCCGTGCCCCGCGTCCCAACGCGGAACGAGCCAGGGCGGGCAGAGCCGAGCCCCGCTCGGGCGGGGAGGAGCCGGCGGCGGGAAGTGAGCTCAGGCGCACAGGAAATCCCGCCCGCGCCGCGGCCTGTGTTTGCGCTGCGGGCAGAGAAAGGAGCCGAGCCCCGCAGCGGCCCAGCCGAGCCCGCCGCCCGCCCCGCGCCCAGCCATGTCGGACCAGGTACGCGGGGAGCCCCGGCCGCGGGGGGAGCGGCGTCTACGAAGCCCCGCGGCCCGGGCGCGAGGCGGGAGCCGCTCCCTCCGCCCCCCCCCCCCGC